>NC_058135.1:258257122-258270829 GCF_016433145.1 Gracilinanus agilis
TCCTTCTTTCCTTCCTTCCTTCTTTCCTTCTTCCTTCCTTCTTTCCTTCCTTCCTTCCCTCCTTCCTTCTTTCCTTCCCTCCTTCTTTCCTTCCTTCCTTCTTTCCTTCTTCCTTCCTTCTTTCCTTCTTCCTTCTTATTTCTTTTCTTCCTTATCTCCTTCCTTCCTTCCTTCCTTCCTTCTTCCCCTTCCTTCTATTATCCCAGACTCTCAGAGTAGAAATGGTCATCTAGTTTGAATTACCTTTGGGTGTTATACATATATTAAATTAATCAGGCTGCATTTATTAAGGTAAGGATGTAAACTTGGACATGTTTTAGATTTTTAAGCAAGCAGAGCTAAAAAAAAAAAAGAGCTTCTGTTTAAGCTCCAGTTAACTAGAGACTGAACCTTCCCTCCCCCTCTATTTCCTGCTTTGTGCCCACAAATAGGTTTATTTGGCCTACAACTATGCATAGAACATGTTTACTTACAGTCTTTGATCGAGGCCTTGCTTTCATCAACATCATTAAAAAAGGAATAGCCTAGGAAAGAAAAAACAAACAACACAAAACCACAAGAAACAACACATAATTCAGTGTTCATTTGGCAAGGACTCTAAGGCAAAGAAGGACTAGGGATTACAGCAGGGGGAGAGGAGACAAGGAAAAGAGCTCAGGGCTAGGCATCTCTACTGAGGAGATCTGTTTATATAAGGGAACTATTGAACAGGAGGAGGACATTTTGTCTTAATAGGTCCATTAAAAATCATTTTTATTTTTTTCCTCAATTATATGTAAAATTTTTTTAACATTGTTTTTTTTTAAATTGTGAACTCTAAATCCTTTCCCTCTTTTCCCTCCCCCTTTCTTGAGAAGGCAGGCGACTTGATATAGGTTATACATGTGGAGTCATGCAAAACATATTTCCATATTAGCCGTGTTGCAAAAGAATAGGTCCATTTGTAAGTCAGCCTATATACATGATAAGTAGCTGATTTTCTGGGTAGGAATTCCTTCCATCAAAGCAGATGACAACTTTCCTATAACTTGTTAGATAAGTCTTGGTAGAGAGTTTCCTGCGGCTCAGAGAAATTCAAGGACTTGTTCATGGCTACCCAGCAAGAATCCATGTCAGGAATAGACGTCCTGTTTCCCAGTGCCAGTCCCCTGCCCACGATAGCACTCTGCCTCTTAGACGGGTGACAACGTGCTTATTTTCAAAGACTGCTGAAAAGATTTCCCCAAATCATGGCCGTACAACAGTCTAAGTAGAGCCTCACCACGAGATATTGGTATTTAGTAAATATTGGTTCAATTTATTGGGGCTGACAACGTTGACCCAGGAGTCTGGAGATTAGAGTTGTAATCCCAGATTAATCATTAATTAGCCACATCTGTTCATTGCATCTCAGTTTACCCGGCTATAAAATGATCTCTAAGGCTCCCTTTATCTCTAAAGCCACCTTAAATGTTGCACCAAGCTGAAAACAAGTGGCACAAAAAGAAACACGAAGTTTGGGATCAGAAAACCTGGGTTCTTATTCTAGTTCTGCTACTTACAAAATGTGAGATCTGAGAGGAAGTCCTTTCACTTCTCTTGGACTTAGTTTTCCAATCTGTAAAGTGAGACACTTGTTCTAGAGAATCTCAGCTCTAAAGTCTATGACCCGGGAAAATTTGAGTTTACAAAATGGCGGGGAATGTGATTGCTTCAGATATTACATAATGAGATTTCATTATCTGAAGACTAATCATTCATTCCTCTTCGACTTTGATTAATAAACCAGCAACATTTGTTTTTGTGCAATTCTGGGTATCATAGTTCAAGGAAAATGTGATGAGTAGACAGGCAACTACCTTTGTCAACAAATTGCCAATGGAGAGTCATCTACTGGGTGTCCCCAGTCTTAAAGGCCCCAAAACCTTTTGGGACGCCCTGTATTAAAAAGAGACCCAGTCTGGAAGCATGGTAGAATGGAAAGAATGTGGAGTTGGCACCAGAAGAACTGGGTTCAAATCTTACTTCTGCCACTTATTCCCTTGGACAAATTACTTAACTGGACCTCACTTTTTCCATCATAAGGAGACTGAACTAGAATCAGAGATGTCAGACGGGGGACCATGGACCTCCTTTTCTCTTCTTCTTCTTCAAACCCTTATGTTCTGTCTTGGAACCAATACTAAGTATCATTTCCAAAGCAGAAGAAGAAGGCTAGGCAATGGGGGTTAAGTGACTTGCCCAGGACCTTGAACAAATCATTTTCCTTCTCTGCTTCTGTTTCCTCACCTGCAAAGTGAGGTTCTTATAGGAAAGGGATGAGGCTCTCCAATTCCTTCATTCTAGAAGATTATTTTAAATGTCCCTTCTAGCTCTGATTTTGTAATTTTTCTCTCTCCTTTGATATCTCTAGTGAAAAAGTCTTTAGGATTTTGTTGGCACCTTTGGGCCACAGGAAGCTAAACCTGATGGCAGACAAATCTTGGACATTGGGCTGCGAGGGCCCAGAGAGATTCTTTAATTCTTCCCAGAAATATAGCATCATGATCTAGTCCAATTACAAGGATGTTGGCCTCTCTCGCCCTGACCAGAACACACGTACAGATGCTATGTTTGGTTTTAGGTTGCTCCCTTTGAAGAAGGCCACTGGCAAATTGGAGGGCATCTGGTGGAGGGCAATCAGGATGATGGAGAATTTTCAGGTCATGCCATGTGGAGATCAGTGTTGGAAGGGACTGTCGTGTCTAGCCTATGGAAGACAAGTCATGGGTGTGGGGGTGGGCAAAGATAGCTGTCTTCAAGTATTCGAAAGTTTATCACATGGAAGAGTGATTCGATTTGCCCTGTTTGGACCTGCCCAGAGGGCAGAACTAAGATTGCAAAGAGGAAAATTTAAGTTAGATGTCAAGAAAGTCTCCTTAACTCTCCAAAGGTGGCTGTAGGGGGAGGTTGGGTACCATCTCACCGCAAGCCTTAGAGCAAAAGTTGGATGGCTGTTTGTCCCCAACATCAAAGAAGAAATATTTTTGGAGGGCAGCTGAGTGGCTCAGTGAATTGAGAGCCAGACCTAGAGATGGGAGGTTCTGGGTTCAAATCTGACCTCAGACACTTCCCAGCAGTGTGACCCTGGGCAAGTCACTTGACCCCCATTGCCTAGCTCTTACCACTCTTCTGCCTTAGAGTCAATACACAGTATTGACTCCAAGATGGAAGGTAAGGAGTTATTTTTAAAAAAATATATATTTTTTTCAGGAACTCATTGGAATAGATGGCTGCTGAGGTCCAATTCTAAAATTCAAGGAAGTTTTCAAGTCCATCTTTGTTATGAATCCTCCTGTAAATGACTTTCTTTTTTTTCATATTGTATTTTTATTTATTTGTTAAACGTTTCCCAGTTTTATCTTAATCAGGTGTAGGCTGCACTTGCTGAGACTTTGGTGCCTCTGACCCAAACATTTGTTCTATAAATTCCTTTCATTCAACTTGGCATAAAATAAGCAATCATAGAACCTGAGAGCTGGAAGGCAAGTCCAAGACCATCCATCCAGCCTCGTATCCAGTCCTGGGATCCCTTTTTTTTTAAACCCTTAACTTCTGTGCATTGGCTCCTAGGTGGAAGAGTGGTAAGGGTGGGCAATGGGGGTCAAGTGACTTGCTCAGGGTCACACAGCTAGGAAGTGTCTGAGGCCAGATTTGAACCTAGGACTTCCCGTCTCTAGGCCTGACTCTCCATCCACTGAGCTACCCAGCTGCCCCCTGGGATCCCTTTTGAAGCTTTCTTCATGGATGGTCACAGAGAATGTATTTGATTCTATCTGGGCAGGTCCGATGGCTTCTCTTACTGTACAAAGAGGTGATCCTTCTCATTCTACCTGCCTCACGGGGGCTGGTGTAGGGAAAGGACTCAGGAAGTAATTAAGTATCGTATAAGTGTGACTTATTATGTAGAGGAAAGGATGCTGAATTTGGCATTAGAGGCTCTGGATTTGACTCCCATGTAGCCTCAGGAAAATGCACTTCATCTCTCTCTGCCTCAGTTCTTCCACTGTAAAAATGAAGGGGTTGGGTTAGACGGCCCCAGAGGTCCCTTCAAGACCGAAACCTATCCTCCAACGAGGATATGATCTCCAGTGACTGGGAACCAGGAAGACTTGGGTTCAAATCTCATCCCTGATACTCTCCCAGTGAGGTGACCACTGGGAGAGTCACTTCATGTCGTTAGCCTCGGTTTCCTTCTCTGAAGGGTTTGGACTTGAAGATGTCCAGCTCTAAGTCTGTGACAACTAAGCCCTTAGCAGAGTGCCTGGAACAGAACGACGAGGGCCTTAATAAATGTTTATTGCTTGACTGAACCAAGGACTGTCCATTCTCCAATCAAGAACCTGATCGATGGTCTACGCTAGGCTGCTGAGTCAGTTTAGTCATACTCTTGGCGCCACCTTCTGGAAGTTTGATATTTGACCACATACGGAAGAATCTTCAATGAAACCTCAGTGAACTGGAATACTTGGGCATAAGAATAGGATTCAGGTTTATTTATTTATTTGCTTGCTTGCTTGTTTGTTTATCTATTTATTAAAACCCTCACCTTCCATCTTGAAATCAATACTATGTATTGGCTCCAAGGCAGAAGAGTGGTAAGGGCTAGGCAATGGGGGACAAGTGACTTGCCCAGGGTCACACAACTAGGAAATGTCTGAGGTCATATTTGAACCCAGAACCTCCCATCTCTGGACCTGGATCTCAATCTACTGAGCCACCCAACTGCCCTCAGGGATTCTGGTTTATTGGATGTTCTAGTTCATGGACATAAGAGCAACTCATTTTGTTCTGGCTTTGTTGTTGAGAAGAGTTATCAGATATCCACTGTGCACAGCCTAAGCTTTCTTTGATAATTGTCCCTGTCAAAAGAGCTGCTGTTATTATTCTCATCGTGAGTTCTCATTGTCCAGTCCTATTGGCAGAGATGAAGAAAGGAGCTGCATCTCTCCTGACTCCGGGGCATTCCTTGAAAGTAATCTTCTGCCATGCTGAATCGGGAACATACCCTCCCTTTCTCGTGATCGACCCATTTCCCCCAGAAGTGGAGCACAGCCCAAAGAGTCCTGTGAGTGGAGGTTTTTCTGCACTGGAACCCTAGCGGGCTCCATTTTCAAGAGGCCATTGACTTCATTCCCCTGCTTCCAGAGTAAGGCTAGAAAGCACCCAAGACTCAGGACAATAGGGTAAAAATAACAACAGTAACTAGCATCTCTTAACGCTCTGAGCTATGCAAAGCCCTTTACAAATGTCAAATAGCATGTTTTATTCTCACAACGACTCTAAGAAGTGGGCACTATTATCAATCCCCATTTTCCAGGTGGAGAACCTGAGCCCTTCAGAGGTTAAGTGACTTATCCAAGGTCTTACAGCTAGTATCTGAGTCCAGTTTTGAATCCTAAGTTTCTAAGTTCAGCACTCTACCTACTGAAGCACCTAAATTTCTCTCAAGCTACTTGGGTTAGGAAAAGTAGGATTAAGGTGCTGAGAATTAAATTTTCATATACCGTATTCAATTCCTATATATGAGAGAGAATGACTGTGTATTATTTCTGCATCTGGGACCCAGGTCAGAGATAACGTCCAGTCTGCTGCTTTTTGCATTTTCTCTGGCTTTGGGGATCCCAAGGAATGTCTTCCTTTTTTTTTTTTTAAACAGAATTTGGTTATTAGACGAAGGGAAGAAGGGTTCTTTTCCTGTGTATGTGACCTGACCACCTTTGGGGACGGGGAAGGGTCGATAGGTTGATGGATCCCCTTAATTAGTTATCACCAATTAGAGATGTCTTGAGAGGGTCAAGGATGGAGCTGAATAATGAGCTCCTAAAAAAGCTATTTATTTATTAAGTCGCTTAACCCAGCCCAGGTCCCTCTTGGTCCCAAGGGAGCCATGGACACCCATCGATTTTATCCGCTATGATGCCAGCCTAACCAATAAGCCTGAAAGAATCCAGAAGCTTACATTCTTACTCCCAAGTTAGTCTCTTGAGACAGTTAAACTAGAATCTGGATTCTCTGAATTGAAATCTTGCCTCAGATACTATGTGACCCTGAGTAACCTCTCATTTAACCTGGGACTCAGTTTCCTCATCTGTAAGACTGAGATAATAACAGCACCTATTTCCTAGGGTTATGGTGAGGATCAAGTGAGTTCCTATTTATTGAGTGCTTTGCGAAACTTAAAGCTGGCTACAAATGCTAATTATTTTATTATGATGATTAATTATAGGACCATGGACTTAGAAAGCATCTAGCCCAACCCTTTCATTTTACAGACAAGGAAACTGAGGCAGAGAGTCACAAAGTAACGCCACTAGCCAGTCGTAGCCTTCCACCCCTAAACACTGACCTTGTGTGCGGATGTTCTGGAGAATGAAGTACAAATATTCCCCGCAGATTCCAGCTGCATCCACGAACTCCTCCTGGCTCATGCTACACAGCTGAAGACCACTTATGTTGAAATGGCAGAAAGAAATACAATTGGCGTCCAACTTGTACTGGTCACAGCAGAACTGGAGCCACTCCCAGACATGGCGCTTCGTCCAGTACTCTGGGGGGACAGATGTCCAGTAGGAATCACAGGCTACAGGACAGAAGGAGAGGAGATGGCTGAGAGATTGGGAGGACAGCTCTTCCTGAAGGTCGCCCTGTTCTGATAGGTGGAGAAGCTGAAATTCCCATCTCCCTCTTACCATTCCCACCTCCTGCCTTCTCAGACTCCTAAATAATTTACGATATAGTCTAGGTATCATATAATTCACATTATAATGTAAAACATCACAAGTTGCAAAGCTGGGCAGCTAGGGCCAAAATAACTTTAAAATTTTTCTATTTATTTAATTAATTAAGAATATTTTCCCGTGGTTACAGGATTCACGTTATTTCCTTTCCCTCCCCTCGTCCCCCTCCCACAGTCAACACACAATTCCGCTGGGTTTTACATGTGTCATTGATCAAGACCTATTTCCATATTATTCGTATTTGCACTGGGGTGATTGTTCAGAGTTCTACATCCCCAATCATATCCCCATTGAACCATATGATCAAGCAAATGTTTTTCTTCAGTGTTTCTACTTCCACAGTTCTCTGGATATGGATAGTTTTCTTTCTCATAACTCCCTTCGAATTGTCCTGGGTCATTGCATTGCTGCCAGTACAGAAATTCATTACATTCTATTTTACCACAGTGTATCAGTCTCTGTGTACAATGTTCTTCTGGCTCTGCTCCTTTCGCTCTGCATCAATTCCTGGAGATCTTTCCAGTTCACATGGAATTCCTCCAGTTTATTATTCCTTTGAGCACAATAGTATTCCATCACCAGCAGGTACCACAATTTGTTCAGCCATTCCCCAGTTGAAGGACAACCCCTCATTTTCCAATTTTTTGCCACCACAAAGAGCACGGCTATAAATATTTTTGTACAAGTCTTTTTCCTTATGATCTCTTTGGGGTATAGGCAGTCTTTTAATGCCCTTTGGGCATAGTTCCACAAAATAACACTTTTAAGGAAGGCAGAAAAGAAGACAGGAGCCAAAGTCTCAATGGGAAGTGACCATCTTATCAAAGAAATACTTCCTAAAGATTGTGTCCTGCTTAAAGCTGTAAACAACATTCTTTCCCACCTCAAAACATTTTTTTTCTCTTTATAAAATGTGCCCAGTAGAGACAAGCAGCAAGAAGAAGTTTGCCAAATCAACTATTTAAGGATAAATTCAGTTAAGCCAAGTAAAAGGAAAAGGAAGGTAAATGCTAGGACATGATAAGTTTTCTTCTTCTGGGTGGGGATCTCACCTTGAGGAAGGAAGCATGTGTTAGCTGGTACCTTCTTATTTTAATTCATTATTCTGGTTAAGAATGCTAAGCTCCACAGTGACTACTCTAAGATTCCTTCTCTAAATTTTAGTACCTTGGATCAATACACAAGTTGCCCAGCCCTAGTTAGAACTCTGGTCCTCAGGATGGAAATGAAATCAGGAAAACGAATTTGTGGGCAATGGAATCATGCCATGGGCTCAGAATCCAGAGGAGAAAAAATAAAAGGAAAAAGAAAAAAAGGTACTATATTTATTTTGCTTCAGATGTTCTCCAGGTCTATTCTGGGAGATTACTTAATATTGGCAAGCTCTTCTGGAGCTTCTCTTGCCAAAGTATGCCTTCCCTTACCATGGAGTCATTCTCTGGCGTGCTGAATTTTTCCTGGATCTCCAACAAATCCTATCTCAACATAGCAAACGTCTCTTAGAAAAGGAACACTGGAGGAAAGAGGTAGAGAAGACAAGAGGAGACTTTTGATTCAAAAGACTTTTCCCACTTGACTCAATTCCTCTTTATTTGGGACCCTATGCACTGACAGAAGCTCAGTGGATTTTGGGATAGGGTGACTGGGAGCTGCCAGGGCTTGATCAAAGGCAGAAGTTAAGGCACCAACACACCTATAATGGCCCAGGAAGGGAGGAAGCCAGGAAAATCAGCAAGGATGGGAGGCCCAGAGCATGCAGAGGATACAGGAGAAAGAAAGGATAGAATGTTCGGCAAATAGCTGTAGGAAGAGTTTAATGTATCATGTTGATCTAGACAGCTTACAGACTGTCTTTATTAGCTATCAAAGTATTTGGGCTATACCTAACTTTTGGTATCTTCTTATTTCAGACATTTAGTAGCTATGTGACCCTGGGCAAGTCACTACTGCCTTGGACTCATCAAAAATAAAATGGACTTGATGGCTTCCAAGGCTCCTTCCAATTTTAAGTCTATGATCCCACGTGGCTTCTCTCCCTTGCTAGACTGTTAGCTAACTAAGGGTAGGGTCTATGTCTTTTCCATCATCTCCTGGGACCCAGAACACAGTGTGCCCAACATGAGCTTACTTCAGTGATTCGAAAGACCTCACTCAGATCTCACCACAGATGTACAAAATCTCAGAATGGTAGAATGAGAAAGGTTTTGGGGGGCATCTACTCCAACTGGCATTTGACCAAGAGACTCTTCATGATAACCCAAGAAGAAGAGTCTTTGTGAGAAGACCCTCAATGAGGGAAGCCCAATACTATCCTTTATAGACCATTTCACTGTTTTGTTGTTTAGTTGTGTCTAACTTTGTGACCTCATTTGGAGTTTTCTTGGCAAAGATACCACGTGATACTTGGCAAAATGGTTTGCCGTTTCATTCTCCAGCCCATTTTTCATATAAGGAAACTGAGGCAAATAGGGTTGAATGACTTGCCCAAGGTCACATGGCTAGTAAGTTTCTGAGACCAGATTAGAACTTAGGAAGATGAGTCTTTCTGACTCCAGGCCTGGCATTCTATCCTGTGCCACATAGCTGCCCCTTTGGATGGCTCTAAATGTTAAGAACTTTTCCCAGATGTCAAGTCTAAATATGAATGACCATTTATTTGTTTTTTCCATTCATGGTTCCTAGCTCTGCCCTTTGGGGCCAAATGATAGGAGTGACTGAATGAAAAAAATTATTAAGCTCTTATTGGGCCTCCAAATAAAAAGTAAGACAACCCTTGCTCTCCAAGGAGCTCACAGATGAATGAAGGAGATAACACACACAGTATGTTAGCTACAAGGCAGATGGAAAGGTCCCATAGTTTTTAGGGTATAGTATCAAAGAAGACAGTCAGATTTCTTCTTTACTGTTATTTTCATTGATAAAATCATATGTCTTTCTGATGTTTGGCCATTTGATGGTGCCAAGAACTTTGGTGGAGAGAACCTACTTTTCAAAGGTCTCTGTAGTTATGATTGCTGAGGTAGCATGGGTAGCCCCTGGAGGGGTAATTGCTGGGTCAGATCTTTATAGGTGTTACTGTCTGAGTTGATGACTGCAGGGCTTAGGCTGGAAGGAAGCAGGATGGGTGATCTTGTAGACATTCCTATTCCCAAGATTCTGGGTTGAGAGTTCTAGGCTATTTTCACAGGGGAGTCACTGATCGAGGTGCTAATGGTGGTTGGCTTTCTAGGGCACATGCTACCTCCTATTTCTCCCTTAGGGTGCCTTGATTCTTTGGCTATGCTGACTTGCCTGCCCATAGGAGGTAGCTTGTGGCAATGGTCAACTTTTTCTTCATAGGGGTCACTTATCTAGATGATGGATTCAGGGGCTGGATTTTAAAAATAGAGCCAGTGGTCTGGTGGGTAGGGAGTGGGGCATTTGATATTTCCAGATTATTTCTGGATTATTTCCATTGGATTCTCAATGGGGAGGGGAGTAGTTGAAGTGATTTGATCAGTTCTTGCCTCTAACTCCTTCTTCCATAAGACAAATATTCAAGAACTTGAAGATAGATCTTCTGTTGCCTCCCTTCCTTTCTTATTCTTCTCCTTCCAGGATAAAGAGCCCCAACTCCTTCAACCAATTCACATATAGCATGAACCCAGAGTCTTCCATCATTCTGGATGTCCTTCCTCTGGATAATTTCCCATTTATGAATGTCCTTCTTAAATTTCAGTTCCAGAACTGAGCACCACAGATATAGTCTTCCTGGGACACCTGGGTGGCTCCTCCATCTTATAATTGATGGTTTCCATGGGTTGTCCAGGCCTCAAAATTCATCACATGATGGCCAACCTTTTGGTGACAGAGACTTTAGGAACTTAGGATGACTGTCAATGAGGAAACCCAGCAGATATAGTGTTGGACTTTGTTGTCAGGAAGACATCTCTTTGAATCCTACCTCAGTCATTTACTTAGGTTAGTGATTTGTTTGGCAAGTCACTTCAACCTTCTGAACCTCCTTTTCTTCACCTATAAAGTGAAATCAGTAAGAGCGCCTGGGCTTTGAAGACCTTAAAGAGTTATGGAAAGGCTAATTATTGGTATGGTATGGTTTTTCCTTATCCTCATAACATGCTTATTTTGGTAGGATATGCTCAAACATCTAGGTGGTGGCAGCTGGGTGGCATAACAGATAGAGCAACAAGTCTGGAACTGGGAAGACTCATCTTCTTGGGTTAAAATTGGGTGAAAGTCTCAGGTGCTTACTAGTTATGTGACTCTGCACAAGTCACTTAACCCTGTTTGCCTCAGTTTCCTCATCTGGAAAAGGAGCTGGAGAAGGAAATGACAAACCACTCCAGTTATCTTTGCTAAGAAATCTCCAAGTGGGGTCATGAGGGTTAGAACATGACGATGACAGCTCAGGTCCTTACTCTGTTGGCCTCTGTTGACGTTGTTTTTGAGAGCTCAGCTCATGTACACACCCCAGTGAGACACTGAAGAGGACTTTAGTGGAGAAGTACATGGGCCTAGTATATCTGTTGGATGAATGAGTATATACAATTGGTGGCAAATGGCAACAAGTGATATCACAATAAAACATCTTTCTTTCTCCCATTGGTGTCCTCACTGAAACAGCACATATGATGGGCCATCTGCATACAGAAAATAGGCAAAGCCAGTCCCTGATGGATTAGGTGCTTGGCTTCCTTGCCTGTAAAATGAGGGAGTTGGATGATTTGATTTTTGTGGTGTCTCCCAGCTCTAGATTTTATGATCCTATTAACAAAGACAAGCTCATTTTCCAAAGCACAGGGAACTAGGAGTTTGAAGACTTGATTCTAATCTTATTTTTGCCACTCATTAGATTCTGGACAATTCATTTACTAGTTCTGGGCCTCAGTTTGCTCGTAAGTCAAATGAAAGAGTTGACCTTGGGATAAGGAATTTGGGGTGAGGGGAAGTGGAGCAGCATAGAGACTCACAGAGCTCATCACCTAAGATGTGGGGGTAGCAAATTCTATTGGGTCTTTGAGTCTAGGATATGAATCCGGCTCAGCTATTGGTGTGACCAAAGGAAATTCCCGAACCTCTTTAGGCTTCATGGATGGGGAGCTAGCTGGCACAGCAGATAGAGTGTTGGGTCTGGAGTCAGGAAGACTCGTCATCCTGAGTTCAAATCTGGTCTCAGACACTCTCTTGAGCAAGTCACTCAACCCTGTTTGCTTCCGTTTCCTCATTTGTAAAATGAGCTGAAAAAGAAAATGGCAAATGACTCTAGCACCTTTGCCAAGAAAACCCCAAATGGGGTCATAAAGAGTCAGACATGACTAAAATGGCTGAACAACAACATACAAACACAAACATATTTCTATTTCCATATTTATATGTTCTCTCTTCCATTAGAATGTGAGAGTGGGGACTGTTTTCTTTCTTTCTTCTTCTTTTTTTTAAATTTAGTTTTGCTTTGCTTTCTTGGGGAATGTCTTCCTCTTAGCAGAGTGCCTAACCCATAGTTAACACTCCTTGATTAACTATAGTTCATATTTCAAATATATGCCATAATCAGATCAATAATACCATTGCTCCTGGAAAGATATTTTCATTGCTACCTTTATGATTCTACTTACCACTCCTGAATATGTTCAGAACCAAAATACCTCTCCCAGGACACCACTGTCCCCATTAGAATGTAAGCTCCTTGAGGGCAGGACTTGTCTTTCTTTTTTAAAAATTTGTATCCCCATGCTGAGCACAACGGACTTGGCATGAAACAAGTGCCCGACAAATGCTCTTTTATCCATTCATTCACATCTCGGTGACGCCACCATGGAGAGCGCCAAGAGCAGGTATCATGTATATATAAAACTTGACTTAAAAAAAAAAAAAGCAACAAAAACACTTGACTTCATTGAAGAAAACAATGAAGGCTAGTTGAAGTCAGAGAAGTTACCCATGGAGGCTCAGCAAGGAAGTCCCCAGAACTCTGGAGTTCGCCCACCAGCTCCCTCAGGGTTTGTTCTCCTTGGAGGGGTCGCTCTTGAGACAATAGCACCCTATTGCCAAGGTTATGTCATTTCTTCTCTTCATTTCTAACCTGAAGGGAACCCAGGAGCCCTTTGGCTTTCCTGGTATTCTGGCAAAGACAAGTTTATTAACCTTGAAAATTTTCAGTAGTTGGTCCTGAAACTTTGCCCTGACTATGATAAATATCAGTATTGTTGGCAATGGAAGAGCCACGGTTTATTCTTTTTCATGGAACAATTCCTGCCGAGTCTCCCTCCCTCCCTCCCTCCCTCCCTCCCTTTCTCTTTTTTGCCTGTTTGCTTTGGCTTCCTAAGAGAATCAGATTATTTCTGGAAGCTGGGAGGACTGCAGATTCAGAGAAACACCAGGGTGGGGAGTGAGTGGGCACTGACACTGGCTGTGAAGGTGTTGCTGGCACAGGGGAGCCTTCTTCCACTGCTCAAGCCTTTGAACCCTTCCCCACAGAGCCTGCCTTGTATAGAATCTCAGTTCTCTTGGAAGGAGTCATAAAGCCAAATCATGCCATGCTTTTAGGAGCAGGAGGAAAAAATAATAAACCCCACAACAAATGCCAATAATAGTCACTCAAGAAAAACCAAAACAAAACAGAAAACCAAAACTCGGCCAACCAGAAGAGAAAATGAATAATACAATTGATAACCTTTTATTTCAGAGATTCTTAACTTGGATCCGTGAACTTTTTACAACTATATTGTAATGATTCTAACCTTTGTAATCCCCTATTTATTTCATTTCATTTCATTTTATTTTATTTTATTTTATTTTATCTTATCTTATCTTATCTTATCTTATCTTATTTTATTATTTTATTTTATCTTATTTTATCTTATCTTATTTTATTTTATTTTATTTTATCTTATTTTATTTTATTTTATTTTATTTTATCTTATTTTATTTTATTTTATGCTTTTCAAAA
>NC_058135.1:258280637-258293477 GCF_016433145.1 Gracilinanus agilis
AGGATCACACAGCTAGTTGTCAAGCATGATTTGAATGCAGGACTTCCTGATTCCAGGTCCAGAATTCTATTCGCTGCCCCACCATCACCATTAGCTGCCTCCTCCATCATCTTCGTCAAATTCCAGTTATCTGGATGATGTTCTTGAAGAGTATCACCTCCCTTTTCAGGGAATTCGAGTTCCAAGGTGGAAGAGTGCTAAGGGCTAGGCATTTGGGCATACAGCTAGGAAGTATCTGAGGCCAAATTCGAACCCAGAACCTCCCATCTCCAGATCTGGCTTTCTGTGCCACCTTGCTGCCCTTGGGTCCCTTATATTTAATAGATGCTAATAGACTTCTTGTCCCTGAGAATATGGTTCTCCAAAGGCTTATCTGGCTCTATTAACTCCATCTCAGCAGAGTTAGGAGCTAGCTGGCTCCTAATTGTCACCTCTGCATGTTCAGGGCTGTGGGAAGTTATGGTTCTGACAGTCCCAGGGCCAGCGGAGTTCTTGCATCATCACCCACTGCAGGTACCAAAGACCCTGCCAGCAGGACCAATTCAGATCACGAATATTCACCCAGGACTTAAAAAACACTCCCTCAGAAGGCTTAGCCCTAGAAAGCTGGCGAGAGTTTTTATGCTCATATCACAGTGGCATAAAACAAATGGCTTGCTTTAAACCTCTTATCAGCTAGGTGGTATCATAGATAGAACACTGGGTCTGCAATCCAGAAGACCTGAGTTCAAATCCCACTTTACATGCTTACTAGCTGTGGGACCCTGGGCAACTTACCAAGCACTTACTATTATTACCCTCATTTTACAGTTGAGGAAACTGAGACAGATAGAGGTTAAGTAATAGCACCTACCTCCTAGTGTTGCTATGAGGATCAAAAGAGATAAAATTTGTAAAAGCATTTATTATACCTCTTGACATTTAATAATTTAATAAATGTTTGTTCTCTTTCTCCCCCTCCCTCTCAGAAAGCCAGTAGAACTAAGAATTACAACTTGAGCAATAAATGGAGTATTAGTGGAAAGTGTGGGGAGATTCTAGGGGCTCAGTGGATTGAGATCCAAGTCTAGAGACAGGGCGTCCTGGGTTCAAATGTAGCCTCAGATACTTACTTCCTGATGCATGACTCTTGGGCAAGTCATTTAACACCAATTGCCTAGCCCTTACTGGTCTTCTGCCTTGGAACCAATACATAATATTGATTCTAAGATGGAAGGTAAGGGTTTAGGAGGGAAAAAGTGTGTTGGATTTGGAGAGATAAGATCTGGGTTCAATCCCTAGAAATTATTTAACTTTTCTGAGTTTCTGTTTCCTTAACCTGTAAAATGGTGGTGTTGGCCTTGATGGCTTTTATTTGACATCTTTGATCCACTGAATTCCCCTGGTTCTTTGCTCTGATCACACAGAGACCCTCCATCCTATTGATCGGAGGCAGAAGCCTTCCGGTGAAATCGATCAGCCAAGAAAGTAATCGAGGTCAATTTCAAACCCAGGTTGGATTTGGAATCCCCACCTCACACACCTGTTTGATGCTCAAAGCCAGGGTAGTATTCTTCAGTGCCAAACAAGTCTGTCCACGACATCAGGGGGTCACAGAAGGATGTGTTGGGTAGGAAGGTGCTGTGGGTCACTGAGTCCAACATCACTCTGAAAGAGGAAAACACACGTAGGTATGAGCTACAGAACAGCATGGCCAGGGAAGCGAGCCATCTGGAGCCTGCTCACTGCACATAATCCCACTAATAGGATAATCCTTGGCATTTACCTTGGGCCCTCTTGGGTTGTTTTGCTTTTTAAAACTTTGGAGTTCTGACCTGTGGTTTCATAAGCACAGGTACTCCTATTAATGGAAAATCTCCATCAATGCAGATTAGAAACTCCCTCGGTATTCATAGCTTTGGAGAGCTTCTGGAGGATACTGAGAGGTTTCAAGACTTTCCTGGGATCATACAGCCAAATACATGTCAGAGACGGACTTCAATTCATGTTTTCCAGATTCTGAAGTTAATCATCTATGTGATATATTATGAGATTTCTTATTATACTATTAGCCTCATAATAACTCTCCTTCCATCTATTATTTCTTCCCTTCTGTACTTCCCACTTCTGAATTGAAGTATCTAAAATGGTCAGATCAGGGGCAGCGGGTGGCTAAATGGACATAGAACCAGGTCTGGAGATGGGAGGTCATGAGTTCAAATTTGGCCTCAGACACTTCCTAGCTGTGTGATCCTGGACAAGTCACCTAGTCCCAATTGCCCTTGCCGTTCTGCTTTGGAACCAATATAAAGTATTGATTCTAAGATAGAAAGTAAAGGTTAAAAAAATGCTCAGATCTGTGGTAGGATCAGACTGAAGTACAGGAATGGTTTTTGATATAAGACCATTGAGGCAAGAGTCAGAAGACTAGGGCTCAGCCCCTCTAGTTCCCAATCCGATGCTCTAGTCATTCAACAATCAGTAGATCAAACAACAAGTATTTATTTACCTAATGAATACTGTGTCAGGAACTGCAAAGAGAAAGATAAAAATGGAACAATCCCTGCCTTTGAGAAGCTCACATTCTAATACAGTAACATATGTCAAATGAACCCTTTTTGTATTTACTGTAGGAGATAGAGAGATGAATAATATACAATTCTGCCCTCTAGAATTTTACAATCTAATATCTAAATAATTCTAATACAAAAGAAGTGCATGAGAGAGGTAGGAAGAAAGAATTAGGTCAGGATTGAAGAAGGAAACATTTCCAGCTGGGAGATGAAGGAAGACTCCTAAGAAGAAGGAAGCTTTTTGAGTTTGACCTTGAAGATGGGTCGGATTTCAACAGGGGAAAATAAGGACACTCAACAACAAATGTTAGGTGCCTACTGTGTGCAGAGGAATATGCCAAGAGCAGGGGATGCAAGGATATATACAATATATTTGTTTTCAAGGCACAATCTCAGAGAGAGGCAATGTGGTATGGAAATGGGACTTGATCTTAGAGTCAGGAAGAGCTGGGCTCAACTCTTATTTCAGATGTCTATTAGTGATTTGACACAGGGACTCAGTTTCCTCATTTATAAAATGGAAGGGAGTTGGACTCAGTCCTTTTCCAACTCCAAACATGTGATTCTAAGACACATGAACAAATAATGATGACACAAAGGAGAACTGAAAAGAGAAGATATATGAAGGATCTCTGAGAATTCTGAGGAGAAAGAATGCACTCAGCTTTAAAGGGAACCAAGGAAGACTTCGAGGAGGAGATGATATACCAGGTGGATGTTGGAGGAAGTGGAAAGTTTTAATACTGATTTAGTACAGGGTGTTCCTTATAGGCATAGGGGAACCAAAGCCCATAGATGGGGATTGGGGGACAAACAAGGGATATGGAAAAGAGTCAGGAGAACATTCACAGAGCGAGCAAAACAATGAATGTACCCAAAAAACAGTTCTCTAGTTTGGATAGAGTATAGAGAAGCAGAGGGAGCTAAGGGAAATAAGGTTTCTGAGGGAGGGTGGTGCCAGATTTCAGGGGATACATTAACTTTAACTGTAAATAAGAAAAAAAATAATTGAAAGGAATTTGGTTGTTATAAAGGAATCTTGACTCTATTAAAACCTTCTGTTGCCTTGATACGTATGGTGTGAAAGGGATGTGGAATGTTCTTTGTTTTTTTTTCCCTTTGAAAACAAATACAAGTAATAATCTGACAACATATGCAATGTTAACTAGCTCCCTGCCTCCACACTGAGTGGAACTAGACACATTTTGTTTTTTCTGCAGTCATAAGTGTTTTTTTGATTACTCAGAATTCAATTTCCTTCTATTGTTTTTTCTTATTTACATAGTTTTAGTTATTATAGTTTCTCCCCACACTTTTAAATACAAAAATCATCACATATTTCTCTGAATTCCTCCTATAGATCTCCTATTTTCTTTTTTAACCAGACCTCTTATTTTATTGGTATAGTGCTGTGTTGGTGAACCTATGGCACACACATTGAAGTGTGCCAAAGGGGGCTGCTATCCTCCCCTTTTCCACACATTTCTGAGGATATTTTTCACACCACCCACCCCTCTGCCCAACAGCCCAAGGGGAGCACTTCCTCCCTCACATGCAGTTTGGGCAATAGGTCTCTAAAAGGTTCGCCATCACTGGTATAGGGAGTTCTACACAAGGAAGTCCCTTTTCCAAAGCAGTTAGACACATGTTCTACAAGTTAGTTCTTTAGGAATTTGCCTGGAGCATGAGAGAATGTCATTTACCTAGGCTTATCCAGGCTCTGAAATCTGAGCCAGTATGTGCCAGAGGTGGGATTTGAACCCAGGTCTTCCTGACTTTGTGACCAACTTTCCTTATTACCCCAGAGCTACCTCTCCTCAGCATTTCTTACCACCTGATATCATCACATGGATATCCTGTAGTCATTCAGCCGTTCCCTAATCAATGGACTCTGAGTTTTCAAAGTTAAGTCAGATTAACAAGCATTTATTAAATCTTTACTGTACACCCAGGCAGTGAGGTGGCTCAGCGGATAGAGAGCCAGACCTGGAGATGCATGGTCCTGGGTTCAAATCTGTCTTCAGATGTGTCCTTGCTGTATGACTCTTGAAAAGTCACCTAACTCCAGTTGCTTAGCCCTCATCACCCTTCTGCCTTGGGACCTGTATTTAGTATTGATTTTAAGACAAAAGGTAAGTTTCTTTTCTTTTTTTTTTTTTAAAGAAAGGCTTACTGTGTTCCAGGTGCCAAGTTCTGAAAGGTCCTACCTGGCTGGAAAAGTCTTGAATATGGACTCTATCTAATGGCTCTTCGCCCAGTGACTGGCCTGGCTATGTTTGGAGAAGGTCTTTAGCTGGTTGACCACAGGGTGATGGATATTTCAGCCATGCCCATTCTCCAATACCCTTGGATACGCTCCTCAGTCCTCTTCCTCCCCCGCCTCTTCCTTTTAAGATTACCTTTGGCATAATTTTTTTCCCTTTTTTTTAACAACATGGCTAATGTGGAAATATGTTTTGCATGACTTCATAGGTGTAATGGGCATCATATTTCTTGCCTTCTCAGTGAGTGGGGGAAGGGTGGAAGGAGGGAGAGAATTTGGAACTGAAAATAGGAAACTAAGATTGTGGGGGAAGCGAGGTGGCTCAGTGGATTGAGAGCCAGACCTAGAAATGAGAGGCTATGGGTTCAAATCTGGCCTCAGATTCTTCCTGGGCAAGTTACTTAATTCCCATTGCCCAGCCCTAGCCACTCCTCTACCTTGGAATCAATACTTAGTACTGATTCTAGGATAGAGGGTAAGATGAAAAAATAACCCTTGGGTTCAAATCCCATCTTTGCCACTTACGAGATGGCACAATGGATGGAACATGGAGCTAGAGTTCAAATCCAACCTCAGACAGTTACTAGCCGTGTGACCCTGGGCAAGTCACTTAACCTCATTTGCCTCAGTTTCCTCATCTATAAAATGAGCTGGAGGAGACAATGGCAAACTACTCCAGTCTCTCTGCTAAGAAAGCCCCAAATGGGGAACAAAGAGTCATACATGACTGAAATGTCTCACCTAGACCACCCTTACTGCCTTTCATCTATAGTTAATGCCTCTCCTGCCCCCATTCTCAGAAAATAGACAGAACTCAGTAGCCCTAGAGTAACTTCACTTCAGGACTAAGAGACTTGCCTAGGGTCACACAGTCAGTAAGTTTCTGAGGCCAGTCTCGGGTCTTCCTGGCTCAGGGTCCAGTGTTCTTGCTGCTTCACCATCTGGCTGTCTACTTCTTCTAGTCCTACACACGGGGGTCATGGGCTCATCCATGTGGCTGTGCTGTGTAGTTTATGGATGTACCATGACCTTCCCCATCACTAGGACATTAGAACAAATGGCTCAATGAACATATGGCTTTGATTTTTTTTTTTTTGGCCATCTGGACCTGTCATTTCATCAATATTTCATCTCTTGGTGTGGACTCTCCTACCACTGATACAGATGGGCAATTCATCTGTAACTCAGAGTCTTAAAGAATTAATTGCTTGGGGGCTACTAAGTGGCTCAGTGGTAGAGAGCCAGGCTTAGAGACATGAGGTCCTGAGTTCAAATCTGACTGCAAACTCTTCCTTGCTGTGTGATCCTGGGCAAGTCACTTAATCCTAGCTGCCTAGCCCTTACCGCTCTTCTGCCTTGGAATCAATACTTACTATTGATTCTAAGACAGCAGGTAAGGATCTACATTTTTATTTTATTTTATTTTAGGATCTACATTTTTAAAATTAATTAATTACTTGGGAATATGGAGAGTTAAAGCAACTTGCTTGTGGTCACATAGCTAGGCTGTGTCAAAGGCAGGAGTTGAATCCTGTTCTTTCTTATTCCTAAACCATCCCTCTACAGTGGATATAATCTGACTTTGGAGTCAAAAGATCTGGGTTTTAAGTTTTATCCTTAGACAAATCGTGTAACTTCCTTGAGTCTCAATTTCCTCATCTGTAAAATGAAGGAGTTGGATTAAGTGGTCTCTGAGGTCCCTTCTGACTCTAGACCTAGGCTGGCCTCTCCATACGAACATCTTTGTCATCAAGTCTCTGAAGTCACGTCTGACTTTTTATAGTTGAGGAAACTGAGGCAAAGAGAAGTTAAGTGACTTGCTAGTGAGTGTCTGAGGCTGGATTGGAATTCAGATCCTCTTGACTCTATCCACTGAGCCATCTAGCACCCCCTTCAAATCCTACTGCTCACACGAAGATCGTATCCTTTTTTCTTCCCAATATTCCAACCAGCCAGGACCAAAACCAGATGGGTAACAACCCTACTCTTGGGAGCAACGAATGGGTTAACCCCCCCAGAATGTTATCATGGTCATGAATCTCTCTCTGCAGATCATTGCAAAGAGGAGAATGGACCGGCCTAGGTTGGCCTGAGACTTTCCCATGGGATTCTTGGTTTTCTACACATGGCTGGTGGCTGAGGTGGGGGAAAGTGCCGTAGGGCCTGCAGCAAGGTCCCCCTCCACTAGACTGTAGAAAAACACTTCTAAAGTGCTCTAGGGAAAACATGCTTCCCTTCTCTCTGGGCCATTAGGTCCAAGGACTGGTGGGGCTGAAGAAGGAGAGAAGTAGAAACAGGGACGTTTCCACCAAGGCAGAAATGGGCAGAAATAGAAGGGCAATCTGAGGATCTTTGATCTGGACCCCCAAGGGCCAGTGGGGCCGTAGGCTCCAATCTCCTTTTTACAGGAGGGACTTATTTCAAGCAGCAGGTTCAGCTGGAGTCAGTGCCTGGCCCACGAGGCCAAACATGGGCCTCTTTATTACAGAGAATTTTGTTTTCCAGGCAGGACTTGGATTAGATGCCTTCAGAGATCTCATCCAGCTCTGAGCATTTGTCTCTGTGACTGTAGAACAGAGATTCCCAAAGTGGGCGCCACCGCCCCCTGGTGGGTGCTGCAGCGATCCAGGGAGGCGGTGATGGCCACAATGCATTTATCTTTCCTATTAATTGCTACTAAAATTTTAAAAAATTAATTTCCAGGGGGCTAAGTAATATTTTTTCTGGAAAGGGGATGGTAGGCCGAAAAAGTTTGGGAACCACTGCTGTAGAACATAGCACAGCTCTTGGTTTAAATTCATTTAGCGTGAGTCTCTAGTAATAATAGTGCTCTGGGGAAAGGGGTAGGAGTG
Organism: Gracilinanus agilis; assembly: GCF_016433145.1. Taxonomy (NCBI): domain Eukaryota; kingdom Metazoa; phylum Chordata; class Mammalia; order Didelphimorphia; family Didelphidae; genus Gracilinanus; species Gracilinanus agilis. Next base: position 258,288,305 of record NC_058135.1, read on the forward strand.
AAGAAACAACCATTTATTTAGCACCTATTATATGCCAGGCACTATGCTAAGCATTTTTACAAATATTATCTCATTTGATCCTCACAACAACCCTGGGAAGTAGGTGTGTTATTATCCTTGTTCCATTTTATAAGTTGAGGCAGAAAGAGGTAAAGTGACTTGCCCAAGATCACACGGCTAGTAAATGTCTGAAGCCAGGTTTGAATTCAAGTCTTTCTGATTCCCAAGTCTAGCAATATTTCCATTGTACTGAGCTATTGTCACATTCATCTGATCAACAAATTTTCTCTTTGGGGTATATAATACTGTTATCAGTCTTTTTTTAGTCATGCCCACCTCTGATGACCCCATTTTGGGTTTTCTTGGCAGAGATACTGGAGTGCTTTGCCATTTCTTTCTCCGATTCATTTTACAGATGAAGAAACTGAGGCCACAGGGTTAAACAACTTGTCTAGAATCACACAGCTAATAAGTGCAGAGGCCAGATTTGAACTCAGGAAAATGAGTTCTAAACCTGGCTCTCTGTCTACTGAACACCTAGCTGGCCAATACTGCCATAAGCTGCTAAAAATTCTGCTAAGAAAAAAATTTTTTTTAAATGTTCTGAATTTTAAGACCTATCCCTGAAAAATTCCTCAGACTATTTTTTTTCTGGTTGAGATCTGTGATTCCATCAGTGTGGAAGCCTGACTTCCAATTTCAAATTTCAGATAATTGTATGGAGGTCTTGTTGAGTCAATAAACATTTATTAAATGCCTACTATGTGTCAGGCACTGTGCTAAGAGCTGGAGCTACAAAAATAGACAAAAAACAATCACTGTTCTCAAGGAGCTCCCAAACTAATGGGAAGAAGATGTAAACAGCCAAATACAAACAAGGGATATATGGGATGCCCTGGAGATCATCTCAGAGGCACTAACATTAAGGAAAGGGGGACTTCTTATAGAAGGTGGGATATTAACCGAGTCTTTAGCAATATTAGCAATTTTAGAGATATTAGGATATTAGCAAGAAGCCAGGGAAGCCAGAAGATGAAGACGAGAAGAGAGATAATTGAGGGGACAGTGAGTGAAAATGCACAGAGTTGGGAGGTATATCTTATGGGAAGGATAGCAAGGAGACTAGAGTCACTGGGACATAGAGTACATGGCAGGGATTAAAGTATAAGCAAACTTGAAAGGTAGAAAGGGGTATCCAAAAAGCAGATGGAATTTCAAGACTGGAGGTTAGGAGAGAAGTTAGAGCTGGATAGATAGATCTCAGAATCATCTTCATAGAGATGGTCATTGAAATGACCTTCTGAGTACCTCAAATCTTAGCTTCCTGTACTGATTATACTTTTCTATTCAGGAGCTCGAGGGATACTTTGGGGAATTCAGGAGGACACGGGTTCAAATCCTATTTCTTCCATTAATTATGTGACCTTGGGTGAGTCACTTAACTCTTTGAATCTTAGTGGGAGTTCTGTGTACACTTAATTATTCATCTCTTATTTGTATGTGATCTCTTCCATTAGAACATAAGCTCCTTGAGGGTATGTGTGTGTGGGAGTCGTTTTGTCTTTCTTTGTATCTTTAGTGATTAGCACAGTGCCTGCACAGAAAAAGCACATGCTAAATGTTGATGATGATAATGAGATTGTCATAGATGAAAGATGTAAACTCCTTGAGGGAAGGAATTATTTATTTTTAATTTTTTTTGTCTCTGTATCCCATCTCTCCCTCCAACCCCCATCCCCTGAACATAGCAGGCACTTAAGAAATGTTTGCTGATTAATTGATTAACTAGATACCTTCTGGGGTCCCTTCTAGCTTTAAACCTATGATCCTGTGATCTTTGGGCAAGTTACTTTTCTTTTCTAAGTAGTTAAATTCCTACATAATATGAATAAGGAACCCAAGACTTCTTCCAGGATTTATAATCTCTGTGTTCCTCCCTCCTTCTGCTCACCTTGTCCCTCACAAATACCTTTTCTTTTCCTTTTGTTGACTGCCCAGTCAAGGGAGGGTGAATAATCTTGTTAAAGGACAGATTCCTAATTAATACAGAATGGAGTCTCAGCCAGGGAAGGGAGTGTGGATGCCCTCCTCACTCTTCCTTCCTATCTCAATTAGTCCATAGTGGAAATTAACCAAGCAGCTATTAGAAACCTCAATTTCCCCCCAGAGAAAGAACGGTTGGAGTTGGATGGGTGCAGATCCAAGCGGACTATCTTTCCCATCAGTGTATTTATGCTTTTATTTGGGGGTTTGGTTTTGTATGAGTGGGCTCTTACAGCAATGACCCGTATGGAAGTGGATTTTGCAGGAGAATAAAAATTAAAAAAAAAAAAAGAAACCTAAATTCCTAATTGCATGCATTCTTAGTGGTGTTAGTGTTGTGTGTGCATGTGTTTGTGTGTTATGCTCAAGGACTTTCTCTATCTCTAGCTCAGTCAAGTCAGACCCACTGAGAATAGTCCGGAACCCAAATAATTGGGTCCATATTCTTCTCCTCCTGGGCAATTTCATTGGACCCAACAGATTTTATGGTGTTAGCTACAGGGACTATATCTATAGGTGTCTTAGTCCTATAGGGAAGTCTTAGCATCACAGAATTACAGAATGTTAGAGTAGGAAGGGAGCTCAGAGGCAGAACAGACCAACACTTACCCCTTATAATGAATTACTCATTCAGCTGACAAGTACTTAATTATTAAAGTCCCTACTATGTGTCAGGCATTGTGCTAAAAAAAAAAGGCAAAAAACAGGCCTTGTTCTCAAGGAGCTCATAGTCTAATGGGTAGTTAAAATGCACACAACCATGTACAAACAAGCTGTATACATGAAAATTTGGATAAATCATCAGAGGGCAGGCACTTGTATTAAGAGGGATCAGGAGGGGCAGCTGGGTAGTTCAGTGGATTGAGAGCCAGGCCTAGAGATGGGAGGTCCTAGGTTCAAATGTGGCCTCAGACACTTCCTAATAGCTGTGTGACCCTGGGCAAGTCACTTAACCCCCACTGCCTAGCCTTTACCACTCTTCTGCCTTGGAATCAATACACAGTATTGATTCTAAGATGGAAGTTAAGGGTTTTTTTTTTAAAGAGGGATCAGGAAAGGCTTCTTGTGAGAATTTTAGCTGAGATGAAGGAAACCAGAGGAGCCAGGAGGAGATGATAAGGTGGGAGAGAGTTCCAGGAATGGGGGAAAACCAGTGAAAATGCTTAGAGATGGAGGATGTAGTGTCATGGGGGAGGAACAGCAAGGAAGCTGGTATTATTGGATCACAGTGTATGTGGAGGAGAGTGAGGTATAAGAAGACTTAGGAAGAGAAAGTGAGGGGCGGAGGAAGGTTGTGAAGGACTGTAAAAGCCAAAGAGCGATCCTGACAAGTAGTCGTTCACCTTTTCTTGAAGATCTTCAGTGGAGGGGAATCCACTGGCTACTCATTTCACTATTTTATAATTTTTTTTTGTTATTTAATTTTTTGGGATAATTCCTAAAAAGGGTTTTCTGAAATCAAACCTAAAGTTTTCTTTCTGTGGCTTCTACCTACTGTTCCTAGTTCTACCTTCTGGCCAAGAAGAACATGGCCAATCCCTCTTCTATGCTGATAGCTTTTCAAATCCTAGAAGACAGCTACCATGTTTCCCCTTGAGTTTTCTTTCTTTCAGATTAAACATCCCCTGGTCCTCCAGCTGATCCTCAAATGGCATAAATAGAAGAGGCCTTCACCATCCTGGATGCCCTTCTCTGGATGCTCTCCAGCACCCTCTCCAAAACGAAAGCCCAGAAATAAAGGCAAAACTACAATTTCTGCTACCAAGCAATAAAAGGCAGGAGTGGATGACTTTCCATGTCAGGGTGGATCTCTAGGGTACCCTTTGGGAGCTGGAATGAACTTTAGAGGTCTTCTAGTCAAGGCATTGTAGGCTCATGGATTGAGAGTTGGAAGGACCATGGAGGTCATCTGGTGTAACCTCTTCGTTTTATAGAATTGGAAACTGAGTTCAGGGAAGTGACCTTGTCCAAGGTCATGAGTTGTAATCGACAAAGTCAGGATCCGAATTCAATTCTTCTGAGTCTAAATATGACCCAAATAGTCATCTTAACTGGACATCCAAGTCTTTTTTAGGTGGAGATACCTAGTCAGCTTCAGAAGGTTCTATCCCACTTCTGGGCTCTTTTCTAAGAGTTCTCAGAGCAGGTTTGCTTGCTTGCCAGGTGCCTAGATAGGGGTTCAATCGGGACAGATGAACTTCTAGAAGATGTCCTTGCCTTGTGGACTCCTCACCTCATACAGATCTGAAGCTACAGTGGTCTTGGGGGAGAGACATTTTTGGGGAGAGCACCTGAGGGAGGGGAGGTAAGTAAGCCCCTGCTGGAGAAGAAATATTGTTTCCTGACCCCGCTAGGGATCATTAGCTTCACCCTGGGCAGGTGTTTAAAAAAATGAACCTATTTGAGCTCTGGGAACAGAGGCTGGATCTGTCCAGAAGTAGCACTGAGAACCTGAGGATGCTAATGATGTGGGAAAGAGTGGAGGAGGTTTAGAGGGGTAAGGGATGGTAGCAGGGTGTAGGGGCTTCAGGAAGACCTGGGTTTGAATCCCTCCTCAGGCTCCTACTAGCTGTGTGATCCTAGGCAAGTCACATAACCTCTGTCTGCCTCAGCTTCCTGATCTGTAATATGGAGATAATAATAACATCCACTTCACAGAATCATTTTTTTTATAAAAGTATGAGCTTGCACCATAGGAAATGATGAACAGAAAAAATATGGAAAGATCTACCTGGAATTATAAAGAGTAAATGAGCAGAACTGGAGACAGCTAGGTGGTTTAGTAGATTGAGAGTCAGGCCTAAGCAGGAGAGATCCTGGGTTCAAATTTGATCTCAGACACCTCCTAGCTATGAGATCCTGGGCAAGTCACTTAACCCCCATTGCCTACCCTTACCATTCTTCTGCCTTGAAATCAACACACAGTTTTATTCTAAGACAGAAGGTAAGTGTTTAAAAAAAAGAAAGGAAAAGAAATGAGCAGAACCAAGCAAACATTACATATAGCAATAGAAAGATTATTTGAAAAATGATTTCTGTAAGTCCCCTTCTAGGGAAAAAAATGATAAATAGAAATAAGTAAGACATAGTTTTACATAACTATGTCTTACTTATTTCATATATATATATA
>NC_058135.1:258293977-258309729 GCF_016433145.1 Gracilinanus agilis
AAAACAACAAATATATATACAGGTATCCCTTCCACATTGCAACTTTTCCACTTTGTGGTTTCACCATATTGTGGGTTGGCATTATGAAATTTAATGGAGATTTTCTTTTCTGATGTGAAGGGAGAACTAAAAATTTTTACACAGATCTTCCAGATCATGGGGGCACCCTTCCTGTAAACCTCTTAATATGGAAGGAATCACTGTGTATATCAATATATATTTTAGATATATATATGTATATTTACAAATATTTAAAATTTAAAAATATTTCAAGCATATGCATATGTTTTCTGTGAGCTCTGGAAGCAATAGCTACATGATTTAGCTACTGGTTTTTGTAACTCTTGTGTGTGTTTCTTTTTCAAGGTGTAGATTATCGTTATTTATGTTGGAAATATGCTAACTGCAAAATGGAGAAGATCGGAGAAATTCTTGGCATTCCCCATGCCAATTACCACTGCTGCCAAGAAGACCTGTGCAATGATGCAGGGATGGGGGCCACAGTCAGCAAAACAACCATGATTGCTGGGCTCTTGGCGGTGATGCTCTGGGGTTTCTTTGTCTAATTGAGTAGAAGGAGAAAGAGCTCTAAGGAAAAGGGGTGCAGGAATGTGTGTGTGTGTGTGTGTGTGTGTGTGTGTATTTTGGGGTGGGGGGAGTGGTTTCCCATTTCCCTCCCCATGTGATCTCATGTGTTATATGTCTCTCACCAAGTGCATTTTGTGTGGGAGAAAGATGCTTAGTTACAGCTGTTCATTTGAGAAGCAGGTAACCAAAGTCACACAGAGGGAAGAGTGTTAAGTCTGTAAGGCTGCCATTCTTCTCTCCAAACAAGCTTCTTGTCTGGGGAGACATTATAAACTCTGAAGTAAGAGAAAGAGCACCGTAGCTGCCGATAACGTGTCATTTCTGGAGGCTTCCTCAAGCCATCCTGCCTCCCCCAACCCCGTACCCCAGAACTGTGTCCACATGTTGGGGCAACAGGATTAGCCATGAGAAGTCTCATGTGACATTTCTTCCCACTTCCCCAAATAATTTAGTATGTGATCTCCACTGCATCACACACTCTTCTCATTCCTTGACCTTCAAATTAAGACAGTCTTTAAAAAAAAAAAATCCCAGCCGTGTGACCCTGGGCAAATCACTTGACCCCCATTTCCTAGCCTTACCACTCTTCTGCTTTGGAGCCAATCCACAGTATTGACTCCGAGACGGAAGGTCAGGGTTTAAAAAAAAATCCAGTAATGCTTCTTTGGCTGTATGAACTATCCAGTACCAATTTTCAAGCACTCCCTCCTTTGCCACAGAGAAAGGATACACTAGCTCAGTCCAAAAATATACCCCACGGTGGGAACAAATGTCATTAAAACTCTTGTTTCATCATAACTGGAATGAGTTCTGACTTGAGAAATGTCTGGCATGGCAGGGAGAAGGGAGCCCTCCAGTTGGAAAAGCACTAGAACCCCATCCCTCTCTAGAGGTAAATAAAAGATGGCTCCCTGATGGGAAACACTTAACTGAAACTTGAGCATGTTGAGGGAATTAGATCCTTAGGGTCCCTTCCCCCATTCAGCCCTGACATTTGAATTGAAGATGGGACTCGAGCTCCAATGGGAACATTGACAAAGCCAAAATTAACTTGTATTACATTCTATTAATCATCCTACCCAGCCCTTTTAAGAGCAAGCACAAGCCCAGCTGGGTTCCATAACTATTGGAAATTAACCAACCCTTGGCTTGCATGTCTTCGAGATGGAAGATTGGTGGTGGATTCCAGGCTGAAGGGGTTGCTTCTGAATATGGTTGAAGAGTTGATATAGCCACTGTTTGCGGCGATAACTTGCATCCTTAATAGAAGCAAGAACTTACTTGCCAAAATTATTCAAAACTCTTATAGCCTCATGATGAATAAAACAGGGGTTGGGGAGCCCTCTCCTGTGATGAGGGCTATTTATGTGCTACTGTCAAATGCACTGACTTCCTGCGACACTCCGTTCCCCCCCCCTTTATAGTGGTAAATGCTCACTCCCCTTTCCCTCATAGAACCCCTTGACAAATGGCCAAAAAAAGATTTTGTGTTCCCCAAACGGACTCTGTACTCCATAGTATGTATTCGCTTTGTAGATAAAGGCACCGTTCTAATAAAGACGCTTTAATCCTTGAAAATGGAAAGATATTCCACAGCCAGGTGGATGAGTTGTAAGCAACTGAGTCTTCTGAAAATTAAATCCAATCAGGCTGTTGAACTGGATGTGCTTATTGATCTAGAAGAATGTTTTCTATTGGCAGTTGGGAGAATGGGAATCTTGGGACCTTCCTAGGTGCCAGGTCTACTCCCACAAATCCATTAATCCCTAATTAATCTTTGGTCCAGTTCTGAAGCTAGAGAACTATATTATAGCTTAGTCCATATCCTTCATCTTTGTATCTCCTGTGCAGTGAGAAGGGAGAGAATAAACATTTACTGAGCACTTACTTTGTGTCTGGCACTTTTTACAAATATCTCATTTGATCTTCATAAAGACCCTGGTTCATACTGCTGGTAAGGACCTGAGGTGGGATTTGAACTCAGGGCTTCCTGACTCTAGGACTAACAGTTCATGTACTGTGGCACCTGTTGACTTCTAGCACTGTGCCTGAGACCTAGGAGCTGGTTAGTAAATGTTTGTTGATTGTTTGGTCCTTGACTACAAGGATATCCTAAGATAGCACATTAGATGTCTTGCTGAAATACATACTCATATTCCTTACCCACATCTCTAGTAGAAGTGAGATTGAGATCATGATCTATTCTTGAGCCAGAGCAGCTCAGTGGAACACTGGATAGAGTGATGGGACTGGAGTCAGGAAGACCTGAGTTCAAATCTAGCCTCAAGCATTTACGAACTGTATGGTACTGGACTAACTCTTATACAAGGAGCTTCCTTCCTTCCCTATTCTTTAGCAGTCTTCCTCTCTTGAAATTACTTTATTACTAGACAGAGGAATTCCTGGGTTCAAATGTGACCTTAGTTACTTCCTAGCTGTGTGACCCTGGGCAAGTCACTTAACCCCCCCATTGCCTAGCCCTTACTGCTCTTCTGCCTTGCTACCAATACACAGTATTGATTTTTAAAACAGAAGGTGAGTTTAAAAACATAGAAATTTATTAATGAAATTTATGCACTTTATGAAAATGGACTGAACAACTTTATTTGTTATTTACTATATGTAGGGATAGGGAAAATGCTGGTCTTGTGATTTTACTGGTATAGAAAACTGGTGGGAAAATTCTCTTTATAATTATAGGTCAAACAATTTATAATCTTAGAATCACTCATCTTAGTCTAAAGGTATCCAGTGCAGAGAAAGCAGACAGAGACAAAGCAAGCAACATACACAACATTGCCCAGTTTCTCCAGATCCGAATTAAAATGTAATTGGGAAATACTCTACAACAGGACATAGATAATGCTAATATGTGGTTTTCTAAGTCAATATATGGAGAGATCCAATTTTATTTGAGTTCCACACCATTTGAGGAGATGATTTGAAGGGTCCCTTCTCCTAGCCCTTAATCTCTCCATAGACTGTAAGCTCCTTGAGGTCAGGACTTATTCCATTTCTGTTTCTATATTCCCAGTGCCTAAAACATAGCTGCTTGACGGATTGGATTGGATTGGATTGATTTTTTTTTTTTTTTTTACATTTTTAAACCCTTAACTTCTGTGTCTTGGCTCCTAGGTGGAAGAATGGTAAGGGTAGGCAATGGGAGTCAAGTGACTTGCCCAGGGTCACACAGCTGGGAAGTGTCTGAGGCCACATTTGAACCCAGGACCTCCCATCTCTAGGCCTGGCATTGATTGATTTTTGAGCCTCTAGACTGGTATCCACCATTCCAGGTTATTCCCTCATGTGTGTGATCTGTTGTTCCTGTCCTTGAGCTACGCTAAAACAGGACAATATTGGTATTTTCTTGTGTGAAATGCAGGCCAGAGGGACGCTCGGCCACTAAGAAGTGGCTTACAAAGAAACCAATGAAGAACCAAAGGTTGAAAGCAGGAGGGCCGCCTCTGCAGGCCACCCCAGAACAATTGCTCATTCAGTTCGAAAGAAAGAGAAGGCTGTTGGGAGGTCCACTGAATAGCTGAGCACTTGAGAGGATGCTAAGCAACTTGTGACCAGACATTGGCCTCCTGCCACTGGCTTTGACTGGGGAGGAGGCAGAAGTCTGAGGGAGGCGGCTGAAGGGGCCTTGGCTGAGTCCTTTGGGGATTATTACTGGGAACGTGAATGACTGTCCCTTAACTGACCGGCCCAGGAAGATGTGAAGTCAGGAGCCGGAATACCTGTCGAGTGAGCAGCCTGCAGGCCAGTTTGATGAGAAACTAGAGCGGATGCAGGTGAATCCATCAGTCGACACTGATGACTGTGCCAGGCACGTCTAAGCACCAGGGATACAAAAAGGCAAAAGTCCTGGCCACCAGGGAGTCTATGATCGAATCGGTGAACAAATACATGCCCCCAAAAGCCATCTATGGGATAAAGAAGAAATAATAACGGAGGGAAGGCGCCGGAATTAAGAGGGGTTGGGCAAGGCTTCCGATAGAAGACTAGGCTGTGGCTGAGAGGGATCCTAAGGGGTGAGAGAGTGTTCCAGGTATGGGGGACAGCCAGAGGAAATGCTCAGAGGCAAGAAATGGAGTGAGTTCTTTGGGGCACAGCCAGGGAGTCGGAGTCACCGGATCAGAGAGTAAACATCGGGGCGTAGGAAGATGGAAAACGAGGAGGAAGCTGGCTCGTGAGAAGCTTTGTCAAAACGACTGAAAACTTGTTCAACAAGTCGAGGTCAGTCGGGTTCCTTGTCCTTGTGGAGTTTACCAAAGGGAGAGCCACAACCTGGCTGGACAAGTTCAAGTTCAAGGGGACAGTAGAGAGGCTGGACTCTCCCAGCTATGTTGGCTAAAGCTTCTAGGCAACGGCCGGGGTTCCTGGCCCTAAAGCCAGTTCTATTTACCGGCAAAGCCCTTTAAGAGTTTGGGAGGAGCCCTTGGTTGAGGTTGGCCCACGTTCAACTCTAAACATTCCACAAGGGAACATAACAAATATAGGAAAGTAGGGTGGGAGGAGGGGGACCGAAGAGGTGAGTTGGAATGGGCGGCCCTTTCCCGCTTCAGGTTCAGATCATCGAAGGGAAATCCGGGAAATCCTGTTGCCCACATGACCCTGACTCGGGGGCTTTTAATTCCGTTTTAACTTGAGTCATGATGAAAGCAAATATGGTGGGGTTCTTTTGCTCTGACTAGATGGGACACAGATGTCATCGTAGAATAACAATAACTAACCTTAACCTAGCAGCTTTAAGATCTGAAAAGCCCTTTTTATTATCATGTTTAATTCTCTGTGAGGCAGACACTGTTTTTACCCCTACTTACTGATGGGGAAACTGAGGCATGTTCAAGTTCATTGACCCTCCCAGGGTCATAAAGCTAGAAAGGATCTGAATTTGAAGTCAGTCTTCTGACTTCTGGCCCCTATTCCACCTCATTGGCTCTACAGCTCTTTGTTCTGGAAAGAATATATATGGCCTCAGAGAGTTTCCCTCTTAAGGTGACTTTTTAATAAAGTTTAATAAAAATAGCTAAAATTTCTAGAGCTTTAAGATTTGCAAAGCACTTTATATATCTTGATGTACCTTTATGTTTTTATTTTTATTTTTATTTATTAAAAATTTTTTTAAACCCTTAACTTCTGTGTATTGACTCCTAGGTAGAAGAGTGGTAAGGGTGGGCCATGGGGGTCAAGTGACTTGCCCAGGGTCACACAGCTGGGAAGTGTCTGAGGCTGGATTTGAACCCTGGACCTCCACTGAGCTACCCAGCTGCCCCTTACCTTTTTGTTTTTATATCCTCACCTTCTCTCTTAGAATCAACACTGTGTTTTGGTTCCAAGGCAGAAGAGCCCTCCCTAAGGGCTAGGCAATGGGGGTGAAGTGACTTACCCAGGGTCACACAGCTAGGAAGTGTCTGAGGCTAGATTTGAACCCAGGACCTCCCGTCTCTAGGCCTGGCCACTGAGACACCTAGCAGCCCCTTCTTGATGTACTTTCAAAGATGTACATGCAGTAATGATATGTGGATAATAATGCAAGGGGAGGTAGGTGCTGTTATTATTCTCATTTTACAGAGCTGGATACTGAGGCTGAGAGATGTTGAGTAACTTGTCTAAGGACACAGAGCTAATGCCTGAGGGAGGATTTGTACTTGGGTCTTCCTGACTCTATTCACTGAGCCACCTAACCCTCTGCCAAGATAGCTTTGTGCTCTTGCCCCCGGATGCCACCCTCAGGCAAATAAGGCGTCTTTGGGTGTCCTCAGAAACCCGCTTTATGGTCCCTCCGACTTCATCATGGGCAGAGAGCATTCCTCTCCTACCAGACATGGCCGCAGTGCCATGGGTTAGTCATGGGCATCCTGTGGAAGAATGCAGGCAAACGAGCCCCAGCCCTCCCCAGCCAAGAGTGCTGCCGAGGTGTGCTGAAAGAGTGTGCTGAGGAGTCCATGCTTGAGAGGTTGTGGGGTCTAAAGAGAAGACTGATGGGAAGACGTTAACTGGTATCAAATGCCTGAAGGGGTGTTCCAAGGAAGAAGGCTTGGCTTGGCTCTGCTTGGCCTCAGAGGGCACAACGAACAGCAATGGAGAGAAGATGCTGGAAAACAGATTTGACAAGAGAAAAGGCAAAAATGTGGTAGCAACCTGGACTACCTAGTCAAAGTAGTTGCACCTCTTTTGAGGATGTCAATAAAAAGCTTGGACAACCGAGCTGTTGGAGCTTTATTGGGCATTTCAGCAGCCATCCTGTCTAATTCATAAAGGGAAGGAAGAAGGTAGGTGGCATAGCAGATAGAGCAAGGATGACCTGAGTTCAAATCCAGCTTCAGGTACTAGCTGTATGGCCTTGGGTAAGTCACTTAACACTGTTTGCCTCAGTTTCCTCAGCTCTAAAATGAATTGGAGAAGGAAATGATAGGCTACTCCAATATATTTGTGAAGAAAACCCCAAATGAGATCATGAGGAGTCAGACATGCCTAAAATGACTGAACAACAACAATAGTCCAACCCATACTGGATAGGAACCCTTTTATAACATAGACGACAAGTGGTTGTTCCAGGTGCTGCTTGAAGACCTCCAAGAAGGGGAAAGGCCACCTCCTGAGGCACTTGGAGACAGCTCTGATTGTTAGGAAGTTCTCCCTGACATCTAGCCTAAATAAGTGTTGGTGCTCCATTACCCCATTGTCCCTGGTTCTGCTCCTTGGGGCCAACCAGAACACGCCCAATCTCTCCTCCATGTTTTCCATTGCTTGAAGACAACTATCTCATGATGCCCCACATGGCAGAGGGGATCCCTGACCAGGCAGGATTGGAATAGATGATCTGGAAGTTGTCTCCAACTCTGAGAACTGGACTCCTAAGACTTCCTGTGAGAAGACTGAGCAAGGGGACACTGAGAAGGAACAGAAGTGCTCAGAGGAGTCAGAGAGTTGATGACTCACACTGGAGGCATCCATACAGCTTGCTTATAGTCCCATGGACACAGGAGCGGTGCCTTGGGTGTACTGTGGGAGGCATACCCTAATCCAGGGCCAGATCTTTGGAACTCTTGAGGTAGAAACTTCCCTAACTCACCAACAGGTTTGGGACAACCTGGTTTAGCCCATCTGTTAGGATATGGCTGCTTATTCATGCTACAGCTTCTTGGAGCCACAGATGAGAGCTGGATGGCAGCAATGAGGCATCAAAAGAAAGAGCTCTGGATTTGGATTCCAAGAACCTGGGTTCAGACCTCAGCTCTTCTGACTACTACTTTACTTGCCCTAAACCTCTTAACCCCTCTGTGGCTCAGTTTCCTCATTTATAATATGGGGCAAGAAGGGGGTCTTGGACTAGACCAGTGGTTCCCAAACTTTTTTGGCCTACTGCCCCCTTTCCAGAAAAAATATTACTTAGCCCCCTGGAAATTAAATTTTTTAAAATTTTAGTAGCAATTAATAGGAAAGATAAATGCACCTGTGGCCATCACCACTTCACTGGATCTCTGCAGCACCCACCAGGGGGCGGTGGCACCCACTTTGGGAATCACTGAACTAGATGGTTTCTAGGATCCCCCTCTTTTTTAAGCTCTGAAATATTGACACCAAAGGAGGATGAGCAGCCCTGAAAAGGGTTTGACAAGCCCTCACACCAGAGGTGGTAGTCCTCCCAGAACCCTCCATCCAGCCCACTAATCCTTAGGAACTTCCCAGTACCTAAGTCTATCAAGGGTCAAACATGGAGTCATTTCTGTCAGTTAGAGCCTAACAGTAAGACTTCTTTTCTCCAGATCTTCCTTTATTTTTTCAGGATGGGCGGTGGAGGGTGGTGATGGGTGGTGGTGTAATGGTGTGGCAAGTGGTGGAAGACTAATGCTGTCACGGATTGTCACTCTGACCCCATTCAGAGTCTCATAGCCTTTCCATCTACCCCAGTGGGAAGGTGAGATGTTCCACTGTACCGTATCATGCCAGGCTTTCCTTGGGCTACCAGCCCCTCTCAGGAAGGCCTTGTTTACTCTCAGGAGGCACTAGGATAGGATGCAAATCATGCAAACACATGCATATCAAACCCATAGGAACAAAAAGGGTGCAGCAAAATGAGGCAATAAAATAAAGACCTCTGGATTTGGATTCCAAGAACCTGGGTTCAGACCTCAGCTCTGCTGACTACTACTTTAGCTGTCCTAAACCTCTTAACCCCTCCATGACTCAGTTTCCTCATTTATAACATGGGATAAGAGGGGGAGATTGGACTAGATGATCTCTAAGGTCCCCCCTTTTTTCAAGCTCCGAAATATTGTTTATAATTAACTTTGATGAGTTCCAGAGATGTCAAACAAGAAATGATGTCAAACAAGCAGCCCCAGTATGGTAGAACCAGATTAAAATATAATGGGGGTTCAGGAGTGGGGAAGGGGAGTAGCTAGGTGGATCAGTGGTTTGAGAGCCAGGCCTGGGGATGGGAGGTCTTGGGTTCCAATTTGGCCTCAGATACTTCCTAGTTGTGTAAACCTGGGCAAGTCACTTAACCCCCACTGCCTAGCCCTTACCATTCTTCTTCATTAGAACCAATATATACTATTGATTTTAAGATGGAAGGTAAGGTTTTTTCCCAAAAATATAATTGGTGTGGGATTTACAGTTTTGTGGCTCAGTGGATTGAAAGCCAGGCTTAGAAATGGGAGATCCTGGGTTGAAAATAGTCTCAGATACACTTCCTAGCTGTGTGACCCTGGGCAGATCACTTAACCGCATTGCCTAGCTACTGTTCTTCTGTCTTAAAACTCATTCAATGACATCAGGTAAGAGTTATAAAAATGTAAATGGGAAATATTTCACAAAATAAGCATTGGTAACATTACTCTGAAAAATGAGTTTAATATGCAAACCACAGGGATCTTTCTGTACAGATTAGTGGCTCCTCCTATTGGAGTTTGACACCATTGAATTATCCAATGTAGCTAATAAATAACTTTGAGCACTTTCCATAGCCAGAAACTAAATGGTGGCCTTTTCACTTGCCTTTTTGGCTACTTGTAATTTGGATACATCATCAAAATGAAAATGAACAAAAGGCAGATTTGTAGATTTAAATGAAAGAGGAAGAGGAGAATAGAAAGAAGCATAACAGAATCTCCTGTTTACAGTGAGAGAATAAATTGGCACTGATGAAATTAAGTACAAAAGGAAGAACAGTTCTCTTGCTTAATATTTTTTCATTTAAAATTTTGAGTTTTATTTCTTTCCCATATTACATACCAGTATAATTTTCAATAATTGTTTTCTAGGGGGCAGCTGGGTGGCTCAGTGGATTGAGAGCCAGGCCCAGAGATGGGAGGTCTTGGGTTCAAATCTGACCTCAGATACTTCCTAGCTATGAGACCCTGGGCAAGTCACTTGACTCCCATTGCCAGCCCTTACCACTCTTCTACCTTGATTCTAAGATAGAAGTTAAGGGTTAAAAAAAAAAGAATAATGATCATTGTCTGACATTTTGCGATCCATGTTCTCTCCCTCTCTCACACCCCTCTTCCCTCTCCAATATGGCAGGTAATATGGTAGAGGCTGGGCATGTGTTTTTATACAATATATATTTCCACGTTCATCATGTCATGTAAGAAAACACATATCATTTACACTAGAGAAAGATTCATGGAGGGAGGAAGCCAAGTGAAGATTGGCATGCTTCAATCTACATTCAGACCCCCTCAGTTCCTTCCATAGCAGTGGACAGCCTTTGTCATCATGAGTCCCTTGGAGTTGTCCTGGATCCTTGCCTTGCTGATAATAAAGTCAATCACAGTTGATCACTGTACATTATTAGTGTTATTGTATACAACATTCTCCTAGTCTGCTGACTTCACTTTCTTTTTTACCTCTAAGTCTTTCTGTTTTTTGTTTATTTGTTTGTTTTTTATTTGTGACCATCTTTGTGATTTCTTGTGGCTCAATAGTATTCCCTTGTAATCAGAAATCACAACTTGTTCGACCATATCCCAACTGATGGACATCCCTTCAGTTTCCAGTTTGCCATCCCAAAAAGAGCTGCTATAAATAAATATTTTTATACAGGTAGGTCCTTTTACCTTATCTTTGATCTCTTCGGAATATAGACCTAGCAGTGGCATTTTGTCCCCTTGATTAATTAGGAATGAGTTGGAATATTATTTCCAAATCACCTCAGAGAAAACTGGATTATTTTTATTTCTGTCCTTTGGGATTGCCCTGAGCCCACCCATATCCTGGCATTCTTGTGGTTATTTTATAAATGAGACTAAACAGAAAGGTTCGTTGGAGCCAACCTGGTCTATCTGGTATCTTTCTTGTGACCAATATAACGTTGTTCAGTTGTGTTCAATTCTTTGTAACTCTATGGACCATAGCACACCCGGTCCTTCTCTCCTCCACTATCTCTCCAAGTTTGTTGTTTCCATGACACCATTTCTCCATCTCATCCTCTGCCACCCCCTC
Organism: Gracilinanus agilis; assembly: GCF_016433145.1. Taxonomy (NCBI): domain Eukaryota; kingdom Metazoa; phylum Chordata; class Mammalia; order Didelphimorphia; family Didelphidae; genus Gracilinanus; species Gracilinanus agilis. Next base: position 258,305,024 of record NC_058135.1, read on the forward strand.
CTCCTTTTGCCTTCAATCTTTCCCAACTTCCGGTGAGTCCTCTCTTCTCATTGTGCAACCAAAGTCTTTAAGCTTTGGCTCCGGTATCTGACCTTCCAGTGAATAGTCTGAATTCATACCTTTTACTGATTGATTTGATCTACTTGATGCCCAAAGGACTCTTTAGAGTCTTCTCTAGCACCACAATTTGAAAGCACCAATTATGGGGTGTTCAACTTTTCTTATAGTCCAACTCTTGAAGCCATACATTGCTACAGGAAAAACTATGGTTTTGACTATATGGACCTTTGTTAGCAAGGTGCTATCTGCTTTTTAGTATGCTGGCCAGATTTGCCATAGCCTTCCTTCCAAGGAATAAGCATATTTTAATTAACTCAGCCTCAAGTTCCACCAAGCTGACAACTCCCCACTCCAGTAACTAAATGCACTGGATGGGGGTTACCTATCTATATCATTTTCTTAAGTCATCAGAAATGATAAGGCTTCCCCCCCTCTTTTATTGTGCAAATAAGTAATGGAAAGAGAGCTGAAGAGGAAGTCAGGAGAGACTCAGGTTCAAATTCTGCCTTATAGTGATAAAAAGTGTAAGCATACCAAATATGCAAAACATATTCATTATCAGATGCTATTCTGATTGTCTTCAAGTCTCTCCCCCCCTCCAGTCCTCCTTATAGCAGCCAGATTAATTTTCGGCAATCATTTCTCTCACATTACCTCCCTCTTCAGAAGCCTACAAGATCAAAATTCAAATACCTTGCCTTGGTATCTGAAGATTGCTTCAGTCGGATGGTCCTCACTTACCTTTTTTTTTTATAGCTTATATATTATTTTATTTTTTAAATTTTTCCATGGTTACATGATTCTTGTTATCTCCCTCCTTTCTTCCCTCCTTCCTCCCAGAGTTGACAATCAATTCCACTGGGTTATACATGGATTATCATTTAATACCTATTTCCATATTATTCATTTTTCTAATAGTCATCTTTTAAAACCAAAACCCCAAATCATATGCCTATACAAACAAGTGATAAATCATATGTTTTCTTCTAGATTTCTATTCCTACAGTTCTTTCTCTCAGATCATTGCATTGCTTTTAGTAGCAAAGTCAACTATATTTGATCGTCTGACAATGTTTTAGTTACTGTGTACATTGTTCTCCTGGTTCTGCTCATTTCACTCTGTATCAGTTCATGTAGGTCATTCCAACTCTTATAGAAATCTGTCAGTTCACCATTCCTTTCAACACAATAGTATTCCATCATATACCACAATTGTTCAGTCATTTTCCAATTGAGGGACACCCCCTCAGTTTCCAAAAAAGCACAGCTATAAGTATTTTTGTACAAACAGATCCTTTCCCATTTTTTTTTATCTCTTAAGGATACAAACCTAGTAGTGGTATTGCTGGATCAAAAGACATCTAGCCTATCTTTCTAATCTTTGCTCCCACAATCTTTCCTAAACCAGTCACACCAGGCAACTTTAACATTCTCCAGATGTGCACAGAATCAAGAGAACCCTAGAAAATTCCCTATTATGTTGGATAAGCCTCTCATGGTGGATTTAAGGGAACATATGGACAAGGGCTACCCAGGCCTGTCAGGCATTGATGAGAAAAGATCTGTGTCTCTGAAGGGAGCTCCCACATCAATGAGATGACTGAACCATGACAGTATTATAGACATTTTTTAGATTACCTTTAAACTTTCTCCATCTTCTCTCCTAATTCTCTTGTTTCATTTACTTGGATATTAATTATCCAGTCCTAAGGCCTTTTCAGTTTTTATCTTCCATGACTTCTCTACAGCTTCTAATGCTTCCTCCTCCCTCTTCTCCTAGATACAATGGATCCTGTTGGCATTTGTGACACCAGTCTTCTGGTTCTCCTACTTTGAGCATTTCCAACCCTAAGACTTTGCCCTTTTCCCTCCTTTCTTCTCTTTACGCCTTGTGTAATCATTGCCTTGGTGGTTTAATTTATTCTGATGGCTTCAAACATCATCTCTACAGGGACAAGTTCCAACTTTACTTCTCTATCCCTGCCCACTCTCTTGAGCTGTTTAGACTTCTGTTTCTAACTTCCCCACGGGCACCTCAAGCTCAAGATATCTAAAACTGAACTTGTTTTCCCCATGAAATTTGCTTCTTTGTTTGATTTCCTTATTTCTGGAAAAAAAAAAAACAACCAAAAACAACCACTCTTCTAGTTGTGCAGCTTTTTTTTTTTTAACCCTTACTTTCCATCTTAGAATCAATAGTATGTATTGGTTCTAATGAAGAAGATTGGTAAGGGCCAGGCAGTGGGGGTTAAGTGACTTGCCCAGGGCCTCACAGCTAGGATGTCTCTGAGGCCATATTTGAACCCAGGACCTCCCACCTCTAGGCCTGACTTTCTATCCACTGAGCCACCTAGCTGCCCCACCTCCATGAACTCTTATGTTTCACCTACCCCTGCCTACTTGCTATTCCTACCTTTGCACTTGTCTCCCATGCCTGAATGCTATCCCTCACTTCCATCCACCTTTTAGTTTCCCTCCTCTGAAGTCTTTCAAGACTCAACTCAAATCTCACCCTCTGCAGAAAGCCTTTTTCCTAAATCCTTAGCGATCACTGCCTTCCCTCTGAGATTACCTTCCCATCTGCTCTCTTATTGTCAATTGTACTTGCCCCCTTAAAACATAAGCTCCCTGAGGGTACTGTGTAGGTACAAAGTTAAAATACTTGGGGTAGCTTTGAGAACAGAAATCAAATAGACACTCCAATTTTTTTTATTTATTCATTCATCTATCTATCTATCTATTCATTCATTCATTCATTTATTAATTTGTTTATTACCCTTGTCTTCCGTCTTAGAATCAATACTGTGCATTGGTTCTAAGGCAGAGGAATAGGTAAGGATTATGTGATGGGGGTTAAGTGACTTGCCCAGAGTCACACAGCTAGGAAGTGCCTGAGTTCACATTTGAACCAAGGACCTCCCATCTCTAGGCCTGGCTCTCCATCCACTGAGCCCCTCAATGGCCCCAACATTCCAGTTCTTGGGGGAAATGGTAACCATTCGCTTTATGGTCTCTAATCACAATTCCTTCTGATTTCCTAGAGCAAAACACTCCTCCTTGACCAGCATAGATGGGATAGCTTCTCCTATAAGAATGTAAGATTCCTGGGGGCTTGCTTGGATTAGTGCAGTAACTAGCAAATAAGCAATTAAATGCATTGTTGGGCCTGAGTTCTTCTCTCTCTCAATGTCTCCAGTGCTTCTGAGCCACTCGATTCCCCAGCACTCAACCCCTTCTGAATCAAATTCTGGCATTTCAGGTGAGGAGTCAGAACATGATTATCCAATTGAGAAAAGCCCATTGTCAGTCAGTGGGCGGTGGTGTGTGTGTGCGCGCGCGCATGTGTGTAAGGTACAAATTAAGAAATAAATACTTTTATTTATACATACATTTATCATCTGAATCTCCTACTGAATAGCAAAAGCCCTTAAAAATAAAAGCTCCCTCATAAATACAAATAGTTCAGCAAAACCAATTCCCCTATTCATCTGTCCTAGAGATGAGAGGTCCTGGGTTCAAATCTGACCTTGGACAGTTCCTAGCTTTTTGACCATTGTCAAGTCACTTAACCCCCACTGCCAAACCTTACCAACTTTTCCGCCTTGGAACCAATACATAGTATTCAAAGACTGAAGGTGAAGGTTTAAATTTAAAAAAAAAATTCACATCATCTCTCCAGCAGGAGATAAAGGTCCTGCTTTATTTTCAGTCTTATAAACTCATGATTTAAGCTTTTTTTTTTTTTTTTTTTTTTAATCCTTATCTTGTGTCTTAAGTACCCAGAATCACACAGCTAGAAACTGAGGTCACATTTGAACCCAGGATTGATCATTATTCGAAAGTCTTTGGAAGATATTTTTCACTATAATGTTGTCATTGCATAAATCCCTCTCGTGGAAGCTGGGGCTCCTATAGGGGATGGGGTGAAGAGGGGGTGCACTCCAGGCATAGGGAACAGCCTGAGCCTCAGCTCAGGCGCTGAGATGGGCCACGATGTTTTCCCATCACGAACGGCAAGTAGGCACGTTAGAGCCAGTTTCCTTCCTGTGGGGGCTCTTCGAAGCGGCTGGGGAAGGAAGCCTCCTCAGTTGACGGAAAGGCAGGGTGAGAGCTGGCTTTCCCTGTGGTCTTTCGAGCCTCAGCCCAGCTTCGACCCTGTGGGGTGGCGACGTCCTTCAATGGCCGCTGTACATATAATAGCTTCTATAGATATCGTTCTCTTGGGGTCTCCCCAGTTGGAAAGGGCCCGCCTATTCCGGTATGTCCGGGTCTGGTCGGGTGCCCTAGTCAGTGCTAGCGCTGCCCGCGCGTGGGTAGGAAATGGCGGGGTCCAAGCAGGGGCTGAGCCGCGAGTCCCGGGGCGTGGCCCGTGGAGCGAGCGAGGGAGGGTCTGAGGCCCTGCGGCCGGCCACGTGGCGGCCCTACGGCTTCAGCCCCCCACCCCCATTCAAACGATGCCGAAGGGGCGGCGCGGCTGCCCGAGCCCCACGATGAGCAAGCGGCCCGCCCCGCCCCTCTACTTCCCATCCCTCTACGACCGCGGCATCTCGTCCTCCCCCCTCAACGACTTCAACATCTGGAAGAAGCTCTTCGTGCCCCTCAAGGCGGGGGCGGCTGCTGCGGGGGCTGCTGGCGCCGGGGCCGGG
>NC_058135.1:258310229-258325989 GCF_016433145.1 Gracilinanus agilis
CAGAGGTGGGAGATCACAAAAGAAGAAGTTGATCTGGTTGGGCCCACAGAAGGAAAGCGTGAATGTGCAGGCTGTGCGGAGGATAGCTCCTGACAAACCACCGCCATAGGCCCCTGCCACCAAGCCCCAACGAGTGCCCAGTGTCATGGCTGAGGAGTATAGGAGAGGATTGCTAACGGCAACATAACGGTCATAGGCCATCACTGATAACATAAAACACTCTGTGCCAGCACAGACTGTGAAAAAGAAGAACTGAGTAGCACATGAATTGTAGGAGATACTTGTCCTGCCAGTCACCAGGGTGACCAAGATCTGAGGAACAATGACTGAAGAGTAGCAAGCATCCAGGAGGGAGAGGTGGCTCAGGAAGAAGTACATGGGGGTATGGAGACGGGAATCCAAGCAGATCAGTAGGACCATGCCCATGTTGCCCATCAGGGTGATGAGATAGAAACTGAGAAAAACCAGGAAGAGAATAACCACCAAGTTGGGATGGTCAGTGAAGCCAATGAGAATGAACTCTGTCACAGTGGTATAGTTCTGCTCAGCCATTGACTCCACTACTGCCTGATTGTGTAAGGGAAAGAGTGTCATTAAAGATCCTGTGCCTGGCACACCATAATCATCAATAGCACTGTGAAGGAAATCCAATTAGGAGTTAAGGGAAACTTTAAGGAATGGATAATTATCTCATCTAGGATTAGGCAAAAACCTTAACGTAGACATGGGAAGGGAAGAGTGATTGCTAGTGGTGGTAGAAAGAACAAGGCTCTCAATCAAGAACTGAGAAAGCCAAAACTGAAGAACAAACATGTAATATTAATAATAATAACTAATATTTATAGAGTACTTACTTTGTGCTAGACAGTATAATAGGTACTTTACAATTATTATCTCACTTGACCCTCATAATAGCCCTAGGACGTAGCTGCTGCTAGAATCCTCATTTTACAGATGAGAATATTGGAACAAAAAGGTGAAGTGATTTTACCAGAATCAGTTAGTGTCTTAAGCTGTTTTTGAACTTGGACCTTCCTGAATGCAGGCTTCTTGCTCTAGCTACTCTACCAATACCAGTTTATATTCAATGCTCAAAAATCTAATGGTATTACACAATCAGGAAAACAAATTACTGTAGTGGGGCTTCTGGCTGAAGAGTCAGAAATGAATCTGGAGGCAAAATCTGGAGCATATAAAATGAGTTAGTAATTTTTTTTCAGAGTGTGGATGAAAGGGACATGAAGTGAAGGAAGGAGAGAAAAAAGAGAGGGAGGGAAATCTATTTTCCCATAGGAGACATTCCTAAGAGCAATAGATAGAAGTTAGTAAGATTGCAATTCCTTTTAAGAAAAAAGTTCTAAGAATTATAATCCTCCTGATCTGTCTTGACAAATAGTGAGAGCCCTGTCACTGGTTGTCTCTAAATCAATTGCAGGAGACTACCTAAGAGGAGATCCTTGTTTAGATAAAGATTAGATCAGATGACATTTGAGATCCATTCCAACTCTGAGGTTCTGCATGATTCTAAAAGGAAGCAGAAACTGAGACCTTCCTTACTAGACAGACATGAAATTGGAAAGACCAGTTTGCTGTGGTTAGCTACATGCTTACTTAAGCAGTGAACCTCTTGAGAGGAAGGACTGCATTTTTCCTTTTTTTTTTATTCCCCAGCATTTAGCACAGTTCCTGACACATAGTAGGTATTTAATAAATATTTCTTAACTAACTGTTGAATTCTTTCAGTACAATGTTTGACCTTCAAATTCTTCTCCCTTGATCCAACCATATCACTGGCATTCTTCTTTCCTTACACTTTCTGCCTCAGGGTTAAAATGATCTTTATAATAAATATTGAGACATTTTCCCAGCTCCTTAGCAACAATGAGGAGCAACTAATCTTTGCTACATCCTTCTTCAAACACACACACACACACACACACACACACACACACACACACACACTAAGCTGGGGTTATTCCCCCACATGTCATTGGAAAAAACTCAAGTTCCCCATGGGACAGTCTCAATTTCCATTTTATCCCCTTCGAACATCAAATCCACTGCTTTTCTCTAGCCTTCATCATTGTCTACAATATACTCTATGACATTACATTAATAGCCCAAGGCAGCAAGTTGTAGTACTACCTTCACTTCTGGCTTGGTGTGAACTTAGATAAGACACTGAAATTGGGTTTCAATTTACTCATTAGTAAACTGAGAGCAATGATCACATTATCCTTCCCTAACCCCTTCAAATTCAAGTTTGGATAATTTAAATTAAGGCCAAAAATTTGGAAACTGATGGGAGGTTGTTCTGATAAAGAAAAAAAGGGAGAATCATTTAACAGTTGGAAATGGATTAATATTTTAAATACTCCATCTCACCATACAGTGGTGATCCTATGTTGCTTTGGGCTAGGATAAGAGAGCACAGGCTCTGGTAGCTTCTACCAATCTGGCAGGAGTTTGTATTATAGCCTGGCTACAGACTGTTTTCCAAGGAAAAACTTAGAAAGAAGCTCATCCCTAGAAAGTTGAACATCAGGTGACGAGTGTCTTAAACTATAATAAGTCACAAAGACTATTTATTATGATGGGAAATAAGTATGACTTGAGTTCATGGGGGAGAACACAGATTGAAGAAATTATAAATCTATCCTGTACTAGAATATTTAAAATAATTTCCATCAGAAGTATGTTGCTATTTTCTCTTGCAAAAATTCTAGCTACTACATGATCAATCAACCAATGAAGTATTATTTATTAAGTTCCTAATATGTATCAGGCACTGTGCTAAATGCTGAGGAAACAGTTGCTATTCGCAATAAATTTGAATCCTAATTATCAAATACATGTAAGCAAATATGTCCTCATGTACACATTTTCCATAAATAATATCTATAGAAAATACAGTCATTCCCCCACACACTTTTGATCCCTATGGCATCAATGAAGGATTTACAGTACCTGTGTTGGGTAACAGCCCTTTCTCAAGTTTCTCTCAGGTCACAGGGTGCCCTTGTAAGACACTACCTTTATTTTCTCATATATGCTCAATGATACAATGGTCCAAGGAGATCAGCTCCATGGAGGGTTACACACTGAGGGTAGAGTCACAAGAGATGTAATTACTCATTCTCCATTTTCCATTTAACTACTGAACTCTAAATTCCAATGAGGTTTCCCACAAGTTGATAGTTGAGATGGTCAGGGCTGACTATTAGTTTGCATAGAAATTATTTCAGATGACATCTCATTGGAGTGACTCATCAACATCTTTGACGGAATTGTTCAATACAGCAAATAATTGGATTGATTTTCCCCTCTCAATTGAAGAAGTGTGTGTCTGCATGAAATCCACCATAGTCCAGGGGAAAGTCAGAGTGGCAGTGACAGCTTGTCTTGCTGTATAGCAAGGGGTGTTGTAATTGCTACTCATGATTGTTGTTGGCAAGGCTTTGTTATTAAATTCCAGAAAGATATGAGAAATAGGCTGCCAAGCTTGGGGAGAAAGCCAGCAGAATATCCGATTCAAAGCAAACCTCTTCAAGGAATTCATTATCTCCTTTCCAGAGAAGAGGGAAGAATCTACATCTTGGGAAATCATAAGACTCAGGGGAGCTGCTGGCAGCATACTCATGCTGTCCCTGCTAGGAGGTAGTCTGGTGCCCCTGTGAAAATGAGAGCTGTCAATGCCTTATTGTCGATGCCCTACCCTTAAAGTTGTACCAGTGGATCCACAAACACAATAAGGACACCATATTCTGGATGAATGGCACCTGAGCAGGGAGGCTAAGGCACATGTCCACTGCAAGAAATGTATTTCTCCCATTTCACAGATAAGGAGACATGCTGAGAATAACTTGCCCACAATTATTCAGTGTTCTTCCCATTAAAGCATACTGCCTCAGTATTTCCTGAAGACATGACTATCACAGAAGACTATTCCATAACCATCCTTTTCTATTACCATATTTTAGAACCCATGTTGTCAAGGAATCATTCTTCATATCCAGCCTAATTCTCTCTCGTGCTTTAAGTCCTTTCCCTCAGTTCCAAACTTATTTAATCTATCCTGATTTCTAACTGCAACATCTTCAGAACTGTGCCCAGAGTTGAACTTGTTCCTTTAGTAGCTCCATAAGAGTGCTGAATTGAAGGATCATAGAATTAAAACTGAAAGGATCCCCAATGGTCACTGGGTCCAATCCTATCATAAAAGGTGGGGAAAGAAAATAGAGAGGTAAAGCTACTTGTCCACACTCACACAAGTAGTGTGATAGACCTTGTATTCAAAACTATGTTTTTCTCTTCCAAATCCTCCATTCTTTCTACTATATCATAATGTGCTCAATCATAAAATAAGAATTGACAACATCAATCATCAGAAATCATTCAGTAAAACATTTCTTAACTGAGTCACAAATTGGTTAAATGACTTATCCAATGTCACAGAAGTAGTAAAAAAAATTTTTAACCCACACACTAGACTCAATGCTCTATCCATTGTGCCTATATATTTCTATTTTTATATTGAGATTTTTAAAATTTGAAACACATCTTTGCAGATTTGTGTTAAATCTACATATAGCCCTTATATATAGGTCATCTATAGCCCTTAGAAATAATTTCTTCCAGAATAACTCTTTGTCTTTCCTCTGGGCAGAATTGTGTAGATGCTGAAAAAAAATGGAATACCTCAGTCCAAGATAACATTCTTATTGCTCTACAGCTGAGATAGAAATTAGCCACTGAAGAATGAAACTTTAAGGCTCAGCCTTCTTTTAATTCTACAATTAATTCAAAATGCTTCCTCAGGAACATAGGTTTGGGTATTGGAAAATGTAACACATTTAGTCAGAGGATCATGAATAATGGGCTAGAAAAAATTATAAAGGTCATAGGATTGAAACTATTTTACAGATAAGGAAAACTGAGGGTTAGAGAGGCTAAGTAATTTGCCTAATCACACAGCTAACAAGTGTCACAGACAGGATGGAAAGCTAGGTCCTCCTGACTGAAAGTTTTACACTCTGTCCAAGACCTTAGCTGAGGTCTTTTATTAACTATTTAATACACCTGAGACCTTGGACAGCTCACATCAGTTCTTGGAGCAGTTTCCTTATCAGTCAAATGGATATAGTAACTTTTGCATTAGTTGCCTAACAGAGACTCCTTAAGGAAAGTGTATTTTTAAAGCTTTGAAGGATCATATAAATGTGAATAATTACTACCGACCAGGTGCCTTGGATCTAATTTTCAAATGAGGCAGATTGCAACAATGAGTCATCTATGGCGGGAAAATGGAAAAAAGTAGACAGCTTTTAGGACATCTTTTCTAAAAACAATATTTTAGAAGTTTTATTAATCTTCATTTTTTATACACTAGCTACTTTTTAATATGCATTCTTGATATTTTTTAACTCTTACCTTCCATCCTAGAATCAATAGTATATATTGGTTACAAGGCAGAAGAGAAGCAAGGGGTAGGCAATGGGGGTTAAATGTCTTGTCCAGGCTTACATAGCTAAGAATTGTCTGAGACCAGATTGGAATCTAAGACTTCCCAGCTCTAGATCAAGCTCTTAACCTACTGAGCCACTTAGCTGCCCTAAATCACCCTTGATATCTTCTTTAGCTTCCTGTCAAGGTTGTTGCAAAGTTCAAGTGAGATAATATCTGTAAAGTGCTTAGCAGAAGGTGCTTAATAAATGCCTGTCCTCCTCTCCTTCTGCATCAAACTTGTAACTCCTGATAGTGCACAGCACTTTCTGTTTCCATAGTCCCTCCACTTCTCTATCAAGAAATAAAAGCCACATTTCAGCATCAGTTCTCTTGGACCAAGTTTGGTTATACCAGTTAATCAGAGTTCAGCTATTTTTTACTCTTATGGGTTCTTGTTAGCATTATTTTGGTTCTCCTGGTTCTGCTTGCTTTTCTGGGCATCATTTCAGACAAGTCCTCCAGGCATGATTTGCCAAAGATTGTTCTACCTCTTCAGGTAGTCAGAGGTTGTATTTGAGTCTTCTAATAAGGCTCCATGGTGCTGATTTCCATAAAAACCTCAACTTAAAAAAAATGAAATTACTAGAGAATAGTTAACAGATATTCATTTGATTTCTTCAGCAAGTAAATTTAAAACAATTTACCTTCCATTTTATTGTGTAACTTTAATGAGATTATATTATTTTGTGATGAACAAATGCAAATTACTTGAAAGAAGCAATTAACTAAATTAACTAGATCAACTGAAGCTCGCACAAGAAAAGTAATGGGAACAGTTTATCTAGAAGAAATACAGAAACATCAAATAAAATGCCATAACCTGAAGCTCTGACTATATTTATCATTGGGTTTCATGAGTTCTATTATTGACAGAGATCAAAGAACAATACATTTGATTTTATGAATATGTTAACTATAGAAAAGATGAAACTTAATGAATTGTAATAAAATCTGGAAAGTGCACATGTAAAATTATGTTGGAAAGATAGAATTCTTCTAAAAATGTAATATTTTGAGTAAGCAAAAACACACTTTCCAAAACCCTGCATATAACATCACAATGGTTATTGCATTGTATAAGGTTCTTTACAAAATTGCTAAGTATAAAATTATTCAATTAGAGAAACATGCATACAACTAGCAGGTATTGGTATATTCAGAATGATACTCGATGAATCACTTGGAAAGTATCTTCAAATTTTCAGTATTATAATCCACAAAGTGAAAAAGTATTGCCTGTGTCTAAATATTTTTCCTTCTTTTCCTTACTCTCAATCTTAGAATCAATAAATACTTTGTGTTGGTTCCTAGGCAGAAGAGCAGCAAGGGCTAGACAATGGGAGCAAAATGACTTGCCTAGGGTCACATAGTTAGGAAAGAGTCTGAGGTCAAATTTGAACCCAGGACCTCCCATCTCTAGGCCTGGCTCTCACTCCACTGAGTCACCCAACTGCCCCATAAATACTATTTCAATCAAATAATGCAAAAATTGACATCTTTTTTGCATTGCAAGTGGATAAGGCAACAGATATAGCTAAAGATCCTCATTTGACTGCAAATGTTCAAGATGTTGTAGAAACCTACTTCTTGTAGAAACTTGTAACCGTATATCTACTGATATAATAATATAGTCAAAAGAATTTTCAACAATACTGCTGGAATTTTTTATGAAAATTACATAATTTTGAAGAATTGAGTTGTGTGTTGGTTGCTAAGATGATGGAGTAAAGGATGCTCCTTCCACACAGATAAACAAGGGAAATAAATCTCCTCAAAACAAAGGGAAGCTGGAGGAATATGTGTCACTGAGGTAAAAGGAAAGAGTGGTCCAGCATATCATCTGTAAGAATCAGCAGAACTTGGAGCACCTCAGCATGCTGAGACTCTGTCAGAGGCAACAAAGCTGCAGAAAGAGAATTAGCCCAGCCCAAACCACTTTACACAGGTATAGAAGACAGAGAAGGCAAGAAACCTACTTCTTCCCACATCACAGCAAAGCCATGGGACTACAAAGGAGCAGAGAGGGGGCGGGCTGAACTGTAGGAAATTAGGCACTCTGGTATACAGCAGAGTGTCTGAAGCGACAGAGCTCAGAGCAGGGGCCCTGACCAACCCAGGCTACTTGGCATGGGCAGGGAAGCAGCAGAGAAGGAACAAATCCAGCTCATGAAACAATGGAGGAACTAGTAATATGGGATGCTGAATATGGCTGGACAAAATAGCTACAAACCTTATCAGAGCATGCCAGCAGGGCTACGTTCTTGACCGACAGACATACCATGAGAAACAAAGACAGCCAAGTCTATCCCAAGAACCAGAAAAGAGTACTGTGCAAGACGGGAGAAGTGTGCCCTCTACTGCAGGAACAGAGAAGTAAATCAACAGATAGATAACCAGAAGTACATCAACAGATATGTAACCAGAAGAAGAAGAAAAAAACTAGAAAAATGAGCAAAAGACAAAAGAAAAGAAAACAACTCTGACCTTGGAAAGTTACTTTAGTGACAGGGGAAAAACAAAATAAAAACTTGGAAGAATTCAAAATACCAAAAAGGAAACATGTGAAGTTCAAAGGAAAGTGTGAAAGAATATCTGGCCCTAAAAGAATCCATGAAAAACTTGAAAAGAAAATTAAAAAACAAATAGGACAACTGACAGAACAACTCAAAGACTTGGGGGAATTCAACTCCCTAAAAACTAGAATGGATCAAAAGTATGGGGGCACAAAATACATTGGAGAAAACAACTCTCTAAGAAAAGAATATAATAGTCTAAATGGAAATGAGACCCAAAAAAAAATCTTGAAGGAAATAACTTTTTAAGGAGTAAGATTGCTCAAATGGAAAAGGAAAAAAAAATAATTTCCTAAAACTTACAATTGGACAAATAAAAGCTAACAAAAACATAACATAACAGGAAACAATAAGAAAAAAATTTTAATTAAAAAATAGAAGAAAATCTAAAATACCTCACTGGAAAAATTAATGGTCTAGAAAACAGATCCAGGAAAGATAATCTAAGAATGGTTAGAATACCTGAAAGTAAAGATGGGGAAAAAAGAGGCTGGGCCTCATATTACAAGAAATAATCAGGGAAAATTGCCCTGATATCATCAAACAAAAGGGAAAAATAGAAATTGAGAGACTCTACCAACTGCCTCCTGAAAGAGAATCCCAAAATAAAATGCCCAAGACCATTATAACAAAATTCCAGAATGCCTACGCCAAGGAAAAAGGACTACAAACTGACAGAAGGAAACAATTAAAAAATCAGGGAGCCAGAGTCAGGATTACATTGGACCTAGCAGCTTCTACATTAAAAAATCAGAAGGTATGATATTCTGAAAAGCAAGAATCTAAAACCACAGCCTAGAATTATATACCCAGCAAAGTCGAACATAATCATCTGGGGGGAGAGGGAATTGATGTTTAACGAAATAGAATTTCAGACTTTTCTGCCCAAAAAAAAAAACAGAACTGAAAAGAAAATTTTGATGAGCAACTTTGACACTCAAGAGAAGCATAAAAAGGGAAAGTGAAAACTTAAGAGTTTTTATTTGGTTAAATCAATACATTCATACCTAGGAATGAATGATTAAAATAATTAAGGTATCTATGATACATGAGAAAGCAAAGTACTTAAAGTATGTAAGAAACCTAAAGTACCTAATAAATTTAAGAACCTTTTCACTAATATAACAATGAAAAGGAGTGTACTTAGAAAGAGGGAAAGAAGCTAAATAAGACGACTTTATGTCCAAATGAGGAGGGATGGGAAAGAGGAACACATAAAGAGAAGAGAAAATAAAAAACAGGATAAACTACTTCTCATTTAGAGGAACATGAGAACCAAATATGGTGGCGGAGAACATGGGGGGAGGGGTGGCTATGCTTAAACATTTCTCTCATTGGAACTAGCTCAAAGTGGGAATAACACCCACACTCAGGCAGTTATAGAAAACTAGAAGGGAAGTAGGAGGATATGAAGAACAAGGGAAGGGAGGTGGCCAAAAGTAAGGTTAATAAGGGAAGGTGGTTGTTGAAGTCAAAACATCTATAAACAGGGAAAGTCTAAAAGTAAAGAAAGGAGAATAAATGGGGGAAATAATATGGAAGAAATTACACAATTAACAATGAGTATTATGAATGTTAAAGGAATGATCTCATCCATAAAACAGAAAAGGATAACAATGTGGATTAAAAACCAAAATTTCACAATATTCTGTCTACAAAAAATACATTTAAAACAGAGAGACGCAGAGTAAAAGTAAGAAACTGGAGGAGAATCTACTATGCCTTAGCTACATTAAACACACATACACAAACAGGGGTAGCAATCATGATCTTAGACAAAGCAAAAGCAAACATTGATCTAATCAAAAGAGATAAGGATGAAAATTACATCATGACCAAAAGCCCTATAGACAATGAAACAATACCAATACTAAACATATATGCCCTGAATGGTATAGTACCCAGATTCCTAAAGGAATTATAAGAGGAAACAGAAAGTAAAAACATATGGTTGGGGGGGCTACAACCTTCTCCTTTCAGAAATAGATGAGTCCAACCAAAAAGTAAACAAGAAAGAAGTTAAGGAGGTAAACAAAACTTTAGGGAAAATGTATATGATAGACCTCAGGAGAAAACTGAATGGGAATAGGAAGGAATATCCTTTTTTCTCACCAGTACATGGTACCTTCCCAAAAGTTGGCCACATAATAGAGTATAAAAACCTTACATCAAAATGTAGAAACACAGACATATTAAATCCGTCCTCTTCAGACCTTCTCATTTCTTCATACATTTTCTTTATTTTCTTTATAATGGCACTATTTGGCATTTCCAATAACATAAAACAATCCATTACATTTAAATATCACAGCCTAATTAGTCATTTCTCCCAATCATTGTATTTGTTATTTCCATTTATTTTGTCATTATAAACAAAACTTCCATTAATATTTTCATACATACCTAGCTTTTTACCCTCTCAATAATGCCCTTATGGTGTAATCCTAGTAATGAGATCCCAACACTAATACACTATTGGTGGAACTGTGGACTGATAAAACCATGCTATAGAGCAATATGGAACCAGGCTTAAAGGGCCACAAAACTATATATACCCTTTAACCCAATAATACCACTACTAGGTCTGTATACCCAAAAAGATAAGAGATAAATGAAAAGGATCTACCTATACCAAAATATTTTTGGTGTCAAAGAATTAGAAACTGAGAGATTGTCCATCATTGGGAAATGCATAAAAAACTTGTGGTATATGTTTGCAATAGGATAGTATCAAGCCATAAGAAATGCTAAACTGAATAAATTCAGGAAAACCTGGAAAGATTTATATGAACTGATGTAAAGTGAAGAGAGAAGAACCAGAAAAACAATGCATACAGTAACAGAAATATTATCTGATGAAGGACTAAATAATTATCAGCAAAGTTGATTTGCAAGGTAACCACAAGGGATTCATGATGAAATGCTATCCACAGCCAAAGAAGGAATTGTTGGAGTCTGATGACCAAAGCATGTCATTTTCCACTAGATTTCCATCATGAGATTTCTGTTAAGTGTGATATATGTCTTCAGTTATGACATGAGCAATATGAAAATATGTATTACATGAAAGTAAGAGTATAACCTATATCAGACTATTACCATCTTGGGGAGGGATGGAAGAGAGGGAGAGAGAAAACATGAATTTTAAAATGTCAAAAAAAACCATCAAAATTGCTTCTATGTGTAACAAGAAAAAAGTTTAAAAATCAGGAGAAAAAGATAATTTGGAAGAATTGCATTGGACTCCATACTGATGGTGCCTAAAAGCTCAAATAAAAATTAAAAGCAATTCTACAAGCACTAGTTTAATACATTTTCCCTCATACAATTTTAACACATTGCATGTTTTATAATTAGCATGCAGTGCAGAAGAAAATAGATCAGTAGAGCAACCTGCATTTTTTCAAGTTGTTGCAAAAATAATCAATTTTGGATTGGGAAAAGTTCATTAAAATGTAAGTTCTTTATGAAATTCTGTGATCATAAGGGCAGAATATAAACTATTTCTATAGTATTGTGATTTATCCTGGTTTCTTCATACAAAAATACTTTGGAGAGTGTTTGAGCTAAAATAACAGATTGATTTTTTCTTAGTAATAAAAATAAAGATGAAAGAAATTCATTTTATAACAAAACTTTTCTTCTGAAATTTGCACCATGGGTAGATATTTATTTAACGGAGAAGATTAAATGATCAAAGCCAAATCCTCAAACTTATACTCTTATCCAGAGAGATGACAACTTTTTTAAAGAAAAAGTTAGAATTATAGATAAATTTTAAAAGTAGCACTTGGCCATATTTTTCAATTTAAAAAATATTTGTTTTCAGAATTAAATTAAAGTAATTACCTTATCACTTGGCCAAGTCTACAGAAGCAATTCTCATATTGGTTTTTAAATAAAGATATTTGTAAAAGAATGTAGGAGAATTCTGTAGTAAGAACCATGAATGGAAAGTCTTAGTACAGGTACCCATTAAATCTGAAAAGTCTTGGAGGCCTCCAGCCCTATTATAGAAAAAAATATGTTCTGTTGTTATTGTTTATCCTTTATCATTTTTTAATTTTATTTTTCACTTGTTTATGTGAGTATTGGATACGGGATTTTGGTTTTCAAAAGATTATTACAAAAATAAATAATATAGAAATAGGTATCAAGTGATAATACATCTATAACCCAGTGGAATTGCTTGTCAGCTCTGGAAGTGGGGAGGGGAAAAGAGGAGGGAGAGAGCATGAATCATGTAACCATGTAAAAATACTTAAACAAAAAATACTAATAATCAAGGAGAGGTTGAAGAAGGGATCAATCTCCAGGCATAGCCTCTGGAGCCTCTTGCATCTCTGAAATTGTCTTTTGATTTGAGAAAGGCACATCTCTGGACTTCAATTTCCTCATCTATAAAATGTGAAAACTGTACTAGATGGGCATTAGAATTGCTTTTGGCCCAAAATGACATAATTGGAAACAAAGGGTACATATTTCAAAGGGTTAGGTTTAAACTTGATTAAAGTAACAACTTCCCAACAATGAAGGCTATCCCCAAAATAGAATTGATTACCTTAAGATCCACCCTCACTAGAGTTCTTCTAGTATACCATCTCCTTGAATCCCTTGTCGGGAATATAGAAGGGGTCCTTACTCTTATGCAGTTCATTCCAGCTCTAACATTCAGAGAGGTCAAGTTTTTTTTGTAAAACCTTGGGAACTTTTCTAATCGCCTCTTCATTTTTTTTTATTTTTTATTGTCCATGAAAAACACACTTCCATACTGGTCAGTGTTGTAAGAGTACACTCATACAAAAACAAAATCCCAAATTAAAACCAGAGATACACTGATGTGAAGGACAACTCCAACAGTTCTTTCTTTGGAAGTGGATAGTATTCCCCATCATAAGTGTAATATGTGAATTTTAGGGAAAGGTATTATAAGGGGATTATGGTAGTGAGGTAATAAGGTGGTTGTAATAAGGGAATAGGCTAGAAGTAAGAGAGAGATTAAAGCAAGGTAATGTTGCAATAAGGCAGGTAAAAGACTAAAGATAGTGTGATAGGGATAAGGCAATGTGGATAGGGGTTTGTGGATCCCTAAAGCAGTAAATAGATAAGAAGGGTACAATAATGGAGGTAAATTGAGGTGGTAGGAGAAGTAAGGGAATGGCTGAGTTTAGGGAATATAAACACGGAGGTATAAAGAGTTGTAAGGGCAGACAGCTACAGCCTGAGAGACACAGACTGGGACACAGGTTTGGGACAGAGACACTAAAGGGAAACAGACTGAGCCCTTCAAGCAGGAAGGGCACTTCTACAGACAAAGGTTAGGGCCAGCCAAGAATGGCTTGAAACTGACTAGAGGGCTTCTAGTCAGTTTCTCAGGTTCACAAAGGAATAGTTCAAAGGAAGTATTAAGATTGCACTTCCTCCAAAATGGACACCTCTGATTCCCTTCACAACCCAGGAACAATGTTATTCCTTTCTCCCCTTCTCCCTCTCTCTTATCAATCAACTAATGAACCAGCTAAAGGTTTGATTAAATGACAAACAGGGTTTATTGATTTTTAGGGTTGATTGGAAGGGATGGAGGGGTACAAGGTAACTCTAACAGCTGCCTAGGGAAAGCTTCAGGTGGGAGAGGGAGACAGGAATGTGAGACTGAGATAGGACCTGCCTAACTCACACCCAAAGGGTTTTGTAGCCTATAGGATTAGGAAAGTTGGATACAATGATTCAAGAGATAATTTATAACAAGAGTAAGCCCTATTTGACTACAGGGAAACTATGTATACCAAGTTTAAAAGCTAACCCCAAGATCCAACCTCTTTTCAAAACCCCAAGAAATTTAGGAAGGGAAAATGATGATTGGGAATAAGGGAGGTTAGGGAAATCTAAAGGAAATAGTTAAGCTAACAGATTTTAAGAGAAAAGCTGCAGAATATAGGTCAGGTTTCAATCCAAAGAATAGAGCCCAGCTGACCCTTCTACTCTCATCAAGTCCCAGGTCAACTCACTAACCTCTAAACCCTTTTTCAACTGTCTGAAACTCTCTAGTAAGGCTTTGCAGGGCTGATATGCACCCTATTTGTACTACATTTTGCCCATTTTCTCTTCTAAATTTGCAGCTTGCAACATTTAGTGGTTACTAAAATCTAAAAGATTACTACTCTTATTCTAAACTAAATTCTAACTAAGCTCTTATCCCTAAGTTTGCAAAATAAGAAAAAGGGTTGCTATCTCCTAAACTATGCTAAAACTAGACTAAGCTAAACTAAGACGGGTTATGGTAAAGCCAATAGGAAAGGAATGGGGATTTTAAATTTGAACAGAAAGGAAAAAGAAAGTAAATGTAAAAGTAAATGTAAACATTCACAAACATTCTTAAAGTTAACATTTGCTAACTAGAACAAAGTAATGAATTCTATCTGTGTATCTATTTAATTTTATGAACTAACAAGAAAATATTAACTAAGAAAAAATTTTGCAAATTAAGCTTCTAAATTCTAGTTCACTTTCTAAAGTTAGTGTATGAATAAGTTAGTACACTTATGTCTATGTTAGAAATGTTAGTGAGAATAAGTAAGACTATAATTATTTGTAAGTCTATTGGTCAAACCATAGACTTATGCTATGTACAGTATTTACAAAGAAACTTTAGAAAAACTGTCCCTGTACTAACTTACCAAACTAACTAAACTGTCCCTGTGTGTTAGTAAAACTTACTGCTAAGGGTTAGTAAGCAAAATTACATATTTACATGAAGTATCAAGAGATTTGCACTACATAAGTCTTTGAGGATTGCCCCAGATCATTGCACTGCAGAGAATACCAAGTTTTCACAGATATTTTCCAATATTTTTGTTATTGTGTACAATGTTTTCCCAGTTCTACCTCTTCCACTCTGCCTCAGTTTCTATAGATCTTTCCAGCTTTTTCTGAAATAGTCTTACTTAAAATATTAAATAAAATACTAACAAAAAGGCTACAGGGGGCAGCTGGTGGTTCAATGCATTGAGAGCGAGGCTCAGAGATGGAAGGTCCTGGGTTCAAATATGACCTCTGACACTTCCTAGCTGGGTGACCTAGGCAAGTCACTAGACCTCCATTGCCTAGCTCTTATCACTCTTCTGCCTTAGAACCAATACACAGTATTGATTCTAAGAAGGAAGGTTAGGGTTCTAAAAAAAATGTCAGTAGGAACAAAGAGTAGTCCTCCCCAACTTTTGACTAGCTCTCTAGTCTGTTTTGAGAAGCCCTATCCCCTGACTGACCATTCTACCCTGTTCCAGACTGCTAAGTTCATTTTCCTTAAATATTATCTTGATCAGACCACCCTAACTAAAAGTCTGCAATGTTTCTTTATTGCTGAGAGGCATGAGACAATGTCTGATATTCAGTCCTTCCTCAATCTACCTCCACCCTAGATTTTCAGCCTTGTTTCTCACTACTCTTTAAACTCAATTGGATCATTGATTAAGTTATTAATAATTAATTTAATTTAATAATTTATTAATGTGCCAGGCACTGGGGACACAAGAACAATGGTGAAAGAGTTTCTGCCCTCAGGGAGCTTCCATTCTGACAAAAGAGTCTATGTATTAGAGAAGTGTGTACAAAACACATTCAAGGCATTTTGAGGACTCAAGGTACCAGGACCTGGGCTGGGCAAAAGGAAAAGAAAGACCTCA
>NC_058135.1:258326489-258335812 GCF_016433145.1 Gracilinanus agilis
ATAGTACATATTATACTATATGTATATTCTACATATTATATGTATTACTATTTATATATAATATATACTACATATTATATATTACTATTTTATATGTTATATACTACATATTACATAGATTACTATTTATATATAGTATGTGCTACATATGTTACATATACTATATGTGATATATATACTATATATTATATATGCACTATATATTCCATTATACATACTCTATGTTACATGTATATATTATGTGTATATATTATAAAATATATAAATCTTAAATGGTTTTATGTATAAAACGCATAAAGCACTTTAGAAACATTAAAGAGCTTATGTTAGCCATGATGATGATGATGATAACTGTAAGCTCCTTGAGGGCAGGAACTGGTTTTACCTTCCTTTTATATCACAATGCATGGTACCCAGTAGTCTTAATAAATATTGATTGATTGATTGATTGGTGATGTTTTCCTCTCTTCATTTTAGGCTGGAGGAATCAGGCCAAGAGAGAAGTGATGACTTGAGCAAGGTTACAGAGGCAGTAAATATAAAAGACAGAATTTAAGACCAGAGTTGCTGACTACAAATTCCATATTCTTCCTACTGATTCTTGGAGCTTATTGGGGGGTTTTGGGGGGAGATATGTTGAAGAAAGAGGGTATTTGTGTATTTAATCTATGATTTTCCTTAAGCGCGTATCTGACCAAGTCATTCCCCCCCCTCAATAAAATTCAGTGCCTTTCTATTGACTATAGGATAATATTTAAATTCCTCTGTTTAAAACCCCTTATCATCTTGGCCCAACCTATCTTTACAGACTCCCCTCCTGGAATGCTGTAATCCAACCATCTAGCCTTCTCTATGTTCCTCACACTAGGTATTCCATCTCCCATTTCCCTGAGGCTCTATTTTTAGTGCCCAGAATATACTCACTCAACATATGGCTCAAGCATCACCTTCTACAAAACCATCACTGATCCCCACAATTGCTAGTGGCCTCCTTCCAAACTACCCTATACTTTGTATTTCTTTGTGTTTATTCTCTTTATATTTCTTCCATATTGCTGTTCCTCTCATTAAAAGATAAGTTTCTTGGGAGTAGGGAGGTTCATACTATTTATTTGCTCTCAGACCTGGCTCTGGATAGGTACTTAACAAATACTTCACTGACTCATGTTAAGGAAATATCATCTTCAAAGACTGGGCAACAGCTCTTCCGATGATTATTCCTAAACATTTGGCTGTTTTCCCACCTATTGTAGGATGCTCCAATGAAGGCTTTCTATTGGCAATTGATTAGTTGATTGGGTTGTCTTGAACATTTCAGATACCCTTTAAAAAATAACTCTTCTATCTTATAATTAATACTGTGTATCAAGTCCACGGTACAAGGACAGTAAGGGCTAGGTAATGGGAGTGAAGTGACTTGCCCAGGGTCACCCAGCTAGGAAGTATTGAAGGTCAGATTTGAGCCCAAGACCTTTCATCTCTAGATCTGGCTTTAAATTTTCAATTGTTATAGGAAATATGCTCAAATCCTCTCTTTCTCTATAACACACATCCACTGAGCCACCAAACTGGCCCTGAGCAGATACCTCTTCATTTTTGTCCTCATATCTAAGTGGCCAAGTGGATAAAGTTTTGGACTTAGAGTCAGTGAGCCTGTAGTAAAAATCTTGCCTTGGACACTTCCGACTTCCATGATCTTGGGCAAGTCATTTAACTTCTTGAAGCCTCCGTTTCCTAATATGTAAAATAAGAATAATAATAACATCTTCCTTATAGAGTTATTTTAATGATTAAGTGAGATAATATGGAAAGCATTTTGCTAACCTTTAAAATCCTATATGAATGCTGCTACTATCATCCTTGTGTCCTCAGCCTCTAGCACAATGTATAATATAGGCTCCTTGATTGTTTATTGATTTTAAGCCACAATGTTTTAACTGTCAGTTAATACAATGACTATTCAATAAAAGCAATTACTTTAGTTTAGGTCATTTTTCTAAGTACTAAGTTTGGAAACTTGTCTTGGAATTACAGGACACTTGGTGGGCCTGGAACTGTTTCATTTTTATGCTTATCTTATCTTATTTATTTATTTATTTCATTTATTTTTATCTATTCATTCATTTATTTGTTTCTTTGTTTATTTATTTGGCTTATTTTATGTATATCTTATGCCCAGAGCATGGCACAGTTTTTTGCACATAGTAAGTCATTAATACATGCTTATTTATTCACTATTTATCCATCGATTCCCCGTATAAACAGGAGAGACCCTTATTGTTGGCTGTCAGATGAAGAGGGTACGAAGGTTCAAAGTCCAAGGCACCCACTTTACAATCTGTGCAAAGCTCGCCCTCCAAGTTTAAGTGACAGATGAAACTCATTGGGTGAAACCTTTGCTAGTTGGTATTTACTCTCACTGAGAGATATCATATCTATTTTCAACAGTTTGGCAATCTTTAAACACTGTTGAGAAGGAGAAGAAAGAACAGTTTCAATAGATTTGTTGGCCAACTTATCTTTGCCTTTCATTCATCTAAAATGGCGCTGGCAAAATTAAGCGGCCATGTACCTCCATGGATCTCCAATACATTCTGGAAAATAGAGTTGTCAGATGTGAGGGAGGAGGAGGGAAAATTAAGATACAGCAATAATCTGAAGATCCCCTCAAAAAATCTAAAGGTGCTCTTTCATCTTTACTCTATGTTAATATTTGCTAAGTACCTACACCTGAGAAATGTCAATACAATGGGTCTTAAGTGGCCCTTCTGATAAGATGCCTGACTTGTAGAATCAATAGAACCACTATGGCATACAGTGCCTAATAGGGTCTCCTAAGTCATTCCCAGGTGGAATTTCAAGGTGAGGACTAAAGGAACCCCAGCAGATGCTTCTGCACCTACCACTTTCAAACCATGACGTGGGAAAAAAATTTTTTTAAATGACTCAATTTCAACTTTGGTCCTTTCTTGTCCCTTCTATTTATCAAGAAGCTTTACTTGAACAGGGGAACTCCCTGCATCAACAGAGATTACAATGTGATCAGAGGTTTAGGAGATAAAGTAGGGAAGTCTCCAGTTTTCAAAGAAGATTGATCCAAGGTCACACCGCAAATAAGTAGTATTTGAACCCTTGCTCTCTAGACTCCAAATATCACATGCAGCTTATCTAATATATTATAGTACCTTTTAATTCTCTATTATAGAAAGAAATTAGATTACTGTTACTAGGAGTGATTGATCTGACCCTCTTTCAGGGAAAGCACTGCTAAAAAGATGAAGAGCTCTCTGAGACTTTCTTCTCCTGTCCCCAGAAGCTATTGAAGCCCTGGGTGGTCTTTCATATCAATATTTTCCAGATTCCAATCTTCCTGAAGCATCTACTCATCTCTCCCTAGACTCTCTTTCTCCCCAACCCCAACCCTCAGATAACTTCTTCCTATAAGATTTAAGGCATTTATATGTTATGAGTCAGCCTGATATAGCTGAGGTAGAGCTGGTCTGGATTCAAGTTCTACCTTCATTTCATGCTACTTTCAAGACCTTGGGCAAGTCATTTAACCCTTTAACATCCATGATGTCAAGGTCTCCACATTTGTTCAGGTTCACTCTTCCAACTGCCCGGACTATTGCCATATGCTTCTTAGGTCACTGCATCTCCAATCTCCCCTTTATCTTTCATGTATGCTTTCCTGGTGATTTCACTCTTCTAAACAAATTTTGCCACACTTTCCTAGTGTCTCCTGAGTGAAATAGCCTCCCATGACCTAGACCACCTTCCCTTTCTAGCTTCCTCTCTAGCTTTTGGACCCTTGGGAAGCAATACTACCTCTCCTTCACTGCGCCAGCCGAATTGGAAAACTCTCTACTCCCAGAACATGTTCAATTCCTTCATGGTAGCTAAGTGTCATGGTAGATAGAGCATTGGACACGAGGTCAGGAAGACCTAAATTCAGATTTTGCCGCTGACACTTAATAGCCCTGCGACTCCAGGCGAGTCATTTAGTCCCTCTCAGCCTGAGTTTCCTCTGGTTCTAAAAGGAAGAAATTAGACTAGTGGCCTCCAAGGACCTTTAAATCTCTATATCCCATGATCCTATGAAAATGGCTTCTTTGACCAAAATAGAGTATCCTAAAGGGATAGAAGTCCAAAGTACACCTTGGGATATTTAAAGTATATGTGAAAGAATTTCATCATAGAGTAAGAACAAAACAACAACATTAATAGTAATAATAGTAATAGTAATAAGTACTTTACTGTCTTATTTGAGTCATATAACAGCCTTGTTATATATGTGTGTGTGTGTGTGTGTGTGTGTGTGTGTGTGTGTGTGTATGGCTGTCCCCATTTTACAGAAGGAGAAACTGAGGTGGGAAGTTAAGTGATTTGACATAGTCAACAGCTGAAAGTAACAGAAAAAAAAAGATTTCAACTTAGACAAAAATCATTAATTCCACATGGTTATTCTCTATCAAATTTTGTCATGAATATTCTTGTATTGTTAACTATCAGACCCAGTCACAAAGATCAAATGAGGTTTGGAATGATTAAAGCAAGAAACAAAGCCAGAATGGAAATGGACTATGGGAAATAGGATGCTGGACTTCAGGCACTCTGACTGAATTCTGATTCCCACTCTGGTCTGATTCCCAGTCTTGGGAATTTACAAAGGTCCTTGCTATCCCCACGAAGTCCAGGAACTGATCTGAGTAGGGAAAACGCTGACATTTACTGCCACCTGTTGGGAAAGAGACAAAATGTCTTTCTGGAAAACTAGTCTACCTTCAATTATTTATATTCAGAGATTCAGAGATTATTCCTTGGGACCATCATTGGTTTGTATTAATTAACAAAACACTATCAGCCTTGTCCCTCCCCACCTGGGAAGGAAAGGAAGAGTAGTTGCTTCTAGAAAATGTATCCCATTCAAGTTCAAAACTATCCCCACAATGTATTATTATTATTATTTTATTTTATTGTATCCCCACAATTTAGAGATTCAAGAATAAAGGCTAGGGCTCAGGGGGAAGCTGTTGGCTTAGATAGGCAGACTAAGAACATGGAACCCTCTGGGCACACTGCTAAATGAGGAACCTATTTCAAAGTTCTGGTGCAAAGCCTGAGCAACTCATCTGGCAAAATCAAGTCTGGCTTCTCAGTCTTGGGTTAGCCTTAGAGAAGTACCAATGAAAGAGGTAGCCTAGTACTGAAGAATCCTCTTTTATGAGACACACACAGAGCTAAATTTTTCAACAAATAATTAAATAAATGAAGGAAGGAAGGAAGGAAGGAAGGAAGGAAGGAAGGAAGGAAGGAAGGAAGGAATAAATGCATGACATACAAGGGTAAGAGATAAGGGACTAAACAATGAAATAATGTCCTTTCCTAAACACTGGACATAAATTCAGGAAGATCTAAGTTCAAAATCTACTATGAACTCTTACTAGCTATATGGCTCCAGGAAAAATTTAATCTCTTTTAGCCTCAGTTTCTTCAATTAAAAATATTTTAAAAAAAACTATAAAACTATAAAAAACTAAATAATAAAAAATTAAAAATAATAACAGCTACTTCACATCAAGTAGGATAATACATGTAAATTATTTTATAAATCTTAAAGCCATATAAATGCTGGCTTTTATGGTTTACTATGATTATTCCTAGCCATTTGGGTCCTGGAAGGACTGTGTCCATCTAATTTGCTATGGCTCTACCCCTAGATCAAATTATTCGTCATTAGATACCATTCTTTTGTGTATATTGTCTCCTTTTCTAGAATATAAGCTTATTGAAAGAGGATTGTCTTTACCTTTACCTTTACCTTATCTCCAGGACTTAGCATGGCACATAGTAACTTTATTATTATTATTATTATTATTATTATTGTTGTTGTTATTATTATTATTTATTCCTTTCTGAAACTAATAGTCAATGATATATCCTATAAGGTTGTTATCAAGTAGGAAATTCTGTTGAGGGGTTGGGGCAAAGATGAAATCTTTGTACACACTTCAAAGGGGAGAAGAAAGAACTAGTTTGAGAATGATAGTGATGAAGTCCATATGACTTAATAGGGGCATCTAGGTGGCACAGAGGGTAGAGTGCTGGATCTGGAGTCAAGAAGAACTGAATTCAAATCAGCCCTCAGATATTTATCATCAACAGGATGCTGGTCAAATCACTTAATTGTGTTTGCCTTAGTTTCCCCATCTATCAAATGAGCTGGAGAAGGAAATGGCAGACCATTCCAGTATCCCTGCCAAGAAAACCCCAAATGGGGTCATGAAGAATCAGACACAACTGAACAATGACTGACTAATAATATGATTTAATAGAGAAGTCCTAGAGAGTTACGTGTAACACTCACTGAGAGCCCAGTATCACAAAGCTAGGAGGCATCAAAGACAGGTTTTGAGCCCCATCTCTTCCTCTTCTGAAGCCTGAAAATGGATACTCAAGACGTACAATGATCCAGACTTCCCTTCCTGAGTTTATGAAGCCCTAACCTTGAATCAAATGGTAGAAGTTACATTTACAGCAGATAAGGAGGGATCTTAGATGAGCCCCTTCATTTTACAAATGGGAAAACTGAAGAAAGTGAAAGAAATGACTTAACCAAAGTCATCCAAGTCATAGACAGGTTCCTACATCTAAAATTTGAAGAGCTCATTGTTCTATATCAGTGATTCCCAAAGTGGGTGCCACCGCCCCCTGGTGGGTGCTGCAGCGATCCAGGGGAGTGGTGATGGCCACAGGTGCATTTATCTTTCCCATTAATTGCTATTAAAAATTTAAAAATTAATTTCCAGGGGGCACTAAGTAATATTTTTTCTGGAAAGGGGGTGGTAGGCCAAAAAAGTTTGGGAACCACTGGTCTATATGGACCATTCCAGCTCTAGCTCTGATATCTAAATAGACAAATAGAACACTGATTCAGTACTAACTAGGATCCAGGAACTAGGATTATAAATAAAATCAAAAGGAGACAGTCCCTGCCTTTAAGGAGCTTATATTCTAATGGTGGAAGACAACACATAAGTGAGAAAAGGAAGTATTGAAGACTGGAGATGTAGTTATATTGGAGGCTTGGGAGGTGACTAAAGGAAGTGGTGATAATGCAAAGGCTTGTGAAATAACACAAAAGGTTGACCTACCAGGTGGTGGAAGGGGGATCCCATGATTAAATGTTCATTCTCTACTCCTGAACAACTGGCAATTGCCAACTCAGAGAAACTGAATTTCTTGTATAAGACCCTATGACTACCCAGTAATCAAATCACACACAAATTCAGTTTCTTTGGTTTCAAATGGAGCAGTGGGTTGGTTCAGTCATTCCTTAAATATAAATCAGCCATTGAAAGAGTCCAAAATACAGACCTAAAATTCATAATAACGTGAGCTAGGTGACACAAGAGATAGAGCACCAGGTCTACAGTCAGGAAGACCTGAGTTCAAATCCAGCTTTGGACACTCATTAGCTATGTGACCCTCTAAAATTTGAAGAGCTCATTGCCTCAGTTTCCTTATCTATAAAATAAGCTGAAGAAGAAAGTGGCGAACCACTCTGGTATCTCTGCCAGAAAACCCCAAATGGAGTTATGCAGAGTCTTTCAAGCCTGAAATGACTGATCAACAATAAAACTTCACAGATTCTTTTTCAGCTTGCTTGGATTTGCATTTTTTGAATGTCAAAATCACTATAATTAAAACCATTTATGATTTACCTCTAAGCAAAGCATGATAAACATTGGATTTCGTATGAAAGAGATTGGCAGCTATTCTCATAACAATGGAGGTTGTGGGTATCAGCTGATATCACAGTCACCCTCTCCTCCTTATTCTCCTTACCTTTGGGTAACCAAATCCTCTTGTAACACTTATCTTGTTTCAGCTTATGCATAATATAATTGCCCACCAAGTCCACAGAGTCCCTGTCTCTGCAACATTATGAAGTATGTAATAAATGAAAAAAATTATGACTACAATAACAATAGCTCAACATCACTGTTAGGAGAATTCCTAATATTTAGGGCAGGAATTCTTAGTCTTTCTGTGTTATGGACACCAGGTGGTCTGTGTCAGTCTATCTCTAACCAATTTTTTCATCACTTAGCCCAGTGTCTAGCACATAGTCATTTACTAAATGTTCTTTGACTGACTCACTATCTAGTGAAGCCTATGGACTCTTTCTTAGAAAAATCTTTGTGAATGCATACAATAAAATGCATTGAATTACAAAGGAAACCAATTAGATTGAAGTACACTTTACGTATATATGTATATACATGTTATATGTGCATGTGTGTATATTCACACACATATATAAATATGTGTATACATCTATCTATCCATCTATCTATCCATCCATTCATCCATCTATTTATCTATCTATCTATCCATCTCTCTCTCTCTCTCTATCCATCCATCCATCTTTCTATATATCTATCTTTTTCTTTCTTTCTATCTATCCATCCACCCATCTATCTTTCTATCTATCTATCTATCTATCTATCTATCTATCTATCTGTCTGTCTATCTTATTGTTCAGTTGTTTAGTCATTTCCAACTCTTTGTGTCCCCATAGACCATATAGTCCATACGATTTTCTTGGCAAAGATATTGGAGTGGTTTACCATTTCCTTCTCATTTTAAAGATGAGGAAACCAAGGCCAGCAGGGTTAAGTGATCTGCCCAGAATCACACAACTAGTGTCTAAGACTGGATGTGAACTCAAGTCTTCCTGACTCTGGGCCTGGTACTCTTTCCACTGTTCCACCTAGTTGTGCAGCGCTCTAGGTTCTCCTAGCACCACTTCTCAGCTCAAAAATCACAAAAGTTCCAAATTGTTTTCATAGTTGAAATGGTGTTTATGCCTTGGGACTACAATATCCAGGAGTTCAGGCAGTTCTCAAACAACCATTTCATATCTTTATGCTGTAGATCCATTTCCTTCCTGGGGCAATTTTATATAACAAGAATATTAATAGGGATAGGAACAAGGTTTATGATTTTATTGGCATGTGAAGATCCCAGAAGAGAAAGCTCTTTTAATGCAGGTCAACATGTTTCCTACAACTAATGGACTTAGAAAAGGGGTTCTTAACCCAAGGAGTCTATGGATAGATTTCAGGGGGTTATAAACTTGTATGGGGAAAAATTACATCTTTATTTTCACAAATCTCTTCCTGAAATTTAGCACTTCTTCAATGATTAAAAACATTTTTCTGAGAAGGGGAATATAGGTTTCAACATAATGCCTTAAAGGTTTAGGACACATACAAAAAAAAGGGAAGGGAAGGGGAAGGGAAGGGAAGGGGAAGGGA
>NC_058135.1:258338776-258349826 GCF_016433145.1 Gracilinanus agilis
AGGAGAGGAGAGGAGAGGAGAGGAGGGGAGAGGAGAGGAGAGGAGAGGAGAGGAGAGGAGAGGAGAGGAGAGGAGAGGAGAGAAGGAGGAAGAGAAGGAATTATTATCATTATTATTATCATCATCAATAACAGAAAGGATATGAAATAAAAATTCTATAGTGCAACAATGACCATTGTTATATGAAAGCTATCTTGATGATGATGACTGATGATGATGACCTGACATATATAATACTTTGAGATTTATAAGGTTCTTAAAATATGATGTTCCATTTGCTCATCTCAACAATCTCATGAGGTTATTGCTACAGGTATCATTATCACCTGTGGGACATGTTAGTAATTAAATACTGATCCTTGGCTATTGACAACATCCCATCTTCCTCTGATCAATGACAGAAGGAGCTGAGATAGAAGCTGAGTAATACTTTTAGACACTTCTTTAATTCATTCATTTCAAGGACTTGGAACTTAAAGGATGGGAGGGGAAGATCAAACCCAGCAGCTAAATAAATAATGCAAGCAGGAGAAAGATCCTTGCCTTGAAAAGCCTATCTGTAAGGCATCATGCCTATTATCTCATCAAACATTTTAAGCAAATTCTGTGTGCACAAGCTTATCAAATCAAACCCAACAAGCATAACTAATTATGCCCAAGGAAGAGCGCTAAAAATTGGGAATACAAAAATAAAACAAAAAAGCACTCCCTGCTTATAAGGAAATTCTATTTTACTGAGAGATACAAATAAATAGACCCATGATTGTTCAAGGGGGACAAAAAACCTCCGTGTAACCATCTACCCCACAGAGTGATTGAATGACAAAACTTGATCAGTGAAGGGAGAGAGCCCTGCTAGTTCTTACTACAGAGAATTTCAAATCATCTCTTTCCAGGAATAGGAATTTTTAAAATTACACTGTTTCTGACCTGCAGAAAAGCAAAATAAATAGCCAATTCAATCCATTAAGTCAAATCAGCTCAGCAAAATATATCAGCAAAATAAAAAGACTGATTGACTGAATCTGTCACTTTTTGGCAAGTTCCTCCTTATATTTTTTCAGAGTCGTGTAATATAATCAATGATGAGCATTAATATCAACGTGCAATGAGCTAAAATGTAAAAGGCTTATGGTCTTGAAAAAGGGTAACAAAAAATACAGGTAGGATATTCCACAGGTCTTTAGATCGTGCCTTTAGACTTTAATAGGTTAAAAAATGAAGATTTTCAATATGACCTCTGTGTGTTTCTACATATACATAGACATGCATATATGAATACACATCTTTTAAAAATTTGTCTTTCCATCATGCATAATCTTTAAATATATTTCATTAATACATTTTCTACATATTTTCATTTGTTTATAGATTTTAATTACATTTTACATAATTTCACAAAGCTAATCTGTATCCTTCTTTTTCTGTTCAGTGATTTCATTGGTGTGGAGAACTTTCAGTGTGGAAACTTCTGCCACTCGTGTCCATTGGCAGGCATCTGTAACTTAGTATCTTAGAGAGATGCCTAGGGCACAGATAGGGCAAATGGTTTGCCTAAGTCAGTATGTATTAGAGACATTTATCATGTCTTCAAATAATGACAAAAGCGATCAAATATTATTTAGAGCTATCTGAGTTGGTGTCTTATTCCTCCTGTCAACTGTTAAGTCCCTGCAGGAAAGGATCTTGTTCTTGTCCAAATTTTGTCAATCTACAATTCAGATTTGCTAAAATAAAATAAATGAAAATGACTATTAAAAAGGCAGTTGGATCCTGATGTCGTGCAGCAAATAATTTCAGTCCCTGAGAACAGCTAGTGAAGCACATTTCTCTCTTTCGTTGGGAGTTGCAATACCATGGATATGGGAAGGTATATGAGGTCAATTTCACTTAGCCAGCTCTTTTTCTTTGTTATGTGGGAGGTTCGGAGGTAGAATGGGGCAGAACTATAGGAATTGATTTTTCTATAAGAAGTTAAAGACATAAATAAAATCTTAAAAAAATAACCTATCTATATTTCATCTTGCCCATGATTAAAATGATATTCTGTACGTAGTGACAGTGGATACTTAATAATACTTTTTGTTGTTATTATTATTATACTGGATGTCCCAAACTTTTTTTTCAGTCTTAAACTTTAATAGCTTAAAACTTCCTTAAGAGTTTGAAGAACCTCTATATTATTCCATTACAAATGTTACAAGAAGGATTTTAAAAAGCAAACATAAAATGACTTGAACATATTTCTGTTCCCATTTTTAACGACTTTGATTTTTAAATCAACAGAAAAGATATCAAATAAAAATTTTGGAAAGGCAAATTATAACTAATATGCAAACATCTCTTCAACCAAATTCCAAGACATTTCTATCCTGAGTCAAAATTATTAAGCCCCCACTAATACCAGGGGCAGACACCAGTTGGGCAAGTCATTTAACCCTGTTTGCCTCAGTTTCCTCTTCTGCAAAATGAGTCAGAAAGGGAAATGGCAAACTCCTCTAATATCTTTACCAAGAAAACCCCAAGTGGGATCATGAAGAGTAGGACACGACTGAAACAAATGACCACCAACAACAGCAACATGCCAGGCACTGAGCTAACCACTGGGATGCAAAAGGAGGCAAAAGAGAGTCCCTATTTTCTAGGAGCTTCCTGTGAGACTATTCTAAGAAAGAAGAAGCTTTAATCCTGGTGTACAGCATTTCTCAGGTGACACAGGTCCACACAGGCTCCTGTGGAAGCTACCTCAAAGCCTCATAGCACCAGCAGTTCTCCCTGGTGGCCATCTCTCCATTCCTGAGAAACCAAGAGCAAAGTCAGGCTGGGAGCTCCAAGCGACGAGCATTGTTAGAGCTGCCCTTCTCCACCAGAAGACGGTTTTTCTCCCATTGTCTATTTTAATGAGACTTCCAGATGTTACTGAGCCAAAGTCAATCGCTGACGCTAACCTTTCTTCCATCCATGACATATAATTCCTTTCTAATTTGAGCCAGTGACCTAAAAGCGGTCTCTGTAATTCTAGCTATATCAGGGGACCCAGGGAAAGGAAGATGAAACTACCAGGGTAGCCACAGCTTTGCAGGATTTGAGAGAATGCTTTCCAAGTGCTCTGCTCCATCCTTCCTATTCATGTTGACACTGGATGATTCTGTTTATAGCAAATTCCCATTTATCCAGAGCCTAAACTACCCCAAAGTTCCAATAACCAGGATACTATTTTTTTTTTTTGGTCTATTTGGCTCTCCGTTGGTGGTGGTTCTTTGTTTTTGAAGAGGACCAGTGATATCACAGAGGATGTCTTGACTTGTGCATGTATTGGATTTCAGTGGAGCAGAGCTGCACAAAGTGGTCAGGTCCCCTCTTTCTTCCAAAATCATCCAACTCCAGTGGCAGGACAAAAATCAGGATGATTGGCTATGGGCTAACTCTCCTTTTAGAAGGAGACAAATATGGTAGTCGTTAAGCTGCTACCTTGTAGTAAAAGTAGGTAGAGTGCTAGACTGAGTATTGGGAAGACCTGGGTTTGAATCATGCCCCAGACTCCTGGCAATATGACCCCAGTCAATGCCTCTAAACCTCTCTGTGCCTCAGTTTCTACATATATTAAATTAATAAGTTGGACTTGGCCTTTCAGCTTTTTTTAAAGCTGAATTTGAGCTCAAGTCTTACTGACTCTAGATCCAGAGTTCTATGCCACATGGCACCACCTAGCTATATTCAATCCCAGATCCAAATTCTTCATTCTGTTCTGGACTCTAATTCCTAAAATGCAGTAGAATCAAGAGAGTTATTCCAACCTGAAGTTTTGTCCACTTACAGTTCTATCCAGTGATACCTTGTGTTCAAGATGTTCCTGAGACCCTGAAAGATTCCAAAGTACTTTCTGAATAATTAATAATTAAAAAGAGGACAGATTGTGTTCAGTTTCTAATTTAAGTTTTAAGTTCAGATATGTCTCCCTCTCAGAGTTTTCACTCAAAGGAGATAAGGATGAGTGAACTGAATAAATAGAATGTGGATAATACTAGCAATTCTGACCTCTCAGGGTTGTGGCAAGAAAAACTCTGGAAACTATAAAAGATTATCAAAATGGGGGCTGTCCTTAGTACTACAAAAAGATAGATGTCAGTTAGGGAGAATATTTCCAATTCTTTGACGCTGGCACCTGGGACCTTATCTTGAGATTATAGGATTTGAAATGGAAAGGAGTGTTGGGGACAACAAGTACATAGTTTTAGATCTGGAAAAGACCTTAAAAGTGGTCCGACATTTCACAGATGACAAAATGGACCGAAGGGGAAAATAATTTGTCCAAGATCATAAAAATAGAAAGAGTCAAGATACGAACTCAGGTTTTCTGATGACAAATCTTTGGCTTACTATGAAATTTAATAATAATAATAATAATAATAGAGTAATGTAGTGGATAAAATACTAGACTAGGAGGCAGGAAGACTTGGGTTCAAATCCTATCACAGATACTAGCTCTATGACCCTACACAGGCCAGTGGACCTCACTAAGCCTGAATTTCCTCATCTTTTAAATGAGGGGGTTAGACTCACTGACTTCAAAGGTCTCTTCTAAATCTAGAACTATGAGCCTATGACCCTATATAAAACCCACTGGCACTTACATGATGCTTGAAAGTTTGTAAAGCACTCTATGTTTTCACATATAATCTTTATATAATCCTGTAAGGTACATATTACTGATTTTATTAATCTCATTTTACAAATTTAAGAAACAATCTCAAGGAAGTTAAGTAACTCCAATTCAATTCAATAAACAAGGAACTTTAGAATATCCTTTTTATTTTTACATATCATTTTGAAATTTCAGATGAGATTTCTGATTTTATTAGAATGGGGAAATTCTGATGAGGAAACTCCCTGTTCCAGCTTTGCAATTCACAGTGTTACATTTACCCAGGACACTCTGCGGCTAAATGACTTTTCCAAAATAGCCAGCCAATGTGCTTCAATAGCAGGAATTGAACACAGTGCTTCCTGAGACCAAGGCCAGCTGTTAAGTCACAAAAGTCTTATGTACAATTGTATTTGAGACTCACGACAACCCTGGAAGGTATGAACAACAGGTGAATCGGCATCCAAGGTCATACCACTAGTATCAGAAGCAACATTCAAACCCAGGGTATCCTGGCACCAAGACCAGCACTGCTGCAGTTGTAAACAACAATAACAACAACAACCAGAGCAAAAACAAAACAAACATGGCACTGAGAGATCTAGCAACTTATCTAGGGCCATCGATCCATCTGCCTATCTATCCATCTATCCATTTCTCTGCCCATCCATCCATCCATCCATCTCTGTGTCCATCCATCCATCTCTCTGTCCACCCATCCATCCATCCATCCACCCACCCACCCACCCATCCATCCATCCATCCATCTATCCATCCACAGCAATTTTCAAAGCCAGAATGTGAACTCGCCTCTTTGGACTTCACCATCAATGTTTTCAATTCTACTATACAACTCCCAATCCGTAGGAATCAGATTTAGCCCCTCTTTGAGGGGGGAGGGATTACCACCTTCTTGATCATAAATTGACTGACCCCTTTTCATCTCCTAAAATCATTCTCCTTAGAGGAGACAGATCAGCATTTTAGTTAACAAGCCTAGTTTACTATTGGTGATTTCCAATTTCCCCTACATTTAGCTAGTTTGCATATAGCTGCTTGCATGGTATCTCTCCCATTAGATTGTAGGCTCCTTCTGGGGCAGGGTTTTTCTTTAGCCTTTCTTTCTATCCCCAGAGTTTAGCATCATGCCTGGCGTACTGTAGGTCTGGTTTATGGATCAAAAAATCAGACCCAGGAAGATTTAGTTTCAAGATCTGTCTGATACATACTGGTTATGTGACCTCAGGCAAATCACTTAACCTCTCCATCACACACACATGCACATTTCTTTAAGATGGTCATAGATACCGAGGATGTTTCCATGCTAGGAATTCCTTGTACCAATGATAACCTGGGTCTGGGGTCTGGACTCTTGCTCCTCCCTCAGGATAGCACACATGAAAAAAATTGTGTCAGATAATTTGACAACATTGTATGCTACATTTCAGGCAGCTCTACAGCAGAGTAGGGCAAAAGGGACTACAGATTTGCCATAGGATCCAGAGCAGTCCACTTGGGGATCAGAAAGACTTGATTTTGAATCTTAGTTTGTGACGCTGGGCAAATTTCTTCAGCTCTCTGAACCTTTCTTTCCTTATCTGGGAAATGGGAATAACAAAAGCATTTACCAAGCAGTTAGGCAGCTCAGTGCCTACCAGATAGAGTGCCAGGCCTAGAAGTAGGGAGGATCTGGGTTCAAATCTGATCTCAAACACCTCTGAACAGTGTAGCCTTGGGCAAATCACTTCACCTTCATTACCCAGCCCTTACTGCTCTTTGATCTTAGAACTGATGCTAAGACAGAAGAGAAGAGTTTAAGAAAAATAAATAAATCAATGAAAGCTTTCAGTGTCCTTAACGAGGATCTGGTGAGATCATAGGTATAAGGGGATCTGCCAACACTAAAGCTCTACCGAAACGCTGGCCATCATGCTTTCTGCTTTTAGAAACTTTCACCCCCTGTACCTGACCCACAGAGTGAGATGGAGGCTCATCATTTAAAATATCAATCATTCATCAAGTTTCACAGATTTTTCCAGTATTAAAAAACCAACTAGGATTCAAGTTTGTAAAGATCGTGAAGCTAGGCTCTCCTGTGTTTGTATTTACCAACAGGAAAATCTTTTTATGTTAAGGGGCCCAGGAAAGGTAATCCAGCTGGGGTCAAGCTTTGGGGGACATCTAGGCTGATTGCAGTAGCTCTTCAGGGAAGATTCATTCACCTGTTGATAGCATCTCATGAAACTGTAAGAGGCTGGGAGGATGCCTGTTTCTGGTTACTACTAAGAAGAGGTTCTCCTAGTAAATCTCACCATTGGTGTATAGGTTGCTTGGGGGCTGGGAGAGGAGTTGTACCAATAAAGTATTTCCCAAAAGGTCAGCAGAACTGATACTATTGGAAGAAAAGAGGAAAAATCTCTACAGATCTCAGACCCCAGACCTTTTCTGAGAAGTACCAGAGCACAAGAGGTGGGTACTTTGGCTCTGTCACTAGAGAGCAGGCCTCAAGAGTAAGGAAGACAACCTCTGAGGGACACTTCTT
The DNA here is from genome assembly GCF_016433145.1 of Gracilinanus agilis. Taxonomy (NCBI): domain Eukaryota; kingdom Metazoa; phylum Chordata; class Mammalia; order Didelphimorphia; family Didelphidae; genus Gracilinanus; species Gracilinanus agilis. Next base: position 258,345,964 of record NC_058135.1, read on the forward strand.
TGGCTGTGTGACTGTGGGATAGAAGCTTAACTTCTCAGTGCCTCAGGCCTTCAGTTACAGAATGGGTACAGATCAGCCTTGGTGAGGAAAATTTCTTCATAAGGAGTTCCCAAAGGGAATAAACTCATAGATCTGACTAAAGACCTGTTATTTTTTACTTTTATGCTTTCTGGGTATTCCTAGAGTTCAGCACTGCTCCTGGGACAGTGAAAATGTTTGTTGATTAAAAAAAAAAACAACAGGACAAAACCCTGAGAAATGTGCTTTTAACTGTAGGATGCCCAGCAAGAGATCCCAGACTTTTGTTTATGTTTTTGGTTAGCTATAGAACTGCCATCCAGATTTCTCCTTCATGTCTGCCTGGATGTCAGGTCTCAGAGAGTCAGAATCTTGGAAAACTGTAGGACCGAGCAGGTTAATGGTTGTGATCCATGTCTAGTGAAGGGAGCCAAGCCTGCTATTTCCTAAAGCAGCAGTGAAAGTTGATTTATATGCAGGTCTTCGGCTAATGACATTGCAAGGCGTTTGTGGGAGGGGGGGATCTGGGGAAGACCTCAGCCACATAACAGGATCCTGAATACTTCATCTTCCCCTGCTCCCCTTCTATCTCAACAGCTCCGAGAGAGAAGTGCCCAGAATAAATATTCCCGGGATGTTCTGGTGAGGAATACCAAGTCCTGGGGCTTCTGGACCTCTCTCTTCTGGGAGTTCTTTTCCAGAAAAGGCAGAGAATAGACTGGAGCAAAATCCTTTTATCAGAGGAGAGGTGGGACGGGGAGGCCAACAGCACGTTGGCCTAAAAGCTCAAATCCTCCCTCTCCTAAGACTTCCTTCAAGAACAGAGCCTGTTCTCTAGTGGAGCCTCCAGGAACCGATTGTCCTGGGGCCCCAAGCCAGTCAAATCACCTAGGTGCAACTCAATGCCACAGGCCTCCGGAAAGGCTCCTGACTGGGGCGAGAGACCTTTTCCAGCTCCCAGGATCTCGGTTTAGTTATCACTTTCTTCCTCCTTCCCACCAGCCCCCCTCAACCCCACAGGGGCAAGGTGCCTGTCCAGGGCTCCCAGCTCGCCAGACTCACCAGTTACGGAGCCCGGTAGTCAGTAAACAGCGCTCTCCTCCTATTTCCTCCTCATCCTCTTCCCCATCTCTCCATCCTCATCCTCAAGCTTCACCCCATTCATTCTTATCTTACACCTGCTGCCTTCTCCCTGCTCTGGGGCGCGCCTCCCCAACTGCCTTTCCAACCTTCTGGAGACTTTTATCCCCAAAGTAACTTTCAGGGACTTTCTTCTTCCATCCCACCCCTCGACTATCTTTCCCCTGAGAAGAATATCTACTTCTCCTGCGTTTGGCAGCATCAGAGTACCTAGGAAAGCTCTTCCAAAGAAAATCAACGCCTTCTAAAATCGCGCTGCCTCCCCATCGACCCTGACCCGCGGATCACCTCAAGCTCCTTTGAAAGCCCACTTTCCGACGTGCCCAAGGCCGGAGCCCCAGAGAAGGAACCCACCGCGGGAGAAATCGGAGAGCCTGACGAAGCACCACCCCCGGCCCAAAGTCCACCTTCACAGTGCCTCCTTCCTCTCCCCATCCACCCACTCCCACCCAGCATCCCCAGGGTAAAGAGAAAATCCCCCCTCACCCTTCTGTAGATGCCATGGTCTTGGGAATTCCCCCTTCCTCTTCGGAAGAATCCAAGGGGTACTCTGTATGTGTGTGTGCTTAGAAAGGATTCTTCTTCCCTCCCTCCCTTTCTTTCTTTCTGTCCCCCCCTCCTCCCCCTTCCGGATAAGCCCCTTAGTGTCTAAAGAGTGGCATAAGGCTCCTTGTGAGGGTAATCCGCCGCCACGTTCTCGAACCTGGATTCGGGACTCTCCTGGGCGCTCCGGACCTGCCCTGCCTCCCGCTTTAGTGCCAGCACCACAGGCGCCCCGGCGGTCTTGGAATTCTGGCGAGGGTTGCAGCGCCTCCAAAGCTGAGAGCGAGCGCCGGGAGAGCGGGGGAAGAACCGAGCGAGCTAAGTCGTTGCCACCTGGGCTTTCTCTCCCCTGAAGGGAGGGCTGCTGGTGCTGCTGCTGGTGCTGCTGCTGCTCTCGGTGGTGATGCTGCTGCTGCTGCTGGTGGCGGCGGCGGTGGTGATGCTGCCGCAGGTGGTGGTGGTGGCAAGGGGGTGGGGTGGCAAGCGGGTGTGTGGGTGTCTGTTGTGTGTGCTGGGGGAAGTGGGGGAGGGGGGGGCTGGCTTCACACTGACACGGTGTTGGCTGAGGCTGGATTGGAAGGTTTTAGCCCTCGGCGCTGTGGATTTGCAGTCTATCCCTCTCTATTTTAGTCAAGGGCTGACATCACCAGCAGCGTTGCCTGTCGTTGCTCCTTTAAATCCCCCCTCCTGCCTGCAAGTCCAGCTACGCCCCCTCCTCTTTTCTCTCCACGACCTTCCCCACCCCCCACCCCCTCGCTCCCACCCCCCGCCATTATCCACCCCCAGCCTCTTGGAATAAAGAAAGAAATAAAGATCTACCCCAGAACTCCTTAGCCATGACCTCCGGCCAATTCCCAGGTGAATAAGTGGGCTGTCTATTGTTCCCAGCGCTTTCCCTACTCTCCCCCTAGGTCCTTTCGGGGTGTCTGTGGAAGGGGTAGGGAGGAAGATCTCCAGGAAGAGAATCCACTCTCCACTCCAATATATTCAGTTGACTATTTCTCGGCTAGTTCTTTGTAAATTTTAAAATATTAAAAAAAAAAAAAAAACGTGTCTCCCATCCCCCTGTCGGGGGAACCTCACTTTTCCTATTTAGTCTCATCTCTATAGGTTTTCTTGACCCTGGCTTTCTCCACCCCACCCCCACCTGCTCGATGACCCCCCCTCCCCCTTCCCCCAGGATGGAGGTGTCGTCTCAAAACTAGTGAAGTCAAAGAGGACAATTGGACATCAGACAGATGAAGGAGCTACTCTAGTGAGTCTTCTCTTTATTGCCCTTGGATTTAAACCCCCCTCTCTTGGTCCTTTCCACTCCACCCTAAGGCTATATAGCTTGTCAAAGTCAAGATTCTCTTCTTCCTTTAAAAGAGAACTGAAAGAAGAGAGGGAGGAAAAAGAAATAGAGGAAGGAAGGAAGGAAGGAAGGAAGGAAGGAAGGAAGGAAGGAAGGAAGGAAGGAAGGAGGGAGGGAGGGAGGAAGNAGGCTATATAGCTCGCCAAAGTCAAGATACTCTTCTTCCTTTAAAAGAGAACTGAAAGAAGAGAGGGAGGAAAAAGAAATAGAGGAAGGAAGGAAGGAAGGAAGGAAGGAAGGAAGGAAGGAAGGAAGGAGGGAGGGAGGGAGGAAGAGAAAGGATAGAGCTAGAAGCAGGAGCCTAGAATCCTTTCACAAAAGGAGTGAGCTGGTTAATCCATAGTGGGAGGGGGGGGGGTTGAATGACAGCTGTCAGGCTAAGCTGCTGTGAGAAACCTCAGTGGAAACCAATAGGCCCCATTGGTGCTCCTGGGTGGGTGGGCGCTGGGAAGCAGAGAAATGAGGAGCAAGGGCAGAAGGGAGTGGGAGAGGGAGCTGGGAAACAGCCCAGACAGAAAATCCTACAAGCTGGTGAAGCCAAAAAGCCCACTGAGCTAAGCATTGGGACTGCCTCCGCTGCCACCACTGCCATGGACAAGGCTTTCTCCGAAACGAATAAATTACCTGTCTTCAATTATTCATCAGAATTAATATTCATGAAGCTCTGGGCAGGGGGAATCATAATTTTTAAAATAAGGGGACTTCGATAGGAGTCAGGGGTCGGGTGTTCAGCAGAGATTTAAATCTTGCTGGCAGGAGGATGTGTTTGTATGTGTGTGTGGAGAGAGAGAGAGAGAGAGAGAGAGAG
>NC_058135.1:258350326-258350650 GCF_016433145.1 Gracilinanus agilis
AAAAAAAAAAAAAAGAAAGAAAGAAAGAATGGAATCTGCTGTCCCATTTTACAGAAAGAAGTCATGTCTTATTCTGAAGAGATAAACACTAAGCCCACAGTCTAGCTAGTTAAGAAGTCCATGTCGTAGGGAAATAGTAATAATGATAACCCATATTTACTCAGTGCTTTAAGTTTTACAAGAATATATTTATGTATACCCACACATAAACACATATGCATACACACATCCAACTATCTATCCACCTATCTATCAGTCTATCCTTTCTTTCTTTCTTTCTTTCTTTCTTTCTTTCTTTCTTTCTTTCTTTCTTTCTTTCTTTCT
>NC_058135.1:258350664-258372715 GCF_016433145.1 Gracilinanus agilis
CTTTCTTTCTTTCTTTCTTTCTTTCTTTCTTTCTTTCTTTCTTTCTTTCTTTCTTTCTTTCTTTCTTTCTTTCATCTCTCTCTCCTCCTCCCTCTTTCCCCTTTTCCTCAACAAAATATATAAAAAATAATACATATAAAAAGTAACTAAATGCAAGGTAGTTTTAGAGAGTGCTAACACTTTGGAGGGAGGACCACAAAAAGGCTTTGTTTAGATACTTAAACTGCATCTCAAGTGAAGCAAAGGACTCTGTGGGACAGGCGTGAAAAACGGATGTATTATAGGCCTGGGGGACCACCAGTGCCAAGCATTGAGAAGGGAATCAGAGTCTTGTGTGAGAAAGAGAGAAGGCAGTTTTACTAGAATATAGGGTGTGGGCAGTGGGGCAGCCCTGTACCATGAGGCAGGAAAGGGAATCTGGGCCCAAGTTATGAGAAATCACGAAAGCCGAAGAAAGGAATTTCTTCTTGATCCTAGGAGCAAAAAGAAACCGCTGGAATTTAGTGAGAATTGAGGGGAATCACGAAATCATCTCTATGCTTTGGAAAAATCCCTTTGGCAACTTTGCCAGGGATCTAGCAGTGTGGGGAGAAATTTCAGAAGACCAAACTAGAGGCTGTGACCTGAATTCAAGGGGGACGTGGTGAGGGCTTGAACCAGGGGAGTGTTTGGGTAAATAGAGAGAAGGAGTCATAGATGAGACAAGTTGTGAAGGTTTAGATGACAAGATGGGCACAGTAGTGGTACCTTCCTTTGCTATCTCATTGGCTTGTTTAGGAGCAAAGGGTTTTTTCAAACTTCAAGGCATAATATAAATGCCATATGTATAATGTATTATATAAACATAACATATATAATTAATAATATATAACATAAATTTATAATAAATAATATAAATGGGGTTAATAATAATAACAACAAACGACTAAACCTCAAAGGTTGAGTCCATTCAAGAAGAACAAGATAGAACTTTTCCTAGATGGATTCAGAGGGGATTCAACCTGTTGATGGCTGGGGGAGCAAGTGTAGAAAAGATCCAGGAAACCTCCATTTTCCTTCTGACCACAGGTATCTTTGAGACCTGGGGGCATTCTAGACCCATGGACAAAAGGAATTTCTATGAGCTGCTCACTGAGTGCCAAAGGTCAAGTGAGGAGGGGGTGGCCCGGGGAAGGTGGGAAATGGGCCCCTGATTAGTATCCAACAATCCCCTTCCTGCTCCCACCCTGGAAGCTCAGCCTCTTCTAAACACAACCCCCCATGGTTCAGTTGTGACTGATTTTTCAGGATTCTGTCTAGAGTCTTCTTGGCAGAGATACTGGAGTGTTTGGCCATCTCCTTCTGGCTCCTTTTACACATGAGGAAACTGAGACCAATAGGATTAAGTGACTTATCTAGAGTCATTCAGCTAGTATCTGAGATCATATTTGAATTCAGGAAGATGAGTCTTCCTGATTCCAGGCCTGGTTCTCTATTCACTGTGCCAACTAGACACTCCTCTGTATCCCTTAGCCCTAGCCAAGATGCACAATTTAGTTTCAGGCTGGTTCTGCTAGGCTGCCAGGGAGCTGAGACTGACACCATGTATAAGAATTAGCTTTTAGGGAAATGTGACACAATGGAAAGAGCTCTGGGTTGAGAATCTAAAAAGCTGGGACCATCGGGTAGTTCAGTGGTTAGGGAATTGATCTTTGGGGTCAGTGGCAAGGCAGAGAGAACTCTATCTTCTTTTAGGTCAATTATATTGATATACATCAATTGTATTGATAAACATCATAGCCTTTTCTGATGCTTCTGATGGACAGTGGTGAGGGCTTTGGTGAGGAGAGCTTCTGTTTCTGGCTGCTGAGAAGGTGGAGACTATGGCACCTGGAGGGGCAGATCTCTATGGGTGTTGCTGCCCTGGGCTAGAGTGCATTAATGACTAAAAAAGAATGACTGTGAAATACGGTGCAAAGGAAAGAGATTTGTTTTCCAATTAATATTATTTTCCTGATAAAATAATTTTGTTTGCATTATTTTTTATTAATTATTATTAGACAAGAAGTGATTTTTTTTTTTGCATCTTATTGCAGTTCCCTTTCATAAGCCATGTAAGGGGGCAGCTGGGTGGCTCAGTGGATTGAGAGCCAGGCCCAGAGATGGGAAGTCCTAGGTTCAAATCTGGCCTCAGACACTTCCTAGCTGTGCGATCCTGGGCAAGTCACGTAACCTCTGTTGCTTAGTTCTTACCACTTTTCTGCCTTGAAGCCAATAGCCAGTATTGATTCTAAGGTAGAAGGTAAATATTAAAAAAAAAAAAAAAAAAAAGGAAGCCCTGCAGGAGCAGAGAGCTGAAGGAGTGTTTCAAGTTCACCCAGTCCAGCCTTGACAAATACAATCTGGGCTATTTCATTAATGTGAATTTTCAAAATTAGTCAGTATATTTTTGGACCGTGACCAGGACGTAGTTAGGGTAGCCTGTTCTGAAACTTTAGACGTGGTGAGAGGGAGCGTTCTCCCAGAGACATAAAATTAACAAGGGGGAGGGATAGGTGTCCTGGCAGACTAAGCCCTACCGTGTCTGGGTGGAGTTACCAGCCCTGGCTCTGTAGGCTCCCCAGGGCCATGGTTGGTGAGAAAGTCACAGAACAGCTCTTTGAGTTATGGGGAAATAAGCCAAGTCAGTTTGGAAAATAACCACCAAAATCTCTCACCATATAGCCTTTTCCAGTTCACACAGTACATTCCTCACAATAGCCCCAACAGGGAGGGATGGAAAAGTTGTGGTTGTGTGTGGCCCAGTTTCAATGAACAAAATAATAATAATCACACTAGCTCATATTCCCCTAATGCTTTACAATTTACAATATATTCCCCTAATGGACAAAGAGTTGGCCCCCAGACTGAATAGGAGGAAAAGGCAGGCTGGATTGCAGATGGGCTTTTAATGACTTCAAGCTGCTCTTCTACTTGAAAATTCATCTTTTTATCACCCATATCTGCCTGATGATCCATTTCTCTCTCTCTCTCTCTCTCTCTCTCTCTCTCTCTCTCTCTCTCTCTCTTTCTCTCTCCCTCCCTCTCTCTCTCTCTCTCCCTCCCTCCCTTCCTTCTTTCCTTCCTTCCTTTCTCTGTCTCTGTCTCTGTCTCCCTGTCTCTCTCCCTCCCTTCTTCCCTCTCTCTCCCTCCCTTTCTCTCTTTCTCATTTATCCATCTATTATCTCTCTCATTCATCTATTAATCCATCTATTTATTATTCATCCAACTATCTATCCATCTATGTATGTATGTATCTCTCATCTTTTTATCTGTTTATCTATCTATCTATCTTTTTCTCTATTAGTTTATCTGTCTGTCTGCCTGTCTATCTACTTACTATCTATCTATCTGTCTGTCTGGGCCTATCTGTCTGTCTCTGTCTCTTTGTCTGTCTCTCTATCTGTCTGTCTATCTATCTATCTATCTATCTATCTATCTATCTATCTATCTGTTTGTCTCTGTGTCTGTCTATCTATCTTTCTATCCATCCATCCATTTATCCTTTTATCTACCTGTCTAATTGTGTAACCATCTGTCTGCCTATCTGCCTATCTGCTTATCTGCCTATCTATCTGCCTATCTATCTATCTATCTATCTATCTATCTATCTATCTATCTATCTACCTATCGTGTAGAATGATGGGGTTTGGAGTCAGGAAGACCTGAGTTTAACTCCAGTCTTAGATATTTACTATGACCTTGGGCAGGTCACTTAATTTCTATCTGCCTCTGTTTCCTCACTTTAAATTGTGAGTAATAATAGTATCTACTTCTCAAAGCTGTGAAGATCAAATGAGATAATATTTGTGAAACACTTTGCACAATGCCTGCCATATGTTCCTCTCTATCTGCCTATCTATCATTTGTCTGTCTGTCTGTCTATCTATTCCCAGTCCCTAGCAGAGTATCTGACACATCATTGGTGCTTAATAAATGCTAGCTGACACTGTGGCACAATAAAATGTAATGGACTTCTCTACTAGCAGCAATGCAATGACTGAGGACAATTCTGAGGGACTTATGAGAAAGATCTGTGGGAGCAGAAACACAGAAGAAAAACAACTGCTTGATCACATGGGTTGATGGGGATATGATGGGGGGGATGCCGACTCTAAACAATCACCCTAGTGCAAATATCAATAATATGGAAATAGGTCTTGATCAATGACACATGTAAAACCCAGTGGAATTTCGCTTTGGCTATGGGAAGGGGGTTGGAGGAAGGGAGGGATAGAACATGAATCATGGAACCATGGAAAAATTCTCTTAATTAATCAATTAAATAAAATTTTAAAAAATAAATGCTAGCTGAGGTAAAGGAGGAAGCCTAGTAGGGTGGAAAGGACACTGCCTCATCTGTAAGAGGATCCAGGTTCAAATTTTACCTCTAATGCTCACTCCACATTCAACCTTGGAGAAGTCACTTAAATTCCCTGGGCAGCAATTTCTTCACTTTAAATGACATGGCCAGACTCGATGGACTCTGAGGTCCCTTTCAGTTCTAGACTTATAACCCTTTGAATCAAAAAGAAAGCAAGTAAAGATGTTTTTTTAAAAAAAATATTAATTTTGAATGAATAGCAGAGCTACCAGAAACCCATAGGATTGGAAGAAGCAAATGGAAAAATAGGTTTCCCTGGAGATTGTGGCTCTAGAGGGCCAGGGGCTCCTTCCAAGGAGTGACTGAGTCCATGGGGTTTGCCTCTGGCTGCTTTCAAAATTGGGGGCTCTTCCGGGGTCTGGTCGTTGGCTTTTGCAGCAGCCCTTGGGCTTGCCACAGGCCCTGAGGAGAAGTCTAGGCTTCTGTAGCTTACAAGGAAACAGTAACTATGGGTCTGCCCCTCAGGTCTCTGCTTGTTATGACTTCGCCCTGATTCTGAGGAAAACACCCCAGCTTGTGCAACCAGTATGTAGTCTGTCATGGAAACCACTCACAAGTTCCTGCTGGCCTGCTTAAGAGAAGGTGGCTCTGGGAGCCCTGGGGCCCAGCCTGTCTGGGGCAGGGCTTTGCTCCTCAAGTGTCCGAGGGGCTGAGTGGGTCTGAGCATCAGGAGGTCAACTTTTAGGGGGAACACCTTCCCTTTACCTCTTGGGGTCAGCCCCAAGGGCTCAACGAGAAAGAGGCAGGGTTGTCGTTTGAGGGCCAGAAGGGACTTTAGTGGTCAGTCTGGTCCAATTGTTTCATTTTACAGGGTGGCACAGTGGAAAGAGTCTTGGACCCAAAGCCACAAGCCCTGAATTCTCTTACTGGACTCCCTATGGGAGCCTGAGACAATCACTTTACTTTGCTGAGTCTCGGTTTCCTCAAATACACAATGAGGGGCTTGGAACTAGATGACCCCCAGTTTTCCTCTGAATCTCCCCTGAAATAACTAAGTAACCCCAAACCCTTCTCTACTAACTCTCTTCAAGTCCTGGCAGTAGCGAGGAAGCCGAGGCTTTATTCTCCTCCTTGGCCAGAGGGAGCCGTCTTTGTCTGGACAACATGTCATCTCCCCAGGCCAGCCTGCATCCCTGTATCCTGTTACCATAGTTACCAGGGGATTCCCATATCCTTCACTTCCCCCTGGATCATTTCTGTTTCATTCTTTCCCCATTGCTGGGATGTCAGTAAGAACCCTGAGGTGCCAGGGGCCGACCTCATCAGTCCTGTTCATCGGACAGAAAAGCACCACAGTATAAATAACCAGCATGACTTGCTCACCGTTGCCAGTTCCCCTCAGAAATGTAAACCACATGACCTGGCAAAGAAGCCTTAAGCTCTAGGGCTTAGGAGGGCTCAGCCTCTGCCAGACCTCATTGCAACACCAGGGAATTGACCGGCATTAGAGTATAGGAGACCTGGCTGGGGATGGAGGGCAGGAAGATCTCCCTGGCGAGCCAGCAGACACTTACCACTTCCCTATCCTATCCTTCCCTGCCTTTTCTGGCTCTGCCTCCACTCTTGCCCTGACTCAGCCGGGCTGAATCATCCCCCACCACCACTGGCTTTTTTAAAACTTCTGTCTCTACCACAAAGAACATGGCGGCCTTTACTCATTCAATCACAGGCTTGAAGACTGGGAGGGATCTTCATCACAAACATTTAGGTATGACTGCTTAGTATCAGACACTAAATAGAGACAGAGGACACAGAGACAAAGCACCAACAGCTTTTGTGTTGGAGGATCTTAAATATGTTTTTGTCCAGTCATTTTGATTGTGTCTGACTCTTCATGACCCCATTTCGAGTTTTCTTGGCAAAGATATTGGAGTGGTCTGCCATTTCCTTCTCTACCCCATTTTACAGATGAGGAAACAGAAATAGACAGAGTTAAGTGACTTGCCCAGAATCACATAGCTAGTAAATATCTGAGGTGGGATTTAAACTCAAGTCTTCCTGATTCCAGGCCTAGCACTCTGTCCATTGCACCATCAAGCTGTCCTCTTAAGTATGTAGAAAATGACAAAATAAATCATAATATATGGATGATTGATTATTAATTAACTTATTATCCTACACTACTTCAAAGCAATTACCTGCAAAGACAGGTAAAAATATTTCTTGCCTGCATCAATCAGAATTTAGTGTGAACAGGATGTGAAAACATTCTTTTTATTTTTTAACCCTTACTTTCTGTCTTAAAATCAGTACTGTGTATTGGTTCCAAGGTAGAAGAGCCATAAGGGCTAGGCAATGGGGTTGAGTGACTTGGAAGTCTCTGAGGCCACATTTGAACCCAGGATCTCCCATCTCTGGGTCTGGCTCTCAATCCTCTGAGCCACTTAGCTGCCCCCTGTATAAGCCTTCTTGAATAAGCCAAGGTGGGTACGTTGCTAGGTGGAAAGGGAGGAAGTAGGATTTGAGCCAAGCTTTTAAGGAAACTTGGGAAGTGAGGAGTTGGGTATTGTCTTGTTGTCTAAGAGACTCTAATCTCTTTGAGGGGTGATTTTTGGTTTTGTGAAAGGAGGTAGCGACAGGGAGAGGGACAGAGAAGGACAGAAGAAGACGAGTTTGACCAGAACGTACAGTGTAAAATAGGAACTCGGGATTGTTTTGGAAACGTAGTCCATCTAGATTGCGAATGGTCTTAAAATCAACCAAGAAGCATGTATTAATCACCTGCTGTGTGCCAGGATCTGTGCTAAGCACTGAGGACAAAGGAAGACCAAAAGAGTAGCTACCTTCCAAGACCAACAACCTTGGGGATCCTATTGTCTAGCTCTCATTCTGTGCCCAGGAAGGTGAGTTTATTGGAGGATCCCAAGCAAGATGGCCCTGCTTAAAGTTAGAATTAAAATTAGCTCCTGCAGAAAGTCAAGATACTTATTCTCCAAATAACCTTTCTTTCCCTTGCTAGGGCTTTGACAATTGGCACCCTGACTTTTCCTCTTCCCCCAAGGACTCATTCAATTCAATTTAGCAAGGGCAGTGCAGGGGAAATAAAACAGAAGATCTAGGTTCAAGTCTTGCTTTTTTCTGCTACTATTTTTGAGCAATGCAATCTGGACCAAGTCTCTCACCCTCTCTGAGTCTCAGCTTTTCAAAACTCTGACCAATCTAGTTCAGATAGCCTGTATTTCTGTGAAATATTTCCCAAGAAGATTAGACTAGAATTAGAGGTGTCAAATACGCCACCAGATTAGGATTCCAACCAGATTAAAATGTAATTGGAAAATATTTGACAAAATAAATAAAGATACGATAGAACATAGAGAGTGATCATCTGTGGTTTTCTAAGTCAATATACCATGGCAGGGATCCTCAGGTATGAATGAGTGGCTCCATCATTATTTGAGTTTGACACCATGAGCCTAGATGATCTCTAAGGTGCCTTCTTGAGATCTCGCAAAGTATCTCCTGGAAGGCAGTCTAGAATTGGGGATCAAGGGTGGGATTCTGGGTCAGGTAGATCAGGGTTCAAATTCTTCTCTTGCAATTATTTTGTGATAGAGGACTCAGGTTCAAATCTTAACTGTGCTCACTACTTACTATCTAAATAAGTTACTAAGGCTCTTTGGGTCAGAGAATTGAACTCATATCCTCTAAGGTCCCTTCGAACTAAATCTGTGATGCTGGGAGCATTTATATAAATAAAGGATTTTTTTTAAACCCTTACTTTTTGTGTTAGAATCAATACTGTGTTTTGGTCCCAAGACAGAAGAGCAGAAAGGGCTAGGCAATTGGAATTAAATGACTTGCCCAGGGTCACAAAGCTAGGAAGTATCTGAGACCAGCAAGAGATGTTTTAAACATCCTTCCAAAACTCAAGTTTTCCAACCTATTTCCCCAAAGAGGGGGCATACAAATACATATCAAAATAATTCAGTGCAAAAGGAAATAAAATTCCATAATATAGATTACAAACAGTTTCTCAAAGCAGGAAGAAGATAGGTGGGAGTTTCCGAGAGTAATCTTGGAAGACCTCACAGAGGAGGTGGAGCCTGAGATGGATCTTAGAACCTTGGAACACTGCTGCAGCAGGGAAATAGGTCAATCAATGAATCAATAAACATTTATTATTAAGTGCCTCGTACATGCATTGTACTAAGCCTGGATTGGTAGCTCCTTGTACACCCTTGACCAAAGGATGGATTATTCAACCACAGAGGACGTAGGTGTGAATCTTAGCTACTTGGCATGAGTTTGGCAAATGAGTTCTCCTCTTTAGACCTTAGATTCATCATCTGTAAAATGAGAAAATTGGACAATCTGAAACCTCTAGGAATTCTGGAAAATCTATGCTTCTCTGTTCGTATAGATTTCTCTCCTTTCCTTACAGGGTTTCCTAATCCGGGATCCATGAACTTGATTTTATATATATAAAACTATATTTCAACCTAATTGGTTTCCTTTGTAATTCTACGTATTTTATTTTATGTATCTCAGAATTATTCTGGGAAGGTAGTTGCTAGGTTTAATCATACATCCAAAGAGTTCTGGGCCACAAAAATAATGTTAAGACCTCCCTATCACTCTATAATCTACCCAGACTGGTCCCTTTGTTTGTACTATCTTACACCCAACATTCCATAACCCTATTATGTGTCTTTTCAAAGGGTGTTTGTTACCCAAGCCCAGAATATGCTTCTTCCTTACCTCGGTGGAAGAAGAGTCAGCAAAGTTGGGGCTTGATAAAAAGAAGGAAAAGCCGTTGAACTCCCTAGAGGTCTTGGGTAAGAGTCACCAGGGAGGAGAATGTCCTGGGATAGAACCAGGGTCTCCTGGGAAGAAAATGTGCCTTTCCTCAATTGGGTGCCTGGTGCAGAGACCCATTGTCCTTGGGCTGTATATCAGAGGACAACAGGAGAATAATAGATATGATAATACTAACTAACATTTATATAGCACTTTAAGATTTGCAAAACACCTTTAAAATATCATGATAGCTAGGTGGCTCAGTGGATTGAGAGCCAGGTCTAGAGATGGGAGGTCTTGGGTTCAAACCCAGTCCAGACACATCCTACCTGTGTGAGTCACTCTTAAGTTACTTAATTCCCATTACCTAGTTCTTAACACTCTTCTGCCTTGGAACCAATATGCAATATTGATTCTAAGATGGAAAGTAAGAGTTAAAAAAAAAACACAAACATCTCCAGTTTATCCTTACTGCAAATCAGGGAGGTAGGAAATATTTTCCCCATTTTACAGTTAAATAAACCGAGGCAGGCAGAGGTTATGTGACTTACCCAGAATCACATAGCTAGGAATTGACTGAGGTTAGATTTGAATTCAGATTGTCCTAATTCTTGGTCCATTTCTCCATTTATTATTCCTTAAGGGGAGTTAAATGAAAATATTGGAGATTCTTAATAATAGAAATCTGCCTTTCAAATATTCAGTCAGCTCTATTAATATAATAGCAAGTGACACTTAACCAACCAACCAGCCTATCACACTTGATCCCACAGTGGTCAGAAGTTGATAATTCAGCCCATTTCAGGGTGGTGGCCAGGATTGCCCAGATGTACCATTATTCTTCCCATTGAAGTTCAAGAACAAGCTGTCTTTGCTCTCAAATATGATAAAAATTGCTCTCCCAGACAGAGGATCTTGACATTGAAATCAGAAACCGGAGTTTCTTCTCACCACCCACACTTGTGGTCATGCTGAAAAACCCTCTTGTTCTGACATGTGCACCCTCGCTCCAGAGCTCAAGGAAGGAACTGAGTGGGTTGCCTGCCTTCTCCTGAGAGATGATATGTGAGTCATTTCTTCAAGGAAAGCATTGGGGGAATATCTCCTGCTGGAGAAACCCCAGAGTAATTAGTCTCATATAGTGGGAAGACCACTACCCTGAGAATCAGGAATCTTGGGGGTTCTAGCCTGCCATATGTGACCAGGGACAAGCCCCTCAGTTTTCTTACCTGGAAAATGCAGTGGAAGTTAGGGCAGAGGAAATACTTTCTAAGAACCATTCCAACTGTTTTGTATTCAATTCTGAGTTTAGTTCCTCCTCCAGAGAAGGAGCATGGAATAGATGGTCTCTAAGGTTCCTTCCAGTTGGATTCTTATCATTTTATAATGGAGGATCTCTAAGGTTTCTTCCAGTTGGATTATCATCTTTCAATATATATATATATTATATATATATGTATATAATATATATATATAATTATATAATGAAACTTCCTGACTGAGAAGTATTGTGTGTTGTAGTAGAAAGAATATCGTTCCTGAAGCCAGGACATCTATGTTTAAATTCTGCCTTGAGTACTTATAGCTGTATGACCACTGAAAAGTCATCAGGAGAGTGAGGTAGCTCAGTGGACTGAGAGCCAGGCTTGGAGATGGGTGGTCCTGGTTTCATATCTGATCTCAGACATCTCCCATTTGGGTGACCTTGGTTAAGTCACTTGACCCCCATTGCCTAGCCCTTACCTAGTCTTCTGCCTTGGGATCTGTACACAGTATTGATTCTAAATAGAAGGTAAGGATTTTAAGGCAAAAAAAAGTCATCGAATGTCTCTCTTTTTTTTTTTGCATGCAGATAAGGAAACAATATTTCAGAGCCTTAGTTTCTCCATCTGTACCCTGGAAATAATAGTCATTGCTCTGTCTGTCTCATGAGCTTCTTGAAGAAGGTGATTTAACAAGCCTCTAAGAGCTATACAATGGGGCCTGTTATTATTGTGCATTTCCGCCATATGTAAACCCTATGACTAGATGAAATATGCAAATATATGCCTCTAAGCCTTGGGACTGAGTCAGGGAAATTGTTTTAGACTTTGAAATATCTTCAGTGACTTGCCCATGACTGTATAAGCTGGTAGGTGTTCAAGGCAAGGCTCAAACTTGGAGTTTCCTTTTCTCTATGAAAAATTGCTTTGATTCTTGCAAATAACTGTGCACCTACTTTTAAACAATGCTTCGTTGAGCTTTTCTTTTCTTTCTTTCTTTCTTTCTTTCTTTCTTTCTTTCTTCCTCTTTTTATCATCTGGTAGTTGAATACACACTCATTTCTATTTATGCCCTTCCCTCCTTCTGTTCTCCTTACCCCCTCACCAACTTTCAGGTGTAAAAATAAGGTTAAAAAAAATAGCAGCGAAGTAAAACTAACAGATGTAATCACCAGATCTGGCAAAATATACTCTGTTTTATACTTGTATCCTTCTCTTCTTCAATGATTAGAGACTAGTAGTTAATAGCGAACATGTATATAGTTCTTATGGTATGCTAGGCATTACGATGAGTATCTCATTTGATTCTCACAACCCTTTGAAGGTAGGTACTACTATTATTCTCATTTTATAGTTAAGGAAACTGAGGCAGGCAGAGGTTAAGTGACTTGCCTAGGGTCACACAGCCTAAAAGTGTTTGAGGTTAGATTTGAAGTTGGGGCTGTCATATTAACCACCGAAGCACATAGCTGCCCTTTTAGGCATCTACTTTCCTGAAACTCGGAAAATTTGGTACTTGGGGGTGGTAATTGCAACTACTATTATTCTGTAGGGGAATCCCCCCAACTTTGAGGTGGAGGAAAGTCAGATAATTTAAAAACCTGTTTGGAAAGTGTGCTAGTTAATGTTTGCTTATTTGTTTAATTGTGTGTATATATGTTTATTTGGATTTATTTGTATATTCTTTGTTTATTCATTGACCAGTTCATTGCTTTGGGGGTGAATTGGGGGTTTTATCTGGTAAGAAAGCCCACTGTGGATCCTCCTAGATGTAGCCTTATGGTATCACCTAGACTTCTGCAACAACCTAATTGTCTTCACTCAAACCTTTCCCAACCTAGTTTCCACCTAGTTGCCAATTCCTAAAAATGGACCATTGGGGGGCAGCTGGGTAGTTCAGTGGATTGAGAGCCAGGCTTAGAGATGGGAGGTCCTAGGTTCAAATCTGGCCTCAGGCACTTCCCAGCTGTGTGACCCTGGGCAAGTCCCTTGACCCCCCTTGCCCACCCTTACCATTCTTCTGCCTTGGAGCCAATCACAGTATTGGCTCCAAGACAGAAGGTAAAGGTATATTTAAAAAAAATGGACTATTTGACTAAAAAGGGATTCTATATTATATAGTCATAGATTGACATGTGTAAACCATAGGTCTGATCATGCTGGTCCCCTGCTCAAGGAACCTCCATGACTCCCTCCTGCTTCTAGGATCCAATTCCACCTCTTTTGTTTGGCATTTACTTGGCTCCACCTTACCTGTCCAGGCTCTTGATTTTTTTTTTCATTACTCATGACACTTTCCATGATCCAGACAAATTAGCTTCTTTGCTAGTCTTCATGTAGGATATTCCAAGTTTCCACTCTGTGCCTTTGCAGTCAGTCCCCTGTTCCTGGAATGCAGACCTTCCTTCTGAGAATCTCCAGATTTATGTATTTTTGTTTCATTTTAAAAATCCTTATCTTTTGTTTTAGAATCAGTACTTAAGTATCAGTTCCAAAGCAGAAGAGCGGTAAGAACTAGGCAATTAGGGTTAAGTGACTTGCCCAGGGTCACCAAGCTAGGAACCTAGGACTTCTCTATTCACTGAGCCACTTAGGACTTTTTGTAGCTTAGTTCAAGGACCACCATTATCTCCAACATGGTTCCTCCAGGTGCTAGTAGTGTTCCCTCTCCATCTTTCCCCGTTACTTAGTACTGTTTATGTTTTGAATCTGTATCCATGTTATCTCTCCTGGTAGACTGTAAGCTCTCACAGGGCAGGGACTTAGTATCCCCAAAACCTGGCCATTTATTAGGTCCTCCATAAAAGCTTGTTGATAGATTAATTTATCTCACATCATCTAACTTATATTTTGTTTTTTGAATACCCTTGTTTTTGTTTTTCATTTTATTTTTATATCCTTATTTTTTTGAATTTTTAAACCCTTACCTTCTGTCTAAGAATCAATACTGTGTATTGGTTCCAAGACAAAAGAGCAATAAGGGCTAGGCAATGGGGATTAAGTGACTTTCCCAGGGTCACACAGCTAGGAAGTGTGTATAGTACTTTAAGATTGACAAAGTAGGAGGACAGTGGGGTAGCTCAGTAGATTGAGAGCCAGATCCAGAGATGGGAAGTCCTGGGTTCAAATCTGACCTTGGACACTACTTAGCTGTGTGTCCCTGTGTAAGTCACTTAACTTTCATTTCCCAGCCCTTACCACTGTTCTGTCTTGGAATCAATACATGGTATTGATTCTAAGGCAGAAGGTAAGTGTTTAAAAAAAAGATTTACAATGTAATTCCTTCCTTTGTAATTCCTTTTTTATAGGTAACAATCCTATAAGTTAAATTAAAGTATCTCAATATTTCTTTTGAATTAACCTGAGATTTCATTGGTTCAAAGAACTCCTTCACCAATCAGGTTTGGTCAGCTTGGTTATAGTCACAAGGGACCAGACACCACTGACTATGTTCGTTGGCCATAATTACACAGCTAGAAAGTACCAGACAAGATTCGAACACAGGTCCTCCTGACTCAAGTTGGGCTCTCTAGCTTCTAGATGTTTTCATCTTACTCCTTTGGCTCCAGAAGGGTTACGACTTTTCTGAGTTCACACAACCGGCAAAGCTCAGAGCCTTGATTTGAACTCGGGTTTCCTGGCATCAGACCCAGAGAGAGCTCTTTCTGCCCCCACCCCCAGATCTGACTCTCCAACTTGAGATCATGAAAGGCTTGACATTTACGGAGGATGCTGATGCCGTCGAACCTTCTCTCCTTTCACCTGGTTCTAGACTGCAGGAAATACGACGTTCCACGAGACAAACACTTAAATCCAGGAAATGTCGTTTTCTGTAGAGTAACCACGAGGTAGGGAAATGCCCAGCCTGGGGAGATGCTGCGACACCTAAGCCGTGTCTTAGAAGCAGAGACATGTGGTAGGTGTGAGCAGGCAGCAATGGATTTCCAACGATGACTTGTTGGGAAGAGGGGCTATAAGGCACACGTGTCAGACACGCAGCCCGTGCCCTGAGGGAGCCTAGAACTGGATTAAAAAATAAATATGGAACATTGGACAAAATTTATTTTAATATTTATTATATATAAATATAAAATATTTTAATATTTAACAAAATATTTAACAGAAGAAATGCAAATATAATAGAGCAGAGAGAATGTTCGTGTGTGGTTTTTCACAGGGAGCCTTGGGGTAGGGGTCCCGTTTCTATTTGAGTTCGATGCCTCTGGGGTGAGAGCCAATCTTGAGAACGTGTATGCCTGGGAAAGGAGGAGAGCCGGTCCTGCAGAGCATCCTGGGCACCTGATTTGCTGTACTGATGCCCCTGAGCTGTGAAAAGAGGCAGAGGAGAGATTTCAGAGATTTAGGTGGATCCTGAGTGGAAGGAGAATTGGGTGCAAGAAGATCTACATGGGTGGTTGTCTGCATCTTTGGTGTAGGTAATAAAAATGCCCCAAAGATCATGAATCAACCCAACTATCAACAAACCATCTAAGGTGTTTCTGATGCCTCTGGGCTGTCAAAGCACTTATGGAAATAAGGATCTTTCCAGTGTGGCTCGTTCCTTCTCTCATGCCCTTGTCACACTGGGTGAAGAGGGGAGTTAGCTGGCTCCTTGTTTCCTATTTTGTTGTTTCTAAATTCTTCATCTTCCATCATCTCAAAGGGGTAGCTAGGGGGGACCGCAAATAAGAGTCTGAAAGACTTAAGTTCAAATATGACTTCAGCTATTTGCTATCTGTGTGACCCTAGGCAAGTCACTTAACCCTGTTTGCCTCAGTTGCTTCCTCTGTAAAATGAGTTGGAGAAGGAAATGGTAAACCACTCCAGTATCTTTGCCCAAAAAATCCCAAAAGGTGTCATGAAGAGTCATATGCAACTGAAACGACTGAACAACAGCACCAACTTTCCAGGGTGAGTGTGAGAATAAAATGAGATAATATCTGTAAAGTGCTTCGAAAATCTTAAAAACCTTTATAAAGGCAAAGTATTATTATTATTATTATTATTATTATTATAAACCCTTACCTTCTGCTTTAGAATCAATACTAAGTGTGGGCAGCTGGGTAGCTCAGTGTATTGAGAGCTAGACCTAGAGATAGGTGGTCCTGGGTTCAAATGTGATCTCAGATACTTCCTAGCTCTGTGACCCTGGGCAAGTCACTTAACCTCCATTGCCCAGCCCTTACCACTCTTCTGTCTTGTAATCAATATTGATTCTAAGGCAGAAGGTAAGGGTTTTTTTTTAAACCTTGTCTAGGGACACATAGCTAGTAAGTGTCTGAGGCCAGACTTGAACCCAAGATCTCCTGTCTTTAGGCCTGGCATAGTATTATTCATCTTCTCGGCTATTTGAGCTCTCCTCTTTGGAGGTTTACCCATGTATAACACCCTGTCTATAACCTTCTTATCAAAATCTACTAACCTCTAGGTATTTTCCCCTCCTTTCTCAAGAAGTTTAATACCTGGTTCGTAAATTTCCTCTACCCTTTTGGACCTTAATATTTGTATTGACGTAATCTCAAGCACTTTGAATATTTATGACCTCACCTTTGACTTGGGAGGGAGGTTAGGCCTTAGATCTCACTGACACCCCTAAGAGTGCAATTCCACGTTCTTCACTGTGACTCACAATCATGCCATCCTTTCTAGTTCTCTCATTCTGGTTTTTGCCTCAGTTTCCTCTTTTCACAGCCTTGTTCCTAGAGTCGACCAGTTCAAGTATCCACTTGCCTTCGACCTTGACTTTCTTATCCCCCCTTTTCTTTCTGTAGTTCATAAGCGACCATTCTTCAGCTCTGAGTCACCCCCACCATCCATCTGCCTTCTCAGTCTCTTCTCCTGTACTAGGGTGGAGATGTTGGAACACCATTCCAAAATCATGTTACCCAATCTCAACTGGCTCTCACTGTTCCACAGAAAACCTTTAGTTCTTCCCTGATTTCCTGTCACACTCTCCAAAGCAGATATTTAAAATCCTTTCCTTCCTCCTCAAGTCCCTTATGATTTCAACTCCCCCTTTTTATTGGTAGATGTCTTCATTTCCTACTTTAGTGAATTAATTGAGGTCATTCATTTCCCTCAATCAATACTTCAAAATCTCTCTCTCTCTCACTATTTGTCTCTCTGTCTCTCTCTATTTTTCTCTCTGTCTCTGTCGCTGTCTCTCTTTCTCTCTGACTCTCTGTCTCTGTTTCTGTCTCTGTCTGTCTATCTGTCTCTCAATCTCTCTGTCTCTCTCTTTTTGTCTCTCTGTCTCTTTCTCTGTCTCTCTATCTCTGTCTCTTTCTCTGTTTCTCTGTCTCTCTCCCATTTTTCTGATTTGATCTAGTCCCTAAGGAGATAGCTTTCCTCAACAAGGTCAAGCCCTGCAACTCTTCATTTCATCATTTAATCTGACTCTTCCCCTCTACTTCCATTTCCTCTCAGGGCTGACTCCAGTGATAGTTCCCTTTCTCTCTCTCTCTCTCTCTCTCTTTCTCTCTCTCTCCCTGATTCATTCTCTCTCTCTCTCTCTTTCTCTCTCTCTCCCTCTCTCTCTCTCTCTCTTTCTCTCTCTCTCCCTGATTCATTCTCTCTCTCTCTCTCTTTCTCTCTCTCTCCCTCTCTCTCTCTCTCTCTTTCTCTCTCTCTCCCTGATTCATTCTCTCTCTCTCTCTCTCTCTCTCTCTCATCTTCAATCTGACCCATTTCTTCCTGTTTACAAAAATGCTCACCTTAAGAAATCTTCACCTGACCCTATCATCTCCTGAAGCTATTACTCCTATAATTCTCTTCTCTTCCACTTCCAAGTTCCTAAAAAGAGTTCTCTGCTCTCTCTGCCTTCACTTTCCCAGCAGCCTTACACTTCTCAGCTTCCTATAACCAAGCTTCCCGTCCCCATCCAACTGAAAGTGTTTTCTTCAAGATTACCAATAATCCCTTAACTGAGATGCTCTATTCTAAACCTGCATGGTCATCCCTGGCCCCTCCGTGGACTTTGACACTGTTCCCCTCTTGGTTTTTAATCTACTAGTTTTTCTGCCCATCTAGTCACTCCTTTTCATTCTCCTCTCTTGGTTCATCCTCTATCTCCCCATCCTCTTCCCTCACCCCCACCCAAGACATATCCATTAAGGTGCTCTCCTGGGTCTTCTTCTCTAGTCTTTTCCTTATTGATCTTTTGAGCCTCCGGATGTTCAGTTATCACTCTACATATAGGACTCCCCAATCAGTATACACAGCTCTAATCTCTTTCCTGGAATCTAGTTCCACTTTACCAGCTAAATGCTCACCATCCCCAATGGGATGCCCCAAGGTCTTAAACTCAGCCTACTCCAAGCCAATCTCCTCATTTAACCTTTTAAACCACCACCCTCCTAACACCCAATTTCATAATGATCTCTACATTAAAAAAAGTCTCAACATTTCTACTTCCATCACATCTTTTCCTCATCACTCAAACTGCCACCACCCAGTTCAAGCACACTTGATCACTTGAAAGGGATGATAGCCTTCCCTTTAAATTTTTTTTATTTAAAAACTCTTCCCTTGAATCTTAAAATCAATACTGTATATTGGTTCCAAAGCAGAAGAGTGGCAAGGGTAGGCAATGAGGATTCAGTGACTTACCCAGGTCACTCAGCTAGGAAGTTTTTGAGGCCAGATTTGAATCCAGGACCTCCCATATCTAGGACTGGCTCTCAAACCACTGAGCTGCCCCCTAATAGCCTTTTAATTGGTGTCTTTTATCTCTTCCTCACATAGCTGTCAAAATAATCTACTATGGGAAGAAGGATGACCAAAAGTTTTCAGTGATTCCCTATTGCCTTTATGATAAAATAAACAGAGACACTCACTTTGGCATTGAAGGTCCCACCCAGTCTAGCTCTAACCTAACCCTTCCAACCTCCCCTCACATTATTCTCCTTTGCACACTCTCTGGTACAACCTAAGTGGACCCTCATAAGTCATTCACCCTTCCCTGGAATCCTTATTTTTTTTCCCAAGTTAAGCTCAAGTATTACCTCCTCTGGGACACCATATTTGATTTTACTCTTCCTTCCTACAGGTCTTAATGTTCTCTTCCACTAGCTCTTTCCCTTTCATACCATTTTTCCTTCCTTTTTCCTTGTCTTTTTATAGGTTCTCCCCTATATCTGTAATGATCGACATTCTCAAGAGGATTAATTTTCTTATTTTTTAATTTTAGTTAATTTAATTTTTATTATTATTTATTTTAATTTTAATTAATTAATTTTCTGAATTTTCAAATAATTTATTATTGACCAATCAAGACATCCTAATTATGTCAAGCAATTCTCTCAATAATCAAAAGACAATGGGGCCTCCTGGCCCAGGTACCTGTATGCATTTTATGCTCATTATTCAGTTCCTCTCTTGGACATCCTAAGCCATTTTCTAATTGGTAATCAGCTAACAAGAGGTGGTCTATCAGACCCTCAACCTTTCCCCCACCCAACAGGTGAACATCCTCATGTACACTAGAAGAATATCATTGTAGAACACTAGAAGAATATCATTGTAGAACCTCCTAAGAAAAAAGAGAACTGGATCGCTCAGGAATTCTCCTTAAAATACAGGAACTAAACCAAAAAATACAGGAACTGATTTGGGATCTTTATAACCCAGGACCCAAATATCAAAATAATCCAGTATATGCCAAATCAATTCTTTTTTTCTTTCACTGAAAAGCAATTCTTTATTCCTCTCCCCCTTCCTTGCAGAATACAAGTGAATAACAGAGTGAAGCCTATTATAATTAAGCCTAAAAATGATAGCAAATGCTTTGTAGGAACATAAGGTAGTTAAAAATATATATTCTAAAAATACTTATATTTAATACAGTTGTGCTTCCACATAGATAGAATTTTTTTTTCATTTCTTTCATGATTTTTTTTATTGTATGTGTGATATGTGTCTTTTTTTTTTAAGTTTTTATTTCAAATTAATTCTTACAGCCTGGAATGATCTCTTTCCTCACCTCTACCTCTTGGTTTTCCTAGCTTCCCTCCAGAGCTCCTCCTAGTCAGGTCTTTCTTGATCCTCATAGTTGCTTTATTTATTTATTTTGCTACTTTTATTTATTGTTATTTTTTTTATTGGCTCGTCTTCTGTATCCTGCTTTCTTCCACTTTATTAGCATTTTCTACTGCGTTAGCTACATACCTATGCATTGCCTACAGTAAACTGTAAGCTCCTGGAGGGTAGGGACTATGTTGTCGTTCTCTTCTTCAGTGTCTGGGATGGAGCTTAATAAGCTTAACTCTTAACACATGTTTTGTTGAATCGAATAATTGAATTCTTTCTCAGATAAATTTGTATCTTCCTATCTGCATGTCTTATATATTTCCCCAATAGACTGTTAGCTCTTTGAGACCAGGGCCTGGGAAATTTTTTTGTCTTTGTATCCCCCATCCCTGGTGTGGAGTAGGAGCTTACTAAGTGGTTGAGGTTCTTGTGTTCATGGAGAAAGCTGGGGGACCAAGGAAAGCCTTCCTGGATGACGTGAGCTACAAATCTGTGGAAGTGGTAGGGGGAGAGAAGTACGATCCTCTAGTACCCAATGGGTAGGTAATGGGTTTTCTCCAATGCTTGACATTGGAAAGGAAAGCAGAATTAATGTGTATGACCTGGAGGGGCTCGTCTTGTGGTCATTCACACGTTCTGGGGCTGGTACTTTGGGTAGCTTCATGTTCTGCCAGTGTCTCTGTCCTGGAGGGCAGATGAATAAATGGATCTGTCATGTGGCCCTCTGGTGCCAATGGAACCCTGCTCCCTCCCCTCTGCTCCTAGCCATGTCTTCTATTCCCACCATACTGTGGGGATCCAGGAATTCAGGTCCCAATGCACTAACTACAATTGTGTAACTGCCTTCCTGAATGAAGAGGGGGAGTGTTTGGTGTATTGGTGAGTGCAATTTCTTTAAAACACATACACCTAATTGCTGTTGTTCAGTCATTTCAGTTGTGCCCAACCTTTTGTGACCCTATTTGGGGTTTTCTTAGCAAAGGATGCTAGTTTGGTTTGTTATTTCCTTCTCTAACTCATTTTACAGATGAGAAAACTGAGGCAAACAGAGTTAAGTGACTTGCCCAGGATC
Organism: Gracilinanus agilis; assembly: GCF_016433145.1. NCBI lineage: Eukaryota > Metazoa > Chordata > Mammalia > Didelphimorphia > Didelphidae > Gracilinanus > Gracilinanus agilis. Next base: position 258,371,165 of record NC_058135.1, read on the forward strand.
ACACAGCTCAGATATTGGAACGGTTTGCTATTTCTTTCTCCAGTTTATTTTATAGATGAGGAAATTGAGGCAAAAAGGGTTCAGTGATTTGGCTAGAGAAACAGAGCAAAGATTTTTGAAATGGGTTGCCATCTCCTTCACCAGATCATTTTATATGTGAGGAAACTGAGACAAACAGGGCTAAATGACTTGCTTATAATCCCACAGCTAATAAGTGTCTGAGGCTGGATTTAAATTGAGATCGTGGGGCAGCTGGGTGGCTCAGTGATTTGAGAGCCAGACTTAGAGATGGGAGATCTTGGGTTCAAATCTGGCCTCAGATTTTTCCTAGCTGTCTGATTCTGGGAAAGTCACTGAACCCCCATTGCCTAGCCCTTACCACTTTCTGCCTTGGAACCAATATGTAGTATTGATTCTAAGTGGAAGGTGGGGGTTTAAAAAATTTAAAAACAGAAACAAAAATTCAAGTCTTCCTGAATGTAGACCCAGTACTCCACCCACTATACCACCTAGTTATCCCTAAACTTGTAATATACACATAATAAATTGTCCCTTTTTAAAAATATCACTCTCACTTCTTCATAACTCCTCCTTTCAATAGAATTTCCCCTATAACAATGAAACAGAATGAAAACAAATCGACCCACTGGCAACAGGTGCAAATATAGGGCTCGGTCCTGTGGTCCTCCATTTTTCTCCCTAAATGGGCAGTGATTCCCAGCTCTGGTTCTTCAGTTCCTTGGCAGACCCTACCAGGTGAGCCCAGCTGGAACATTTTTTTTTCTTTCCAAGTCTGAGATGTTGAAATCCTGGCCTGTCTGAAGTGTCACAGAGGAAATAAAAAGAGCAAAAATAAAAGAAAAGAAAAACTCCTCCAGAGAACACCTCTAACTACTCCGGGGGGCCCCCAAGGGAAATCATGGGGGTGGGGAAAGAGAAAGGGGATAACCCAGCTTCAAAGGCAATGAGAGGCATATACAGAAAGAAACCCAGAGTGTGTAGGGAGAAGCTAGTCTATTAATGAATCATGTAAAGAGAGAGCCCAGAATAGCAGGATCTCAGTTTTGGAAGAAACCTCAGAGGTGTCTAGTCATAGAATCAACCAGTTTCAGGATCGAAACTGAATAACAATTCATTTTAAAACAGAGGCATCAAAATATTCAAAATAAAAATTTTTAAAAATAAATAAAATAAAAAATGTTTAAAATAAAAATTAAAAAATAATAATAAAAAAAGAGGTGTCAAACATTTGGCCTCTGGGCAGCCACAACACTCCTAAATGCAGCAGGAACCAGACTAAAATAGAATTGGGAGGGGACATCAAGGTGGCTCAATGGTTGGAAAGCCAGGCCTAGAGATTGAGGCCTTGGATTCAAATTTGACTTCATATGATCTAGCTGGTGACCCTGGGTAAGACACTTAACCCCTATTGCCTAGCCCTTACCATTCTTCTTCCTTGGAACCCATACTTAGCATCGATCTTAAGACGGAAAGTAAGGGTTTAATATATTTTTAATATATTTTATAAAAGTAGATATACTATAAAAAGTT
>NC_058135.1:258373215-258399269 GCF_016433145.1 Gracilinanus agilis
AGGAGAAGGCTGAACCAAGATTCCAAGGTTCCTTTGATTCATGCTATGCAACTCTTCCTCCCTCAGATGACCAAGAATTAGTTTTCTGTATTTTGAGGAATCAAAACCAAGGAAAAGAGTGCCCTGTTTGGTGTCAGAAGGCCTAGATTTGAAGCCTACCTCTGATGACTGGTTGTGTGACTCTGGACAAGCCCCTTAATCTTCTTGGTTCTCAGTTTCCTCATCTGTAAATTAAAGAAGTTGTACTATATGGATTCAAAAGTCCGTCTAGCCCTTGAGTTTTGATCCTAGAAATGTTTAGAATTATACTGATAAATAGATATAGATAGATTGATGGATGGATAGAAAGATAGATAGATAGAAATATAGAAAGAAAGATAGATAAATAGAAAGAAATATAGATAGATGGATGGATGGATAAATAGGTAGAAAGATAGATAGAAATATAGAAAGATAGATAAATAGAAAGAAATATAGATAGTAGATAGATAAAAAGAAAGATAGAGATAGAAATATAGAAAGATAGATAAATAGAAAAAAATATAGATAGATAGTAGATAGATAAAAAGAAAGATAGAGATAGAAAGATAGATAAATAGAAAGAAATATAGATAGAAAGATAGATAGAAAAAGATAAATAGATAAAAGGAAAGATACATAGAAAGAAAGATAAAAGAAAGATAGAAAGATAGATAATAGATCAATATATAGATAAGTACCTGAAGGACAGGAATTGTTTTGTTGTTGTCTTTGTATCTCCAGTGCCTGGCATATAGCAGGCTTTTAATAAATACTTGTTGAATTCAATAGAATTAAATTGATAGCAGCCACCTTTGAAAGATCTTCCCTGGGTCTGTTGACTGACTTTTAAAATGACCTTTAAAATATGGCAGGGGGTGGGGCATGGTGCAGCTAGGTGATTCTGAATAAAGAGCCAGGCCTGGAGACAGGAGAGCCTGAGTTCAAATCTGGTCTCAGACATCTTGGCTGTGTGACCCTGGGCAAGTCATTTAATCCCCATTGCCTAGTCCTTACTGCTCTTTGGCCCTGGAATCAATACACTATATTGATTCTAAGACAGAAAATAAAGGTTTTAAAAAAGTATACAGTGCTATACAAATGTAAAGCATCTTCCAGATCTCAAAAGAAATGTGTGCTGAGCATGTGGCAAAAGTGAGAGATAGAGGGAGGGCTCCTGGCATAGAAGGTGGTCCCCCAGCCGAAGATTTTTGGTAGGATATAGACAAGAATAGTATGAGATGTGCTGCCATGGATGAGTTGTGATCAGCATCACTGGAGGAAATGAATTACTCAGTGAGTTTGTAGTTCTCTCAAGGCATCCAGATATTACAAATCCTATTCTCTCTCTAGAATAGACCCAAAGGAACAGGGTTCAAACTCTACCTCTGACACTTAACTACCTATGCAACCATGAGCAAATCACTGAACCTTTCTGAGTCTCAGTTTCCCCATCTGTAAACTGAGAAGGTTAGACTAAATGACCTTTAAGGTCCCTTCCAGTTCTGTCTGATACTATGATAAAGGACCTGCCCTTCAAGTGCATCTCTCTCTCTCTCTCTCTCTCTCTCTCTCTCTCTCCCTTCTCTCCCTATCTATCTTATCTGTTTACTATCTCTTTAATTTTCTTTCTTTCTATTTTTTTGTTTGTCTACTATCTGTCTGTCTGCCTACTGTCTATCTATCTGTATCTATCTATCTATCTATCTATCTATCTATCTATCTATCTATCTATCTATCTATCTATCTATCTATCTATCATCTATCTATCTGTCTGTCTGTCTGTCTGTCCGTCCATCCGTCTATCTATCTATCTATCTATCTATCTATCTATCTATCTATCTATCTATCTATCTATCCATCCATCTATTTCTATTTATCAATATATTTCTAAACACTTCTAGGATCAAAACTCAAGAGCTGGAAGGGACTTTTGATCCACCTTCTCCAACTTCTTTCATTTTGCAGATGAGGAAACTGAGAGCCAAGAAGATTAATGACTAATGAACTGACCTTGAACTCATGGGCCTGAAATAGAGTTCATAATGGTCAAAGGTTGCTCTCCTTTTGCTCCCCAACCCATGAATTCCTCACCTGAGATTCTCAGGCTCCTCTACCCTCCCTCGATCTCCCCTTTCTGCTTTGGACTGGCCCAACCCTCGCTCCTTGGTGTGAGACTCTAAAGGATGTGGGGCTGTGGGAAGGCTCGGGAGGCCTGCTGAGGGGTAACTAAGCCCTGAGCTCCCAGACGAATCATCATTTACTCAGCCTTGGGCTTACCCTGGGAGGTCAGGATGGCTGTCATGTGAGAAACTCTAGAGTAAGCATGAACAAATGAGTCGGGACTGAGTGCCAAGTGGGAGCGATTAAAGGATCCAGTGAAAGCTGAAGCTGGGGAGAAGTGTATACTCATCTCTTGCGTAATTCCCCACAATTCAAAGGGGGCAGAAAAGTAACCTCTTCTGTTTAGTGCACCTGGGAACACCCCCTTTTGGCCTCTCACTTTCTTGGCATGAACAAAAAAAAAGCTCTAGGGTAGAGGGGCCTTCCCAAGTCACCTAGAGGTCAGCCTGGGACCTGGTCGATGCTAGGATGCAAGGCTGTCCCATGGGGATCTGTCCTGGTCACTCACCTAATTCATCCCCGTGACAGCAGGTCCACTCAGACCTGGGATGGGGGCTGCACCTTCAGAGATCAAGACTGCTGGAGCAGAATCCTTCCTTCCTGGTAGTCTACCCTCTGAGAAGGAGGTTGGACGGCTTTCTTGGAAGCTGGGATGCTGCTTCCCAGCAGGACCAACCAAGGGGGACCAACCTTTTATCCAAGCTTTGGAGTGTCACCTTCAGCTCTGATCTTTCTTCTGTTCATTCAGAACCACAGAATCTCAGAGCTAGGAGGGACCTTGGCAGCCATCTAGTATAATTCTTGCCTAGCCAAGTATTATCTCTACCACATCCCAACAAGTGGCCGTGTAAGCCTCTGCTAGAAGACCCCAGTCATTGGGAACCAAGTTTGCTCTCCTCTAAACGCCACCCACTAAAAATCCCAAATTGCTTTTCAGGCAAGCCGCTATCTAGGCATTTCTTCTTCATTCCGAGCTTGGGAGAGGACTCTATGGACTATAGACTGATCTCTGGGTGGGCGAGAAGAGAAGTCAGAGTGGGCTATCCGTCTGGATGAATCTTCCGATTCTAGCCTCATCTATGACTTCAGCATTTTGGATATTGGGAAGCAGGTTGTGTAGTTGTCTAATTAATCTATTTTTCATCTATCTATCTATTTATCTATCTATCTATCTATCTATCTATCTATCTATCTATCTATCTATCTATCTTTCCATGCTTCCATCCACTGGTCTATAGATCTATTTATTTAAAAAAAATTGGGGGGCAGCGAGGTTGCCCGGTGATTTGAGAGGCAGGTTTAGAGATGGAAGGTTCAAATTTGGCCTCAGACACTTTCTAGCTGGGTGACCCTGGGCAAGTCACTTAACCCCATTGTCTAATCCTTACTACTCTTCTTCCTTTGACCCAATATACAGTATGGATTCCAAGAAGGAAGCTGAGTGCCAAGTGGGAGCGATTGAAGAATTCAGTGAAAGCTGAAGCTGGGGAGAAGCTTATACTCATCTCTTGCTAAGGGTTAAAACAAACAATGAAGGCAGGGACAGCTTGTGGTTCAGTGGATAGAGCACCAGACCTAGAGATGGGAGGCTCTGGATTCAAATCTGGACTCAGACATTTCCTAACCGTGTGATCCTAGGCAAGTCTCCTAAACCCCATTGCCTCAACCTTACTGCTCTTCTGCCTTTGAACCAATAAACAAGATGGAAGGTAAAGGTTTTAAAAATAAAGTTTTGGAGTACCTCTGATGAACAGTGTACGGTTCTGCTCATAGAGCCAGATTTGGTAATTAATCAATCAGCCGATAGGCATATAAATATAAATAAATATAAATAATATATATCAATTATTCATTAACAATAATTTATTAATCATCATCAATAATAATTATTAACCATTGGTGTTGACTAATAATTAATCGATACTTATTGATTCATGTTAATTACAAAAATTAATGATGATCAGTGTTAATTAATAATATTAATTTAAATTATTAAAATACTAATTTACCAAGCTATGTAACTCAAGGGAGACAGAGTTCCCGTCTTCATAGCACAGTAATGGGTTTCTACAAAACCCACCCAAAGAAGATGGGGGAAAGGGAGGGCGCAGCAGCCCAGAGAATGGGGAGCCGGTCCTGGAGCTCAGTTGGGAAGGGAGGCTTCCTGATTGTCCCAGTGTTCTCTGTTTGTTTATTTTCTGACTAGAATTTCCCCGGCGAGCTTTCCAGCCCCCAGCCAGACACCTCATCTGCTCTTGGGTAGCCTTCAATGGAATGCTGACACGGAAAATAATCCTCTTGTTTCGGCTGGTTCTCAAACAGATGGGGCTGCAAAGGGAGCTTGCGGGGGAAGTGTGTGGCCTCGAACAATGCCTCTGGCTGGGAAGAAATGAAGCCAGAAGGATTAGGGGGTCAAGTGCACATTTTCTTGACAGGCTCGAGACCAAGGACTTAACGCTCTTTGTCTCCCCAGGCTGGCTCTCCTACGGTATTCGGTGTTGGCGATCCGGAGAAGAGGGCGCCTTCCAAGACAGCCTTCCAGCCTCGGGGGCTTGTCGGAGTTCAGTTAGCTTCCCCCCCTTTCCCCCCCCGCGCCCCCCCCCCAGTCCTTCTGAGCGGGAGGAGGAGCGGGTCCGAGGGACAACTTTAGGGGGGCTGCGAGGCTCCTCCATCCACCTAATCATGGCCAGAATTCCTTTAATGGGACCCCGGCGTGAGACAAAAATGTGCCAACACGCTCAGGGAGAGGGAAAATATTGACCAACAAGCTCACGTGTCCTGAGAGCAGGCGTTCGACAAGGGCAAAGTGGAGAGGAAGAGAGAAAGCCTTGAAGAGGATGGGGAAGAGGGGCCAAGAATGGGAGGAAAAGGCGCCAAAATGGTGTCTGGAGACCTAGAGAAGGTGCATCTCCAAGTATGAGCTGGGTTGTGTGTGTCAATATCTGTATATGTCTTCATATGTGCCTTAGAATTTATCCCTTTTGGGGGGGCAGTTGAGTAGCTCAGTGGATGGATAGAGAGCCAGGTCTAGAGACAGGAGGTCCTGGGTTCAAATCTGGCCTCAGACACTTCCCAGCTGTGTGACCCTGGGCAAGTCACTTGACCCCCATTGCCTAGCCCTTACCACTCTTCTGCCTTAGGGTCAATAAGTATTGACCCCAAGTCAGAAGGTAAGGGTTTTTAAAAAAAGAATTTATCCCTTTAGTTTAAGGGACTCAGGGTTCCCACTAAAATACTTTTTTTCCTAGGATTTATATCAGTGATTTTTAGTCCTGTCCAACTCTTCACGACCCTATTTGAGGTTTTCTTGGCAAAGATACTAGAGTGGTTTGCCACTTCCTCCTCCAGTTCATTTTATACATGGGGAAACTGAGTCAAACAGGGTTAAGTGACTTGCACAGGGTGACTTATAATAATCTAATAAGTATCTGAGGCCAGATTTGAACTCACAATGACGAATCTTCCTGACTCCTCTTTCCACTGCACCACCTATAAAAATTAAAATTAATCATTTCAAATGTTATATTTTTATAAGATTTATTAATAATCATTAGGAGCAAAGGAATAAAAAGGTAACAAAATAAAACCACGTGCCCATGGCTAATCTACCTGTTCAAACAGCCTGTGTTCCTAGCTGCAAACCACCATAGAAAGGAAAAAGAGCTACCCAATTTATCCCCTGTCTACGTCAGCACGTAATGACGGGAAGTCAACGGGCTCCAGGGAAATGTAGTTCAAAGGCACAAGATTGAAACCAATTACACACACCTAGCTGGGTATTATAACAAAACACAATAAGACCTTAGAAAAGATGGCTTTATCCAATTAGTTAGCAAGTCACTGCTTCTGAGAGAGTAGGCCAAGGGAAAGAAAGAATTGGGGAATGGTTGAGTGCCAAGAGAGGTCATAAGGCAGGACCACTGGGAGGTCAAATCCAATTCAGCAAACATTCATTAAGCACCTAATATGTCCCATAGTGTCTGAGTCAGGATTTGAACTCAGATCTTTCTGATTCTAGGTCCACTGCTACACCTAGCTGCCAACAGAGCTATAGATACAACATGGACATACACATATAAATAGAAACAAAGCATATATATTTCAAGAAGTAGAGAACATTGGGGCAACTAGGTGGTGCAAAGGATAAAGTGCCCACCTAGCTTGGAGTCAGAAGACCCAAGTTCAAATCTTTTGCTTAAATCAAATGCTTACTAGTTGTGTGGCCCTGGACAAGTCACTTCACCCTGTTTGCCTCAGTTTCCTCTTCTGTAAAATGAGCTGGAGAAGGAAATGGCAAACCACTTTGTATCTTTGCCAAGAACACCCCCAATGGGGTCAGAAAGAGTTGGGCATGACTGAGCAGCAATAGAAAACATTAATAGCTGAGGACAATCAGGAAAAGTTTCCAGTAGGAAGTGGTGCATGAGCTGTGCTTTGAAAGCAGCTGGGGAGTCTATGAGGTAGAGCTGAATAGAGAGCCAGTGTAACATAATGAATAAAACACTGAATTTGGAGTCTGGAAGACCCATGTTCAAATCCTGCCTTCAGTGATTACTTTGAGCAAGCCTTCTCATCTTTCTGAGACTCAGTTTCCACAAATGTAGAACGAGGGCAGAATCCCTTAGCTCAAAGGGTTGGTGGATGGTGTTAACTTTATTAGGCTTCAAAGATGCTATGGGATGTTGACTATTGGTTTTGTTCCAGACAGAGGAGACCACAGGTGAAATGACCCACAGATGGGAGAAGGAACATTGTATAAGGGAAAGGGCTAGTGGCCACTTTGATCAGAACAGAGAGTGTATGAGGGGGAGTGCCATGAATTGTCTGGAAGGGGAGGTGGGAGCCAAATTATTGTGGAAGTGTTGAAACAACAGACAGAGTCCTGGGGATTGTATCCTGAAGCCAATAGGATAAGACAGTGGCTGAAAATTTTGAGCAGGAGAATAGTGAGAGCAGGAATCTCCTGGGTACCATGATTAGGGATTGGAAAGTGGGCAAAAACTGCAGAACGGGAGATAACTGTATCTCAAAGACCACCTCTGCTCACTTCCTAATTTTTTCCCAGGAGGAAGGTGACATGGAGACATTTCTAAGTTCCCTTCCTTTCTCTTGCTCCCCAGTGGAAGACAAATTTTGCTGGAGAAATACGTTTCCTCAAATACAAATTTTCACTTTTGGACCCAACCCCAAGAGGGCAAAGGGAAGTTAAGAAAAGCCAAGTTCAACTGAATGTGGGTAGAGCTTCCTTTACATCTGACTAGCCTAGAAGGCATTTTCTAGGGAAAGAAGAGCTGGAACACTGAAGTCTATTCCCTGGGACCAAGGGAGGTTTTCATGTGACCTGCTGGATTACTTTCAAATACACAATGAAAAGATTATTAAAAGGGGATTGCCCAAATCTCCCAGTGGCAACTGGACATTCCCAGCCATGACAGCTACTTCCAAGCTATTAAGGGAATGAGCCAGGAGAGGGGCACTCAATTCAACACATCTACTTGGTACAATGAAGAGATAACTGGAATAATGGATGGAAAGTTGTCCATGGACCTAGAAAGACCTGAATTTGAGTTTTTCTTCTGACACACACTGGTTGGGTGACCCTGGGCTAACCATTTAGTTTCTCATCGATCCAGGCAATTCTCAGACTATAAATTGTGGTTTGAGCATTGAGCTATATTATACAAGTTTTCTCACTAATTGTTTTCTATACCAGTGAAATCACAAATCTAGGTTTAAAAAAATTTTAGGCTTATAAAGGCAGAAAATCAAAGAGTTCCTGACCTCAAAGAGTTCTATTTGTGGGAAATAGGATGTAAACAAGCAAGTAAATAAATACAAAATCCTTAAGGGGTGGGGGGAGGAAAGGGAATACACATTTATATGCCATGTACCAGGTTCTGTGCTAAGTGCTTTACGATTACCTCCTTTAATCCTCATAATAACCCTGTGAAACAGGGGCTGTTATTACCTTCATTCTATAGTTGAGGAAACTGAGGCAAACATAAGTTAAGTGACTTGCCCAGGTCATACAGCTTGTAAGTATTTGAGACTGGATTTGAAATCAGGTGCTCTATTAGTGACTGAAACTTGAGAGAAGTACAAGCTACAACTTTCCATTGATGTTCAAATCAATAAACTAAATCCAGCTGAGACGATCTTGCTGAATTGAATGATCTGATTCCTGAAATGGGTTCCGTCTTCATACCATGTACATATCAGGTCCCTCGTCCACTTCATTCCAAGCCACAAAGGTAGGGCAAAATGGGCCCCATGATTCTATCTATGAAGACCAGGGACTGTTCCCCAGTGCAGAGCACTGTGCCTTTCAAATAATGGGGGCTTAATATAATAAATGGGATTTAAGTTGAATCACATTTTTGATCACACCTGAGAATATTTTTAAAAGGCTTAGATGGTGTTAGAGTTGTTAGCCAGTGTCTGGCACATACTAGGTGCTTAATAAATGTGGATTGATTGATTGGATGTTCTTCACTCTCTTCTTCTTAGAAAATAGTGTTCCCTTTCTTCCACCCACTCTATCTAATCTACAACATTGAAAAGGGTGAGCTGTAGGGGACAGCTAGGAGGCACAGTGGATAAAGTGATAGGCTTGGATTCTGGAGGATCTGGGTTCAAATGTGACCTTAGATACTTCTTAGCTGTGTGACCCTGGGCAAGTCTCTTAACCCCAATTACCTCCCTCTTGTCCTTCTCTCTTAGAGTTTTACAAGGACAGAAATTTAGGGTTTGGGCAGCTGGGTAGCTCAGTGGATTGAGAGTTAGGCCTAGAGACGGGAGGTCCTAGGTTCAAATCCAGCCTCAGAAACTTCCCAGCTGTGTGACCCTGGGCAAGTCACTTGACCCCCATTGCCCACCCTTACCACTCTTCCACCTAGGAGCCAATACACAGAAGTTAAGGGTTTAAAAAAAAGAAATTTAGGGTTTAAAAAGAAAAAAAAGACTATATTGTAGACATTGTACTAAACATTGGGGCTACAAAAACAAACAAGTAAGATAACCTATGCCCCCATTGAACTTACATTCTCATGGGGGAGTACATTCAAAAAAAGGAGCTAGGAAGATGGGGCAAGATAAGGCAGAGCCCAGGATCCCAGGAGAAGAGTCTAAGGTCCATTTGGAGGGAGAGGAGGAGAAGGGTCAGAGTGTGAGAAGCTGGTGTGGAAATAGGTGAAAAGAAGTCATTCTTTCAAGACTTTCTCACCATCACTGGGGTGTGAAGGGCCTGCAATAGGGGACCAGTGAGATTTTCTACTCCTGAGAGTTCCATTGGGTATGCTCCTTGGTAGAGGAGTCTACATTTCAGCTTCTTTCTAACCCATCACTGGTAACACAGTGGACCTCAGATGAAACTATTGATGGAGAGGCAGAGGCAACATGTGCGAAGGAAGTCACTTTTCCCAAAGGCAGTCAGCGTGTGCTCCAGATCCCAATAAATGTCTTTGAATTCTTTGGGGAACTCATGATTCATTAGTGTAGATACTTCCTCTACCTAGGCAAATTATAACTGTAGAGTAATGCAGTAGAAATAATATAGGACCTTAATTCAAATCCCAGCTCTGCCATTTACTCTCTGTGTAGCCTTGGGCAAATATTTAACTTCTTTGGGCCTCGGTTTCCTCATCTGTAAAAACGAAGGGGTTGGATTAATTAACCTCCAGGTTCCCTTCTAGCTCTAGACCAATGACCCTTCCACTTTTGTACATCCTGTGGCTCTTGTCTGTCTTTCTTTTTTTTTTAAAAAAGGTGATTTTTTGTTTTTTAAATTGTCATCACTTCCCAATAACTCCCATCCCCTCTTGAAAAGAACAAGAAAAATTAAACAAAACACATAGATGATGCATTCATTCTATATTCATATTCTAGCACCTTTTAGGAAGAGAAGGAAAGCACGTTCTCATCATCAATAGTCTGGAGTCAAGACTGGTCATTCCATCATTCTGAATTCTGATGGCTTTTACTATTGTTTTCCTTTACACAAATAGTGTGTTCTGTGCATACCATTCTTTAATTCCTGCTTGTTCCTCTCTGCATCAGTTCAAACAGATCTGAAATTTCTCTGAATTCTTTATGATTTTGATAACTGCTTGCTGCTTTCAAAAACATTGCTGTCCCTGACCAGTGTCCTGTCACCATTGTAGAAATGGCTCTTTTAATGAAGCAAACTTCTACAAATGTATACTTCATTCAAGACCTATGGTCTTGTGGATGTCAGTCCTATAGAGTCAAGATTAGTCATTGCTTTGACCAGAGTTTTAATGTCTCTTGGTATTTTCCATTACAAGCAATAGTATTGCTTTCCCATCACATAGCACACTTTGTCCAGCTATTCTCTAATGGAGGGACATCCATTTTATTTCTTTTTTCGCTATGCATTTTTTGGTAGCTTATGGGACCTATTCCTTTATCTTTGACCTCCTTGGGATACATACTCAGAGCAGAGCAGGATATCTGGGTCCAAGTACGAATGAATTTAACCACTTTTGATTTTGGCCAAATCACTTGGGTCCCTGAGGCTTCAGTTTCCTTATCTGTAAAATGAAGAGGTTGGATTAGATGGCCTTTGACATCTCCTCCAACTCGACCTCTGATAAATGCTGCATTCTGTTAAGTCCCCCTGTGTTTCATCCCGGAATAAGGATGACCTTGGGTCCTTGAAGGCCATGCTGGAAGACCACAGACTTGTATAGCACCCAGAAGTTGGAAGGGCTTCCTATATGGACCCAGGGAGCAGCCTTAACATCAGCTGTCTAAGAAACAACTCAGTTAAGTTTGGTGAGGCTCAACAACCATTCTGGCTACTAGAAGATAAATTGTTCAGCTATAGCAATATTATAGTTCTTAGTTTCTTCATCTGTAAAATGAAAGGGTTCAACTGGATGGCTTGTGAGATCCTTCTCCATGCGAAGTCCATGATCCTATAGTTCCAAAGTGTTTTCTAAGTCAAGTTGAGAAACATTTATTAAGCACCTACTATGTATACTGTGCTGGGGACTGGGGATATATTGTGTCTCTCCATAAATCCTTTCCTGATGCCCTTAAGAACCTTTTTTTTACTCTTTTAATATTTTATATCATTTTAGGCTTAATTCTTCAAGAGTCAGATCAAAACCCATTTTCTTCAGGGAGATCCTCTGCCCTTCCAAGTTTCTAATGACTCCCTTTCAGATGATCTCCCATCCTCTTTGGATCTATCTTCCATTTCTCCAGTTATTTATGTAAGTCCTCCAATGCAATTGTTTTTTGTCTTTCTTTACATCCTTAGTCCACTTTCTGGCACATGATAAACACTTTAAAAATGTGTGTTAATTGATTTGCTGATAGTATAGCACTTCAGCCAATCAATCATTTGGAAATTGTGCCCACTTAGTCCTGAGAAAAAATACTGTTCTCAAACTGTTTCTTGTATGTTAAGGGAATTATGGACTTAGAATGATGGAATTTTAGACCTAGATAGACAGAAAGTAAGGGTTTGAAAGAAAAAAAAAACAACAAAAGACAAAAAAACAGTCCCTGTCCTCATGGAGCATTTAATAAGAGGGGACACATCAAGATAATCATGCCAGGGTGGTTCATGCTAGGTGGGTCAATGGAAAGAGCACTGGGCCTGGGTTCAGGAAAACCCAAGTTAAAATCTTAGCTGGGTAGCCCTGGACTAAACACCTATCCCCTCTCAGTCTCATTTCTAAAATGGGGCCAATCATCATACCTACCTCATAGAGATGTTGTGAGGCTCTTAGGAGATTTTGTAAAGTGCTTTACAGATCTTAAAGGACTTCTCTTATAGTTACTAGATTATTATTATCATTATCAGTATTATTAGCATTAATGTTAGTTATTGTTATTACGTTCTTATCATTTTAGTATTTGTCTTGTTCCAGGAAGAACCAGCCTGAGAATCTGGATCTCCCAACAGTCTCCCATTCTTGCCTCTCCACCAAGCTTGCCTTTCTCAATCCCGTTGGTCACCCCCACTTCGAGATGAAATGAAAATCATGGTGAATGATCTGTATTGTTCTCTTCTTTCGTTGGGCTGATGTCTTCATTCTCTGTGAAAAACAGTTGAATTCTTTCTCTAAAGGGGGTATTCTTCATTCAGAGGTGAACACAATGGAACTCATTCACCGACAATTCCTCCTCCAGGAACCAAGGCCAATCGTCTCCTTGCGAAACTGGCAAGGCACAGTTTCTAAAAACAAACCATGAGGACCGCCACCTTGGAAAACAGAAGCCTGATGTTGTATGACACGGACCAAGATGGCACCAGGAGGCTCACAAAGGAGGGGGGGGGGGAGAAAAAATGAGTATAGAAAGAGGGAAGGGACTGAATACAGCTCTGTGGATTTTTGGAAGAAGCTTATCTTTTCATGTATCAATCCTGGTCTTTTTATGAGTTTTCTGGGAATAAAATCTTTGCGCTTTTGAATAGGTTCTTTTATTGATACTTTTATTGCTGTTCCATGTTTGAATCCTGACTGTGCTACCTACTATTTATTTGACTTTGGGCAATATTCTCATTTATGTGCCTCAGTTTCCTCATTTGTAAAGTGAGGAGATTGTAACAGTTGATTTCTAAGTTCATTTCAATCTATCTCTATGACCCAGAGGTGAATCTAATTGGTGGTGAGCCTCTCTGCTTGTTCAGGGGATCCTCAGCAAGTGGCAGCTAGGTGGCATAGTGGATAGAATGCCAGTCCTGGAGTCAAGAAGATTGAGTTCAAATTTGGTCTCAGATAATTGCTAGCTGTGTGACTCTAAGCAAGTCATTTAACCCTGTTTGCCTCAGTTTCCTTATCTGTAAAATGAATTGGAGAAGGAAATGGCAAACCACTCTAGTATCTCTGCAAAGAAAACCCTAAATGAGGACACAAAGAATAGGACACGATTGAAATGACTGAAAGAGAATGACAGAAAAGAGACTTAGTTCATGGCTGGCACCATACTTTAGTGGACACAAATAAAATGGAAGCCATCAAAAGGAAAAAAAAAATATGTATGAGGTGTCGTATCCAATAAGGTAATGGGGGTTTGTCCAGCAGAAGGGAAGCATAGTAGATCAAATAAAGATTTGCCCTCAATGTCAGAAAAATCTGATCAGTATTGGCCATCTTATCCTTGACAAGCTACTTAACCTTTCAGTCCTCTAGTCAGTCAGTTGATTTTTTAATTATTATTTAAATTAAATTAAATATTATTTAATAATAATATTATTTTTTATTTATTGTTGTCATTTTCAGTAGTGTCTGACTCTTCATGAATCCATTTGGGGTTTTCTTGGTAAAGATACTGGATTAGTTTGCCAATTCTTTTTCCAGCTCATTTGACAAATGAGGAAACTGAGGCAAACAGAATCAAGTGACTCGCCTACGGTCACATAGCTTGTAAGAGTCTGAGGCCAAATTTGAACTCAGGAAGGGGAGTCTTCCTGACTGTGGGCCTGGTGCTATAGGCATTATGGTGCCACATAACAAACATTTATTAAGACCTACAATGGGCCAGGCACTGTACCAAGAGAAAGATCTGCCTTCAAGGAACTTGCAATCAAATGAGAAGAAAATAAGCAAATAGATTAAGTACAAGCAAACCATAGAGAGGATAAGTAGGAAATAAAAGGGGGAAACAACTCTCTAAGACTAAGTGACAGAGAAGGAAATGATCTGCCTGCTGAGCATCGAAGCCCTGGTGCTTAATAAATGTTTCTTGACTTGACAAAATCCTCACCGGGGGCTCCCCAGGCAGATAAAACCACTTCCAGTCCAGTGCTCTGTAAGGCATCAGACAAACCTGCCTCTAGGACAAAGTCCTACTTGAGCCACTACATAGAAGACAAGGGACTTAGGGAAAAGGCCACTTTTTGAGTTCTGATTTTAATGATATAATCTCTGTCCATTAGAGTAGAATTCTTGTACATTTTCACTTTGTATTTAAATGTTTTTCTTGATTGTAAACTTAATAACCATTAAACATCATTTCAAGATCTTCCCTTATTTTGTTCAGAATGAAAGCTCTCTCCTTATATCACACCCTCCCTGTTCCTGGACTTGCGCAGGAATAAATTATCTACAAATGGGAGCTGGCTTTCCTGTTCCGAGGAGAGAAGAACATTTAGGCATGTTTCCTAAGGCTCCAAGAGCTATAATCCTTTCTCTGGTTACTATAGCCTCTGTCCCTTGTGATCTCATCAATTCCCTTGACCATTTCCATGTAGATGAACCCAAAATCTTTCCATCAGCCTCAGTTTTTCATTTAACAACAGACCCACTTAGCAGATAGCCTGGTGGATATCTCCATAAAGTAATAAAGGTGATGATAGTAATAATAGCATTTACATAGTGCTTTAAAGGTTTCAAAGCACTTAACATACATTATATCTCATTTGATCTTACCAACAACGCTGTGAAGTAAGTTATTATTACTCCCATTTTGCAGATGAGAAAACAGGTCAAGAGAGATTAAATGACTTATCTCAGGTCACAGAGCTTGTAAGTGCATGAGGAAGGATTCAAATTCAGAAGTCTGATCAGTACCTTGAACTCAAGTATCCAAAATATGTCACTATCAACCCCATCATAGCTAATGTTTATAGAGCACCTACTATGTGTTGGGTATTTTGCCAAGCACTCTATAATTATTATCTCATTTGGTCCTCACAATAACCCTGAGAGATAGGTGCCATTTTACTTCTTTTACAGATAAGGAAACTGAGGAAAAGGTTAAATGACTTTTCTAGAGTTACACAGCTAGTAAGTGTCTGAGTCTGGATTGGAACAGAGGTCTTTCTGAGTTCTTATCTACTGTCCCCTAGGCATAGCTATTTTCATGTTGCCTCTCTTATTAAATTGTGAGCTTCTTGAAGGGAAGGACTGTTTTTGCCTTTATCCCTTTATCCCTTAACACAGTACCTGGCACATAGTAGGTTCTTAATAAATGTTTGTTGACTTTATTTGATAATTTTCTCCCCCAAAATGTATTCTTTCTGTATATTTTTCTATTTCTTTCAAAGATACCCACTATTTCCTCAATCATCCAGTTTTGTAATCTTTCACACTGCTCAACTTACTACGGTGTCTTTTATTACTATTATTTTTATTTTAATAACAAATTTTCACATATGTATTCTGAAGTTATATGATCCAAGTTGTCTCCTTCTTCCTTACCCTCTCCCAGAGTTGGCAAGCAATTCAATCTGGGTTATAATATAATATCATGCAAAACATATTTCCATTTTATTCATTTTTGTAAGTGAATAATCTCATAAAACCCAAACCCCAAAACATGAACCCAAATAAACAAGTGATAAACCCTTTGTTTTCATCTGCTTTCCTACTCCAACAATTCTTTCTCTGGAGGTGGATAGCATTCTTTTTCGCAAGTCCCTCAGAATTGTCCTGGATCATTGTATTGCTGAGAGTAGCTAAGTCTATCACATTTGATTGTTCCACAGTTTTGCTGTTACTGTGTACAATTCTTTCCTGGTTCTGCTTGTTTCCCTCCATATCCATCCATGAAGGTCTTTCCAGCTCTTTCTGAAATCATCCTGTTCTTTCTTCCTTTCAGTAAAATAGTATTCCATCAACATCATATATATATATATATCAGGGACTTGGGCAGCATGTAAAGAATTTATCGCCACAGTTGATGATCATACATTATTGTTGTTACTGTGTACAATGTTCTCCTGGTTCTGCTCATTTCACTTCAAATCAATTCATAGAAGTCTTTCCAGGTTTTTTGTGATCATATTGTTTTCCATTTCTTACAGCACAATTGTATTCCATCACAAGCATATACGACAACTTGTTTGAGCATTCCCGAATTGATGGACATCAGTTTCCAAGGCTTTCCTACCACAAAAAGAACTGCTATAGATATTTTTGTGCAGCGATGTTCTTTTCCCCTGTCTTTAATTTCTTTGGGATACAGACCTAGTAATGTTGTTGCTGGGTCAAAGGATATGCACAATTTGATGACCCTTTGGGCATCATTCCACATTGCTTTCTGGAATGATTGTATCAGTTTGCAGCTCCACCAACAGTGTATTAGTATCCCATTTTTCTTACATCCCTTCCAACATTTATCATTTCCCCTTTCCAATGTCCAGAAGAACTCTTGTACACAGTAACAGCAATGCTGATCAACTATGAAGGACTTAACTGTTGTCAACAAGGCAAGGATCCAGGACAAGTCCAAGTGGCTCATGATGAAAAAGGATATCCATTGCCACAGAAGGAACAGACAGAATTTGACTGCAGATTGAAAGATGCCATTTTTCACTTTATCACCCCCCCCCATGAATTTTTCTCTAGTGCAAGCAATCTGAGTGTTGTTTCACATGATGAACAGGGAAATATGTATTATATGACGACGTATGTACAACCTATGTCATATGTACCTCTGTCTTCTTGGGGAGGTGGAAGAAGTGGGAGGGAGAGAGAGAACACAGATTACAAAATGCCAGAAAATGGATATTTCAATTTGGATTGATACATAATCTGGAAAAAAATGAAAGAATCTTCAAAAAGAATTTCTCTCTTAGCTCTTTCCTTTGATAATATCATTATTTGATCATTAATGAGATAAGGGCTTAGTGGGATGCATCACTCACTGTTGTTACTGGCAGTTTTCTGGCAGCTTCAGTTTCCAAATGAAGCTCTACTCGAGCAATATGGGAGTGACATCACAAGGCAATGGAAAGGAATCCACTTCAACTTGGGACATTTCACCTAAGGATGAAAAGGAAGACTCTCCTAGCTTGGGGAGAATCCTATGTGTCAAGGAAGGGCAATCCTGGACTTAGGACTAGCTCCTTGAAGGAGGGTATCAATAGAGGAAAGTATGAAGGTGAGGAAAGGCAGATTTCTTCCTGTAGCTAGGCTATTAAGTCTTCAAGACAGGAAATTAATTCTTAAAGAATTAATATTCTTATGGATCTCTCCCTTCTCCTTTACCTGCACTTCTCCCCACAAAAGGCTCCTACTCTTTCTTGGTTTTACTCATGTAAAGTTTTTTCTCATCTTTCCTCAATCAACCTGGTCTCCTTAAGTTCTTATCCATTCTGTCTGGCCTATTCTGAGCTAATCTTCTGTCCCATATGATTACATTTCCAGGGCACCAGTGGTGTCCTGTATCCAATCTTTCCTCTAAGCCCTTTTGGCAAGGAGGCACATGAGCTGTTCCAAGAGGCTCAATGGTACTGGATGGGATGATGATCTCTTCCCCTGCAGATAAATGCCCTTGTGAGTTTTTTCCATTTAAATCTCACATTATTTATAGAAACATAAGATTTAGAGTTGTAAGGAACCTGGGAGGGCATCGATTCTAGCCCTTTCTCCATCCCTAGGAGGAAACTCAAGCTAGAAAAAGTAAACCGGTGTGAGAAGGGACCTTTGAGATCATCACAAAAAAATCTCCTTATTTTACAGGGGGAGAAACAGAGGACCAGAGAGGAAAAACATCATAGAATTGTAGGTTGTAAGCATTTTATGTGATCTCTGAAATCATCGACCTCCCTTGTGAAACTGAGGGCCATCGACTTTACACACCATGTCAAGCTTCACAAAGAATTTGGATTGGTAATTTGAGATACAATTGTATATAAGTGTATCTTGTAGTTATCTATATCCATTTTATCCTCCCTCCTAGACTGTAAGCTCCATGGGGTCAGGAATCTTCTACTAAGCTCTATCCCAACTAGCTATGAACTAAATACATGTAGTTGCTTTGCCTACAGTCCAAGTCAGTGATGGAGTCAGGAGTAGAGATCAGGTCCCCTGGCTCTCCTCGACTGCACTGCACTATCCCTTGGTTTTTGGAGAGTTTCAACACTTAACTAATTCTTGCTTCTACTGAGGCAGCTGGTATCAAAGTGGAGAGAGCTCTGGGTCTGGAGTCAAAAAGATTTAAGTTCAAATCTGACCTCAGACACTGACTAGCTGTGTGACCCTGAGCAAGGCAATTAATCTCTGTTTACCTCAGTTTCTTTATCTGTAAATAAGGATAATAATAGCACCTGCCTTCCCAAGGTTTTTATAAGGATCATTTAGTACAGTGCCTGGCATTTTACAAAAAGGTGCTGTATAAATGTGTATTTCCTTCCCTTTCCCTCCTAGAATAATTCTACCACAAGTCAAAAATCTCCTTATAATGACCATCAAAGATGACCTGTATCCAGTAGGTACTTCCTGTGTATTGATGATGGTGATGGATGTCTTGTATAGGTTTTGTTTTTCCCAAGTAGAAGGTATACTTCTTGAAAACAGGAATTATTTCATTTTTATTTTGTTTATCCAACTTCCAGTACACTATCCAGTATACACAGTAGGCATTTAATAAATGCTTGTTAATTGAGTGATTCTTGTTTTATTGAGATAGGATATTTTTGAAGCAATGTAGCATAATGAATCTCTAGGGTCAGGAACTCCTGGGTTTAAGTACTGTATCTGACATTTATTGACTGCGTGACCCTGGGCAAGTTCTTTAAAATCTCAGTGCTGTAGGCAGTACTCTAAAACAATGGCTCTCAATATTTTCTGTTTGGAGAATCCTTTTAAAAACAATAAACAAATGGTTTGTGACCTCCCCCACCCCCAGCATAATTTAATATGCTGCTTGTGATAGTCTTTTATATTAATGCATTAAGTGCTTACAATAACTATAAAGAGGGTATTATCATAATGCTTTCAGATTGCTGAAGAAATCAACCCACAATGCTTCAGGCACACACATTCCTATTGACACACAGAAAATATATATTTCTAACATAATTGGGCAATTATTTATTGCTTAAGGCACCATTAAAGAATTTTTAGTGTTGAACCTTAGACCCATGTTGGCAAACTTATGGCATGCATGCCAGAGGGAGCTGCTCTTCTCTCCCTCTCCCCCATGCCTGAGGACATTTTTCACATCACCCACCCCTCTGCCCAGCAGCCTATTGGGAGTGCTTTCTCCCTCTCCTGTCTGGGGTAAGGGGACAGCTCATATGTGGCATGAGGGTTGCAGTTTGGGCACTCAGTCTCTAAAAGGTTCACCATCACTGCCTTAGATCATCCTCACAAATCTCCAAGAGGTCCTTGAGTTATTAAATGGGAACTACTGATCCAAGACTATAAATTACAGAAGAATAATCATTTGGACACCCCCCCCCCCAATTAGGCCATTAGAAAATGAGGGGATGAACCTTGATTGGGGAATGGCTGAACAAATTGTGGTATATGATGGTGATGGAATACTACTGTGCTCAAAGGAATAATAAACTGGAGGAATTCCATGTGAACTGGAAAGACCTCCAGGAATTGATGCAGAGTGAAATGAGCAGAACCAGAAGAACAATGTACACAGAAAGTAAAACATTGTGGAAAAATACTAGTAGCAATGCAATAAGCCAGGACACTCCTGAAGGACTTATGTAAAAGTATGCTATCCACAATGAGAGAAAGAACTATGGGAGTAGAAATGCAAAAGCAAAACATGTGACATCACTTACCACATGTATACATGAGTATGTGATTTGGGGTTTAGACTTTAAAAATTGCTCTATAGCAAAAATGAATAATATGGAAATAGGAATAAGTGATAACATTTGTACAACATAGTGGAATTTCTTGTTGTTTCTGGGAACGGGGAGGGAGGAGTGGAGGGAAAAAAGGTATCATGTAAACATGGAAAAATATTTAAAAATTAAAAATAAAAATAAAAAAACAAAGTAGGCCATTAGCTGGAACCTTGAATGCTTGCTATGAGTTCAGATCTGTGCCATCTTTGTTATACAATTATCTTGGTAGTACACGGCATAACATGATTTGGTTTATGGTTTAGAGACTTGAACCTGAGAGGCTCTGGTCAATGAGAAGTCATTAAGAAGGCAGCATGGTGCAGAGGCAGACATCCTGGATTGGGAATTTGAAAGACAGGTTTAAATCCTGCCTCTAATGTTTACTAGCTGGATGACCATAGGCAAATTACTTAACTTACTAAAGCCTCAGTTTCCTAAAATGAGAATAATGACACCTGTAATACCTGATGAGAAGAACAAATGAGATAATGTAGATAAATGTTTTTGTCAGCCTCCAATAATGACATAAATGTGAGCGATTGTTGTTACTGATATTTGCTGAGATTTACCGATATTTCTGATATTACTGCTACTTCCCTAAGGAAGTCACTTCGATTCAACTCAATTTAGTTCCACTGAGCAAGTCTTTATCAAGTGCTTACTATATCTCTCTCATCAAGCTGGGTGCTAGGGTTTCAGATTCACTTATTCAGTTAACAAAAATATATTAAGTGCCTAAAGGGACTCTGCTAGGAGCTCCTGTACATCTCTACCTCTTAGATAACATTTCATGCTACCACAGCCACATTACATCTAATGGTTGATTAGGCAGAGGCCAGCACTCTCCCTGAGAGACAATGGAAGCAACTTTGGCAGTCCTTAAACAATGAGGAAATGTGATTGGCCCAGGCTGTCCTAGGCAAAGGGCGCCATGGTTTGTAGAGAAAAATAATAGAATTTCAGAGCTAGCAGAAACCTCAGCGATCACTTGGCCCAACATATTTTTAGAGTCAGGGAACCTGGGTTTAAATTCTGGTTCAACCACTTATTTGCTGGGTGACTTTGGATGTCTTTCTTGGTCTCAGTTTTCTCTTCTATAAAATGAGGGAGTTCAACTAGATGATTTCTAAGGTCTCCTCCTTAGATTCTAGGACTTGTCTCGAAGGAACTGTGCCCAAGAGTAGGAGACTAAAGACTTCCAAGACCTTGGATCAATAGTTCCATTGGATAGAAGTAACCTTATGGAAGTCATGTTTCCTCTATGGTGCTCAGCTTGCCCATCTCTAAAAAGAGGGAGTTAAAGAACCTCTCATTCACCTTTCAATTCTGACATTCTGTGATCATATTTAATTAAACTCTATAGCATCTATTAAGCACATACTTTGGGTTAGGCTCCAGAGATATAAAAATGGAAAAAAAGTCCCTGCCCTCAAGAAGCTTGTATTCTACTGGGAGCACATGGTGTGTACAGAAATAATTCAATATACAACAATTATAAAGGAAATAGTCACTTTTGGTGAGTGGAGAGAAGGAACAGAGAAGGAATCGACCCATAGAGCCTGGGTCTTGCTCCAGGGTACACAAATATCAGGGGGCAAATTCCAACTCCATTCTCAACTCAATTTTGCTTCCCATATCATTCTAATAACTTGGCAAAAGCTTGAAGCATTATATGAATGTCAGTTATCATTGTCATCATTGTTATTACCCAAAGGGAAGAATGGAAGACTTCTCTCTGGGTATTTCCACACAAAAGACAGTCAATATTCTCCCTCTGATGTCTTAAATACCATTCCAATCAGGTACAAGGACAGTGTCTTCTGCTCTGAGGGAACCAGGAAAGTAACATAAAAATATCTTCCGTGGCTCCCAAAGGCCCCCATCTTGCTCCAATGCTGAATCAGCCTCTGGGCGTCATGTCCTGCATCCAGGGCCCATGAACAGGGCAAACATAAACAACAACAGCCAACCCCCTGGTTATGAGGTCCCTAATTAGCATCGCCATGTTTGAGACTGGCAGGGCACCTTTGATCTGGGGATCTCTAAGCAGGTTGCTAACACAATCCAAAGAAGAGTGTCATTAACTCTTTTTTACAGACAGAGAAAATGAGGCCTGAGAAGTAGAAGCCACAGGCCTGAGGTCACTGCAGGGGATCATTAGGGAACTTGAGTGGAGAAATCCCAGTCATTAATCCCCAAAATAAAATCTTTAGGGACTTAACAGGCTTTGAGTGGGTCACAGCCACTTTTATAAGGATTGTATATTTTTATATACTACATAGTAAAGAGATGGAGAGAGACAGACTAACAGCAACAGAGATAGAGACAAAGAGAGAGGGAGTGGGAGAGAAGGATGAAAGAGGGAGGGAGAGAGAGGGGGAGAGAGAGAGAGAGAGAGAGAGCTAGATTTCTCATTTTTGCCAGTCCTGTTTCAAGTTTTAGATAGTAACTGCATGAAAAGGATTCTCCCCGAGCCCTAGGTAGCTGCTCCCAGGGAAACTTTCATGGGTCCCGTGATGCTGGATGTCAGGATGGCTCTCTGTTTAGGAAGGGTAAGTATTTGCCTACATTGTGTGTCCATAAAGGCCTCTTTGACCAGTAACATTTCCCCTATATTACCTAAAATCCTAACATTTGCTCTGTTGCTTGGCCATATTCCCAAGAAGGTAGTAATAATGATGATGATGATGATGATAATGATAACTGGCATTCATATAATGCTCCAAACATATTCTTCCTCTTACAAACACTTATCATTTTGTATCTCCTTTATGGACTTATTTTGTAGGATAATTTCCTGTATGCATAGTATATGCCATTTGCTGGAGTGGCTCCATGTAACAATGGGAGAAAGTAATTTGGAGAATTGATTATTATTAAAGGAAGACCAGGGAATCTTATGTTTTTAATGGATTTTTTTATTATCTTCATTTGCAAATGTGTCTTTTCTTTTTTAAAATTAAATTGTCTTTTATTTTTTAGGTCTAAATTCTCTCCTTTCCATTGTTTTTATTTTGCCTCAACAACTCCAGTTGAGAAAACCAAAGAAAACAAAGCTTGTTACAAGCTCCTATATTCAAGCAAACCAAATTCCTACATTGGTCATATTTTTACAAAAAGATCCCCCCAAAACAATAAAACTTGGTCTATACTCTGAGTCCATCACTTCTCAACATGTTTCATCTTGAGTCCTCTAGAATTGTGGCTGTTCATTGTATGGATCAGAGTTCTTAATTCTTTCAAATTTGTTTATCTTGACAATATTGTAATTATGTAATGTTTTCTTAGCAGTGCTCATTTCACTCTGCATCAGTTCATAAAAGTCTTCTAAGATTTTGTTCTTGGTCCCAGGTGGTTTCTTTGAAACCATTGCCTTCATCATTTCTTATAGTGCAGTGGTATTCTTTCAGCTTGGTATATCATAACTTGTTAAGTCATTCTCCAATTGAGAAGTATCCAAAGGAGTTGTTATAAATAGTTTTAAACATGAATTTCTTTTTTGTTTTTCTTTGCCCTCTTCGGAATGTAGACCACCTAGTAGCAATAACATTGGGTCAAAGAGTATGAATAATTTAGTAACTTTTTGAGCATAGTTCCAAATTGTTTTCCAGAATGTCTGGATGACTTCACAGTTCCACCAACAGTGAATGAATGTACCTGTTTTCTCCCAGCTCCTCCAACGTTTGTCATTTTCCTTTTTGGTCAACTTTGTCAACCTAGGGGGTCAATCAGATCTTTTCTCTCTCCAGTGCCCAAAGTGCAGTCCTTTATAATAGAATGAAAAAAAAAGAAAGGGAAAGATTCAGCAAACTAACCAACACATTGACTGAAAACAAATCTGACAGTATAATCAGTGTACCACACCCAGATTCACTCACCTCTACAATGAAAGGAGGGAGGTGCATTTTCTCATCTCTTCTATGGAACCAAGCTTGGTCAATATAATTTTATTGTTTTGGTTACTATCATTCTTTCCATTTTCTTTGCATAAATAGTTGTGTTTGTTGTTTTCTTGATTTTTCTCACTTCACTTTGCATCAGTTCATACTATGGAAAGACTTGAGCACAGGACAAAATTAATTTAATTTCAGGTTCAGTGGTCTTCAGATGGAATACTATTGTGCTCAAAGGAATAACGAACTGGAGGAATTCCACGTGAACTGGAATGACCTCCAGGAATTGATGCAGAGCGAAAGGAGCAGAACCAGGAGAACCTTATACACAGGGACTGATACACTGTGGCACAATCAAATGTAATGGACTTCTATACTAGCAGCAATGCAATGATCCAGGATAATTCTGAGGGACTTATGAGAAAGAACACTACCCACATTAGAGAAAGAACTGTGGGAGTAGAAACACAGAAGAAAAACAACTGCTTGATTACATTGGTTGATGGAGACATGATTGGGATGTAGACTCTAAGCTATCACCCTAATGCAAATACCAATAATATGGAAATATATTATATATATTGATATATACATATATATCAATTGATATATATGTATATATATAAATATATATTGATCAATGACACATGTAAAACCCAGTGGAAGAGGAGAGGCTGGGGGGAGGGGAGGAGGAGGGGAAGGAAAGAACATGAATCATGTAACCATGGAAAAATATTCTGAATCAATTAATTAAATAAAAATTTTTGAAGTGCAATAATAATAATAATATGAAAAAATATCAATAGTCTTCAGGTTATGTTGGGAGTAGCAAGGGGAGTCAATATGAAGAATGGGCACATTGAGCCTGGCTAGCTTGTATCATGCCTCCTAATTGATATGGGAAATGGTTAGAATTCTGTCTCCACCAAATCTGGTTATCTTAGGCGAGCAGGTGAGGGCTGTGAGTTTGATAGGCAGGTGTATCTGATTTATTTCTTATCTCCATTTAATTCTTCTTACTATAGGTAGCGAGATACTCCAAGTCCCAGTTCCATGGATATGGACCATTGATGTTTGGTATGTAGAGATTTCCCAAAAGGATCCGAGAAGAACAGGCTGGCATTTACATATTACTTTAAAGTTTAAACGTGCTCTACGTAGATTATTTTTTGATCCACACAACAACCCTCTGAGGTTATTATTATTATTCCAGTTTTCTAGATGAGAAAGCTGAGACTGGAGTAGTTAAAATATTTGCCCAGGGTCTCATAATAGTAAATGTTTGCATCAGGATGCAAACTCAAGTCTTTCTGACTCCAAACTTTATAGACAGAACCACTGAAAATTCTTTGTCAGGGAAAGGAAGGGATCATTATCTACATTAAATAGAACAAGCTCCCACTGGAGGTAGGCAAGCAGTCAGACAAAAACCACTTATTAATGGCTTATTTCGTGCCATGAGGGAAGAGACAGCATGCAAATGCCAGCTAAAAAAGCATAGGGGATGGGGGAAGAGTGGATGGAAGGAGAGGTTGAAGGAGGGAATGGTGTAGAGATCCAGAGAGTCAGAAATTCCCTCTACAATACCAAATGGTTATTCAGGTTTTGATTGAATGGTTTTGATTGAACCACTGCTCTGTTTACTGGGCAACATGGCTGTCCCCTAGAAGAGTATGGTAGGAAGAGAAAGGCATAGATACAGAGCAGAGGCAGCTTTCTTGAAAGGTATGAGAGGACTCCCAAACCATAGAGTTCTTTTGGATTCTCAATTATGAAAGTTACTGATTTCAGTCCTAATTATCTGTGGGTTCTAGCTTGGAGAAATTTTCCCTTCTGGGTCTTCATGGATATTTAGAATGTGTTCTCCTAGAGGCATTAATGAAAAGATTGCTGGATTTAAAATCATGAGGGCTGGGTTCAAATTCTGTCAAACAGCTGGAAGCTTAGCCCAGTCTCCTGTTGAACTTCATTTTATCTATACAAAGTAGGATGAGGAAGAGGTTGGGTGAGTGCAGAGATCTGCTCTTTCAACAATTCATTTCAAGTTCATCAAGGACCTGGGGAAATAGGTTTTGATAAGAGCTATTCCCTTGCCCTCTTTGACTGTAGAATCTAGTCAGTGTCCCATTATCAGTCAGTGAGTTAATAAGCATTTGATAGGTTCTGTGTGCCAAGCACTGTGCTAAGACTGGGGTCACACACACACACACACACACACACACACACACACACACACACACACACACACACACAAAAGCAAAACCAGTCTTCTTGTTCTCTAGGCCCTTGTGGGGAGAAGTACCATATGTACATGAGAATCTCTGAAATAAATATAGGAACAACCCAACAATCATTCCTCTCTCCTTCCTTCCTTCCTTCCTTCCTTCCTTCCTTCCTTCCTTCCTTCCTTCCTTCCTTCCTTCCTTCCTTCCTTCCTTCCTTCCTTC
>NC_058135.1:258412209-258431662 GCF_016433145.1 Gracilinanus agilis
TCTGTCTTCTCTTTTTTCCCTTCTTTGCCCCTTCTCTTCTTCTCTTCCTTTCTCTCATCCTTCTTCTCCTCCATCTTATTCTCCTGCTCATTGCCTTCTTCTCCTCTGCTTCTCTCCCTCCTATTCTTCTCTTTCTCCCTCTCTTCCTTCATTTACTTCTCCTCCTTGTCTTCTTTCTATGTTCTGTCTCTCAAACACGACATTCCATCTTCTGCCTCTATGCCTTTCTAGAGGCTAGGTCCCATCCCTGGTGTCCATCTGCTCCTCTCCTCTGCCCCTTAGTATCCTTAATCCTCTTTAATGCTCAGTTCAGATGATATGTCTTACATGATGCCTTTCTGCATTGTTCCAGCAACCATGGCACTGCTGAAATGACTTTGTATTTACCTTGAATACACTTTGTTTTTCTTACTTGTGTACATGTTGTTTTCCTTGAAGAGTTTGGGAGAGTCTATCCCCTACTGCCATTGGCTCAGGCCCCCACTGCTTGTGTTCCTCCCATTGTTAGGTGCCAGAGACTAGCAGCAGTTCCACTTAACCACTTAACATCAATGATCTTTTCCAGAGAGAAATTAACTTCAAAGATGTAGCTAGAACAAAAGAACATTTCCCACAGCACCTGGCGGTACATTCTCCTCTGTACTACCTTTGTCTCTGGGAGGAAAGGGTTCAAACTTAGAACTTAGCTCAGTTCCAACATAGCACTGGTGCCATCCAGTTCAGGTCCAAATGTGGCATGACTGCCAGCTGAGGATTATCTTAGGTACAGCAGCCCTGGGTCCCAAAGGTCATCCCCAAAGGGAACTCCTTGTTTCTTTGGACATTGGTGGTGAACATGTTGCAGATTCTAGATTTGGAGTTCTTTGGGATTGCCAGGACATCAAGACACTGGGAGACTCACTTTCCTGACCTTTTGTACCCCACACTGTTGTAGGCTCCAATAGCTAAAGTAGACAAGAAAAAATTCAGAATCAAAGAAAGAAAGCCCATTTCATAAGGCCACATGTTGACCTCAGAGGGTAATCCCGAGGCCTCTCTGCTTACGGTATTGTCTCTCATCACATGCCACCAGCAAGGGAATCAAACCAAGAGAAAGCAGCAAAGAGGAAAAATTGTTGAGGTTCTGGTTGCTAGTCCTTTTGGAATGCTTCCATAGCCATTCAGAAAGCTTGCTAGGCACCATATAGTTAGCCAAATGGAAGGGGCTATAGAATATCTCTGCATGACCCAATGTCTCCCCAAAGTACTTCCATTATGAAGCTCTCCTGGAAACAGTATCCTCAGCTTCTGCATGTTTGGAGACAACATCAGAAGTTCTCTGCACCATGGACCAGAAACTGAAGCCTTGATTGATTGATGACTTACCCAACCCATTAGTTTTTTCCTATTACCCAAGGTCATACAGACACTAAATGACAGTGCTGAAAATGAGTAGCAAAGCCAGATATTCTGTCTCAAGATCCTGCGCTCCTTCTGGGTAAAAGACGTCCTAAAACTTCACAAGTAAAGTGATTGAAGAGAGTAGGAAGTTCTCAGTTACAAAGTTATGAAGTTACAAACCCAAATTATTCTACTAGGGAAGAAAAGAAACAGATCCAAGGGGCACTAGCTCATCAACCAACTCGTTATAAGACCACAGAATTTCAGGGTCCACAGATCAGATTTATCTTCATCAATTGGTGCTTTGGTGAATCTTTTTCTACAACATTCCCGACAAATGTTCCTCTAGCATCCCCTCAAATATCTCTAGTTAGAAGAAGCAATCCAACAGCACATTGGGTTAGCAACTCGGAACACGTGCCCTAATAACAATGGGTCCAAAGTGTCTTCTTCATAGATAGTAGCCATCACAGAACCCCAGCATTAGAAGGGACCTCAGAGGTCATCTAGTTCAAGCCATGCCTGAGCAAGAGTCTCCTTTATAACATTTATGATGAATAGTCATCTGCATTTTTTTTCTGAAAATGTTCAGAGATGTGAAATCTGCTCCCTCCCAAGGCAACACATTCTACTTCTGAGGAGCTCTAATGGTTAGGTCATTTTTCTTTACAACAAACTTAATTCTGTCTTCCTGGAACTTCTATTCACTGCTTTTAGTTCTATTTGCTGGGGTCAGGCAGGAGACATTCAGATACTTTAAGAGAGCTATGGTATCCCTTCTCCCCAAGTCTTCTCCTTCCTTGGGTAAATCCTTAATTCTCTTAACCAATCCTTTATGTTATAACTTGACTCCCTTCACTATCCTGGTTAGTCTTCTCAAGATATTCTACAGTTTATCAATATCTTCCCTATAATATGGTGCCCACAACTGTGACTATGGTAGAATGCCACAAGGCTATACCACCGTCGTCCCAGATATGATGTCCCTCTTGTTGTTGTGTAGTCATTTTTTGGTTGTATTTAACTCTTTGGGACCCCATGGAATGGTTTATCATTTCCTTCTCCAGCTCATTTTACAGAATTTTACTGGAAACTTAGGCAAAAAGATTAAGTGACCTATTCAGGATCACATATCTAGGAAGTGTCTGAAACTCGATTTGAACTCAGATCTTCCTGATTCCAGGCCAGTGTGTCTTATTCCTATTCAATTTAACTTTATTATAGTCTAACTAATATTTAAGCCTGCCAAAATCCATATGGATACCAATTCTGCCAGTCAGTGTCTTATCCCTACTAGTTTTGAATTGTCAAGTTTG
Source organism: Gracilinanus agilis (assembly GCF_016433145.1). NCBI lineage: Eukaryota > Metazoa > Chordata > Mammalia > Didelphimorphia > Didelphidae > Gracilinanus > Gracilinanus agilis. The sequence goes on from NC_058135.1 coordinate 258,414,906, forward strand.
ATAATCATGTCACCTGTTTCCTTTTTTAAAAAAAAATCCTTACCTTTGTCTTAGAATATATACTAAGTATTAGTTCCAAGTCAGAAGAGTGGTAAGGGCTAGGCAATTAAGGTGACTTGCCCAGGGTCACACAGCTAAGAAGTGTCTGAAGCCAAATTTGAACCCAGAACCTGCCATCTCCAGACCTGGTTCTCAATCCACTGATCTACTTAGCTGCCCCTCATTTGTTTCTTTATCCAGGTCAGAGATAAAAATATTGAACAGACCAGGGGCAAGAAATGATCCATGAGGCACACTATGAGAGATCTTTCTTCTGGTTGACATGATGTTATTTTTTCCTGTAAGCAAACAGAACCATGGCAATGGTTCATGAGATAATATTTCTAAAAAATAGTTAGCACAGTGCCTGGAACTTATTCCCCCACCTTCCCTTTTCCCTGTCCTTTCCCCATGATCAGTGATTCTGTGGATCCATGATCTTACTGGCTTGGCCACTCACTCCATTGCCTATCCTCACCTTATTCTCTGTGTTTTTTGATCATGTAAATTCCATTCAACAAACTTATTTTTTAATTTAATTTTGTTGATTAATTAAGAAAAATTTTCCATGGTTACATGATTCATATTCTTTTCCTCCCCTCCTCCCGCCCCCCTCCCATAGCCAAAATGCACTTCCATTGGGTTTTACATGTGTCGTCATTCAACAAACTTATTAACCACTTATTCTGCTCATAAAACTGTGCTAGGCACCAAGAATGCAAAGACCGCCATCTTTGTCTTTGGTTCCCCAGTGCTTAGCACAGGGTTTGCTTGTAACAAGTATTTGATTGTCGAGTTGAATTGAATTTCAGCATTGTGTAAATGCCATTGCAGTCACATGAGCCCTTTATTCCTTGCTCTTGCTAAGTGACCTACCAATATCTTTTTCTTCTCATCATAGTCATCCTTGATGATGGCAGCGTAATAAGGTGATTTAACTTCCTCTTTAGTGTAGAGTTGGAATTTTGGTTCTGACACTTAACTTTAGCAAAGTGGCTATGAGCAAGTTCCATCATTTCTCCCTGTGGCTCCAATTCTTCACTTGTAAAATGGAGCTAATAATTTTTATACTATTTACCTTAAAACAAACAAACAACACCCCATTAACTTCTGTCTTAGAAATTATATTAAATATCAGTTCCAAGACAGAAGAGTGGTAAGGGCTAACCAAAAGGGGCTAAGTTAATTGCCCCAGGTCACTCATCTAGGAAGTGTCTGAGGCGGTATTTGAACTCAAGATCTTACATCTCTAGGCCTGGCTCTCAATCCACTGAGCCACCCACCCAGCTGCCCTCTAATATTAAGTATTGGTTCTAAGGCAGAAGAGCAGTAAGGGATAGGCAACTGGGATTAAGTGACTTCTCCAGGGTCACCTAGCTAGAAAATGGCTGAGGTCAAATTTTGAACCCATGACCATTAATCTCCAGGCCTGACACTCTATCCACTGAGCCACCTAGCAGTCACTTTAGACTAGCCACCTTATTGGCTTATTATGAGGAAAGTACAACATTTTTTAATTTTATTTTTATTATCATGCAAAACCCACTTCCATCTTGGTCATTATAAGAATACACTTATAGAAAACCAAAACCCCAAAATAAAACTGCAAATATGCCGATATGAAAGATAGTATGCTTTGATACACATCTTGCTAACTCCAACAGTTCTTTCTCTGGAGGTGGATAGCATTCTACATTGTAAGTCCTTCCGGATTATCCCAGATCGCTGTATTGCTGAAAGGAACCAAGTTTTCAGAAATGATCATCCTACAATATTGCTGACACTATGTACAGTGTTCTCCTGGTTCTGCATATTTCATTCCGCATCCGTTCATGTAGGTCTCTCCAGCTCTTTCTGAAATCATCCTGCTTGTCATTTCTTGTAGCACAATAGTATTCCATCACCAACATGTGCCACAATTTGTTCAGCCATTCCCTGACTGATGGACATTCCCTCAATTTCCAATTCTTTGCCACTACAAAAAAAAAAAGCAGCCATAAATATTTTTGTACAACTAGGTCCTTTCCCTTTTTATTACCTCTTTGTCCTAGAGACCCAGCCAATACATATTTTATAAGACACAATGTATGTAATATACTGTAAAAGATAAGGCAAGAGACAATCTTTGACCTCAAGGAGTTTACATTCTATTGGGAAGATAAACCATGCAAAGAGAATGTAAGCTCTTTGAGGATGAGCACATCTTTTTTCCTTTGTATCCTTGTCACCTACCACAATACCTGGCACATAGGAGGGGCTTAATAAATGCTTCTTTGATGTAAATGAAAAGAAAATGACAGTAATTATAAAAACTAAACAAATCCATACTGAATGCTTTTTAATTATAATGACCAAGCTTGGCCATTGAAAGATGTGGGTTAGACTGAGTAAAAAGGTTGGTGGAGCCCAAGTCTGTTGTTGTGATCTACCCAGACATAGAGAGCAAGATGGCTACTCTCAGCTCTGGGAGTCTCAGAAATGCAATCTGACTTTCTTAATCTTGGTCTTGATTAAAAAAAACATGTTTAATAATGAGAATAATCAGGATAGGGTGAGGATGGAAGGCTAGGGGAGTTCCCTAGACTAATAACTACTATACTTATCCCAGAATCCACTGACCTGCAGAGATCTCTTTGGTGTCCAACAGAGTTGGAACTACTCTCTATGCCTCTCTATGTAAATCCCCCAAATCCTTCCCTAATTCTAGCTACTTAACTCTACAGTTGCTCCAAGTAGTTTTGGTTGATGAATAGAGCAAGATATTGGATCAGGAAAGATGATCACAGTGATCTAGTCACCAAAGGCTGCAAGCTGAGCTGCCATGATAACTTAACAGTTCAGATCACTTTAGCTGGGTTCCTCTCATCCACGTAGGTAAATATAGTTCCTTCAGGTCAGAAGATGGTGGCAGGAACAACAGTAGATTTAATAGGATCCAAACAGATGTACACCAGACACTCCAAAAACTGGGTCAGAGGAGAGGGAAGTCCAGTTGTGATTTCTCACTACAACCCCCAAAAGTCTCCTTTCAGAAGCTGGCAGGAATCACACAGGGACAGACAGGAATCAAACTGAGATGTCAGCAAGGTTAACAAGCTAGATCCCAGAGAGAGCCAAGTCCTGAGGCTGTGTCTTCACTAACTGCCTCAAAACTCCCCCCAGAATGACCGTTAACCCCTTTCAGAAGCCTCTCTCACAATTCCAAGAGTCCACACTTTTGACATTCTGTCCCTTGCATTCCTGCAAAATCCTGTATTTTCATTCTGCCACACATCACAGTTTATCCCTATTTGTATGATTTTCCCTCACCATTAAGAAATAAGAAAATATGCTTCTCTCCCTTCTTTGCAGAGGGGGCAGATTATGAGTGTAGAGAAGTACATATACTGACAGATTCCATCAAGTTGTTGGTACATTGGTTAATTTCTCAACTGTACTCTTCCCTTCTTTTAGAAAAAAAGTTATTTTTCAAAGGATGGGCTTATTAGAGAGGATAAGGGATAAATTCAGAAATGAAGGTGATAGAAAAAAAGAGAAGGCAAGAAATATCTAAATATATTTAAGAACACTTGTTGAACTCACCGGAATTGAACTGGAATTTTTTATAATATGAGAAGTGAGAGAGAGAGCTGTGTTTTTGTCTTTCATTTTCGAAGTGCCATCACGAGGTAAGGTCTTGACTTACACGTAAATTGGGTTTAAGTGAGGCAGAGCTGTATAGAGCTGTCCACCTCACTTTCTCTTCCAGAGTCATCAAAGGCCAGTGGCCAAGAAAAAAGTCGGGACAGCTTGCCATGGTCAAGGATGCAGTGGATGACTTTGGTGTCTACAATGTCTGACCAAGCTTTCAGCCTCCGCAACACCTGGTTCGGCTGCCTTCGTGGCCATTGGAACAAATTGTTCTCATCCGCCTACTCTGCCTCGAGAAGTCTTCACGTGCTTGGAGGAGACATATCTCTCTCTCTCTCTCCCTCTAACTCACTGGTGGGTTTGAGGCTTGTTGATTTTCCTCAACCTGGTTTAGCCTGTCTGCCAAGCCATTTTTTACTAGGGTGTGGCCACTGCGCATGCTACAGCCTCTTGGAGCCACAGGTGACAGTTGGATACCAGGTGGGCACCAAAGGTGGATGAGCAGCCCTGAAAAGGGCTTGGCAATCCCTCACAGCAGAGATGCTAGTCTTTCCTAACACTCTGTGCCACACAGTAATAGCAAAGGGAAAGTAGCAGGGGATTGAGAAAGGGGCAGAGACCAGGAGAGATTTCCTGTAGGAAATGACTTGGAGGAAAGCTGCCATATAAATGGAAATATATTTATTAGGTTACAAATAGTTATAAAAAGCACTATTTAGGTGTGAATTGTAATAATAACAATAACAACCAACCTACCTTCCCATTAAAGTGTTTACACGCACACGCCCCAACCCACTCACCTTTTCTGTATGCAATCACACACACACACACACACACACACACACACACACACACACATCGTTGGGGTTACATTTCTGTATACACAATGAAGTCCACTCCCTTTCTGGATGCATCTGTGTATGCTTCCATCTATGACAAAGCCTGGGACTGGGCTGATTCACACAACTTCCGAAGCTTAAATCCAAACAAGTGAACTCTCGGTGGCTATCAAAATCCTGAAGAGGATTTGTGCTGGTGGTCTTACCGGGATGGGTTACTTATTGCCAGGCTGGCTGTACATGGGTGATACATCGAGAGGTTTGAGAGAAGCTCCCCCTTTCCAAAAGCTTGTGATTGTCTAAATTGTCTTTATTTAGCCCTTTCAGAACTAAATTGCATGGGGTACCTTGGTGGAGACTCTCATGGAATATAGTAGAAAGAACACTGGCTCAAGAGTCATAGGACATGGGTTCAAATCCCGTATCTGACACTACCGGTGTGACCTTGGGTAAAGCACTTCACCCCATTTGCCTCAGTTCCTTCATCTGTAAAATGAGGTTAATAAAAGCACCTACCTCCCAGGATTGTTGTGAGGATCAAAAGAGCTTAATTGTAAAGCACTTAAGGGAGCAGCTAGGTGGATCAGTAGAATAGAGAGCCAAGTCTATGGCTTTAAATACTTCCTAGCTGTGTGCCCCTGGGCAAACCACTTAACCCCTATTTCCTAGCCCTTGCTGCTCTTCTGCCTTGAAACCAATATAGAATATTGATTCTAAGCTAAAGACCCCAAGACTCATGGACTTATGTCTGATGTCACTAAGGCAAAGCAGTCAAGTCAGATTTCTTTCCCTTCCCTCTCTTCTCTTTTTTGTACATCCCAGGCTAAAGGATGCCCCTTTGGTGATCTGCTACTCCTGAAGCCTGCTTTGATCGTGTTTCAGTCTGATTTCTCAGTCCTCAGAAGATCCCTGATATTTCCAGTGTGAGGAGCTTCCTTCCTTAAAGTGGATCCCAAACTCTAAAGGCCTCAGTTGCCTATTTTGTGGGAAGCAGAGATAAAAAAAAGTACCATCAAGCTCCTTCACCTGCTGACATGTCAGAGAGGATGGAGGTTTCCTAGGGAAGGATCAGCAAGGATGAGGCAGAGGCCAGCTTTCTTATAAAACTGCCAAGTAGAACAAAAGACCTTTCTCAGGAGGCTGGCTTGCCAATCAGGTCTCATAATTTCCACTTGAATCAGAGGACCTAGGTTCAAATCCTCTCTCTGACACTTTCTATTTGGGTAACCCTGGGCAAATCATCAGCAGTCACTTACTAAGGGCATACAATGTGCCAATCAAGAAGCCAACAAACATTTGTTAAGGACTTTCTATTTGCCAGACAGTGTGCTAGGTACTGAGGGTACAGAAATAAAAATGAGAGTCCCTGCCCTCAAGGAGCTTGCAATCTATGGTGGGGACAACATATATGTATTTGAGTATATATGAAATCAATACAAGGTAATTGGGGTGGGGGGAGGAAGGCATTAGCAACTAGGAGGGAATAGGAAAGGTTTCATGGCTTCCAGTGCAGAAAATATGATCCTATGATCTTGTCCCCAAAGGTAGGGTTTTGATTTGGGCATCTTGTGATTTCAAACTGGAAGGAATCTTAGAAAATATTTAATCTTCCCCCTTTGCCCCTATTGTCTCATATTTGGTATAGCAAAATACAAGAAGAATATCATAGGCTTAGAACTGGAGGAACTCTCAAGAGTCACCTACTTCAATCCCCTCATTTTATAGATGACAATATTAGGATGAATTGACTTCCCTAAGGTCAGATAGGTAATATGAGAGGTGGGTGTCATTTGAACCCAGTTTAACTGACTCAAAATCGAACCCAATCTCAATGTACTACACCATCCAAGATCATACAAGTATTTACTAGGAGAGTTGGGATTTGATCGAATACATTTTCACATCAGCCCCGATCTTCTTTCCCTGGGTTCTTCAGGCTTCAATCTTTTCCTCACTGATAATTTCCCTCAGTGGATTCCAACCTCTCCATGGTTCTGAAATCCCCACACAGAAATAAACAGTCTTGTCTTCCCTGGCTAACAACCCAGATTGAGTCAAGATCATTCTCAGTTAGCCAAGCAATCCTATAACTTCTGCCTTCAGACTAAAAGCCCTCGTGGGGAACTCCTATCCTCCTGTCATCACTGTGATAAAATCATTCTCAGATAAAGGGTTCACTATAGATCAATCCTTCAGCATGTTGGTGAGCCTGAAATTTGGGTATCCTGGGCTGCTCCCCTCACTAGAGATGACTCTGGGCTTTTCTCCACACTGAGGATGGTCCTGCACACCTACAAATGCATTCATACATCCTTGGAGCCTATTAGTTGTTTTGTAATCCATTGATGGAAATCATCATGTTAACAATGTATATTTGTATCACGTGGTTTCTTTTGCAATTCCTCACCAAAAAGAATCCTTTCTTAGAATAAACTAGATGAAAATGCTTAGGCCAGTATTCACTGTGTCTGCCACCCTCTTTTGTAGTGACCCCCTTTACTTGGATCAGTGCAGTTGCCTATGCTAGGTTGGCACCAATCCATTGTCCCTGCTCAGAAAATGCCAATCAGTAGCACTTAACCCTAATAATACCTTGACCAAGCATTAAAGGGTATGAATAATCTGAATAATGGGGTCTCAATGGATGCTAATGACTAACCTTGGCCCTAAGCAGAGGCCCATCAAAAGGGGTGGGTGTAGCAGGAAAATGGACTTGCCAATTACTATCTAACCCAGGAGAGTGCTTGGAACTTAGTAGGGTTTGATAGATTTTACTACCTATAATACCTTTGAAGGCCTGGTCTAGAAAAGGGGAGATGACATGAATAACTCTTATTTTTGGCTAGGAGCCATAGCTGTGTCCAGATAGATCTAGAAGATAGTGTGATGGAGTAAAAAGAACTCTAGGGTTTGAACCCCAGCTCTGATATTCACTATCTGTGAGAGCTTGGGCAAGTTCCTTAACTTTCCTGGGTCTCAGTTTCTGCATATTGAAAATGAGGCGGGGTAGATAAAATGTTGATAGATTCTTCCCTTTTCCCCATGCTGAGAATTGATCTCAAAGGATTCATCCTTTAAACTTACTTTTAAAAAATCCCTTACCTTACCTTCCATCTTAGAATCAATACTAAGTATTGGTTCTAAGGCAGAAGACTGGTAAGGGCTAGGCAATTGGGGTGAAGTGACTTATCCAGTGATAAGTGTCTAAAGTCTGAAGTCACATTTGAACCCAGAACCAACTGTTTGTAGTCTGGTTTTCTATTCAATGAGCCATTTAGCTGCCCCTGGACTTGTTTTTGGTTATTTTCTTCCTTTACAACTTGGTCCATTAAAATTTCTATTTCAGGTAAAGAGATCTCTATTGGCTGTAAAGAAGAAAATATTGACAAATTCAGACCAAGGTATGAATAACAAGCTTCCAGCTTAATAGGGTGGAGGGTATGTGGTAGTCCGTCAGGCAGGTCATGTAGCCCTGGTTTCCTTATGAAGGAAAATAATGGCCAGAGTTTTCAAGAGAAGGCTATTAAATCCCAATCCACCACTTCAACAGCCACTTATTAAATGCCTATTACGTGTGATGCCCTGCGTTATTGAGAAGTTGACCTTTGAAGAGAAGGCTAAAGGAATTACACTAATTCAGCAGACAGAAGAGACTAAAGGAGTGAGGATAGCATTTATAACCAGTGAAGTGATCACATGTGGGTAGGGCTGGATCAATATGACCTCTTTTCACTGAAGGCAGCAAAGTAAGGAATGGATTCAGAGATCAATAGGAGGGAATTGAACTCGCATTTAGAGTTGTAACAAACATAGTTGAATACAATGGAAGAAAGAGACTTGAATTTGGAGGCAGAGAGTTTAGGTCTGAATTATGGCTCTCTTAACATCTGGGGGGACCTGGGCTGGTCATTTTTCCCTCTTTGGTCTCGATTTTCTCATCTTTAAAATAAAGGAATTGGACCAGCAGGTCTCCTCCAATTCTTACTCTTATGATTTCTATTCTCTAGTCAAGATTATTATGGAATCTTCTTCTCTGGGAGATTTTAAGAATGATGCTATGAGAAACAAGAGGATGAATGGAAGAATGGATGGAGGGATGGATGGATGGATGGATGGATGGATGGATGGATGGATCAAATGATCTCTTAAGGTTCCTTCTTATCCTTAGATTATCAGTCTACAGGGTAGGAAGAGAAGAGTTGTTGCAAACAACCCTAGGCTAGAAAAGGACCTATGTTCCTAAATCCAGCTTTTATGACTAATTATCATGAGAGGTTATAAAATTCTTAAGAATTGTTTTCTTTCCTTAAACACTTACCTTCCATCTTAGAATCAATACTGTGCATTGATTCCAAGGCAGAAGAGCAGGACAATGGGGATTAGTAGCATGCCAGGGTCACATAGCTAGGAAATGTCTGAGGTCTGATTTGAACCCAGGATCTCTGGTCTCTAGACCTGGATCTCAGTCCATTGAACAACTTAGCTCCCTCATAGATTAGTTTTCTTTTAAAAAATCTTATGGATGCCTTTTTTCCCATCACATTTATTTCTGAATATGTCTCTCCTTCCTTTCTAAATCAAAGACTATCCCTTGTAATACAACTTAAAAAAAAGAAAGAAAAAGTAGTTCAGCAAAAGTCATCAACTTATCTTTGAGACAGATAGTACATGTGATGTTCTACACCATCAGTCCCATACCTAAAGAAAGGCACAATGCCTAGCACATAATAATGAATAGTTAATGAATATAGGGAGGACTAAGGCATATACAGAAATAATTATCAGTCAGAAAATTCTCTACTTTCAGCCATGTTCATTTTTTCCTCTAGTTTCTGACTTGGTTCATATCACAAATATATAGTGTCTCAAGCAGGACGAGCTCAGTACAGTGCCTAGCACATAGTAGGGGCTTAATGAATGCTTGTTGACTTGAATAGTATGTGAGCCTAATTCCTACTGTTGAGGATTGGTGGTTATCCAGCTTCATCTCAAAGGTCTCTCATGAAGTAGAAGTTTCTTTCAAAGCAGCCAGTTCCATTTTTGCTGTTGTTTAATCATTTTCAGTCATGTCTGACTCTTTGTGACCCCTTTTGGGTTTTTTTTTTTTGGCAAAAATACTGGAGTAGTATATAATTTCCTTCTCCATAGATTAGGAACTGAGGCAAATATAGTTAAGTGACTTGTCCAGGGTCACATAGCTAGTAAGTGTCAGAGGCTGGATTTGAACTCATGAAGAAATATGAGTCTTACCTGGAGACCTTCTCTCTATCCCCTGCTCTACCCAGCTAGTTCCATCTTTAAACAGTTGCAATTATGAATGAGTTTGGCCTTGCATGGAGCCTCAGTCAGCCTCTCTGGCCATTTATCTGGTGCCCTCTGGGACCAAATAAAACTAGTCTAATTGGTCTTTTGCCTTACAGGCTTTCATACTTGAAGACAATTATCAAATGCATCCTCAGTCTTTTCTTCTCTGAGCTAGAAGTCTTCAGTTCATTTAACTGAGCCTTAAAATAGAATATGATCTCTAGTCTTCTCTGGGTCTTTGGCTAGGACATTCTGGTTGTCCTCCTCTAACCAAATTCATATTTTATTTTCTTTTATTTAGTTGTCACTCTTTCATGTTTATTTTTTCTGAAATCATCCCCCTGCCATTTAAATTAAATTTTACAACAATGTATTGTCTCTTCCTACCATCTCCCTCCTTTCCAATTGAAATTTTTTAAAAAATTAAAATAAAATCCTTAATACAAATATGCAGAGTCCAGCAAAATAAATTTCCACTTTGGACATGTTCAATAATGCATCTCATTTTAATTCTATCACTTTCCTGGCAAGAGGTGGTTGGTAAGTTTTATCTTCCAGTTTCTGGGCTCATGGCTTATCATTGAATTGATTAGATTTCTAAAGTCTTTCAAAGTTTTTTTTCCTCTATAATATTATCATCATGGAAATTGTTCTCCTACTTTTGCATCAGTTCATAGAGGTCTTCTTAGTTTCCTCTGAAATTGTCCATTTCATCTTTACTTATGATGCAATACTATCCCATAATACTAATATATAATTAGTCATTTATTTAGCCATTCCCTTATAAGTAGGGACCTCTTTAGTTTCTAGTTTGGGGCTATAAAAGAGCTGCCATGGGTATTTTTGTATGTGTGATTCCTTTCTTTGATTTCTTTGGGACTACAGACCTAGAAGAGGTATTTTGTTCTTCTTATTCATCAGTTGTGTTTGACTGTGACCCCATTTGAGGTTTTTTTTTTTTTGGCCAAAATACTAGGGTGGCTTCTCCAGCTCATTTTACAGGTGGGGAAACTGAGGCAAGTAGGATTAAGTGATTTGCTGAGGCTCACATAGCAAGTGAGTGAATTTGAACTCAGATATTCCTGACTCAAGTCTTGGCATTCTATCCACCATGTTACCTTGCTGCCCCAATAGTGGTGTACTTGGAGATGAGATTACTATCCACTAATATGGAATTGGTCTTCTTCAAAGAATTCATGCTACACAACTGGATGGCTCAGTAGATTGAGAGCCAGGCCTAGAGATGGGAGGTCTTGGGTTCGGTTCTGGCCCGTGTGACATCTCCTAGCCATGTGATCCTGGGAAAGTCACTTAACTCCCATTGCTTAACCCTTACCTCTCTTTTGCCTTGGAACTGATACTTAGTATTGATAAGTGAGGTAATATAACATGACAAAACATAACGTAACGTAACGTAACATAACATAATGTAACATAGCATAACATAATGTAACATAAAAATATAATGTAATATAACATAATATAATGTAATATAATTAATATAACATAATATAATATAATGTAACATAACATAAAATAACCTAATATAATGTAATGTAACAATATAATAAAACATAATATAATATAATATAATAACATATGGTTAGGCATCCACTTGGTATCCATAAGGTAAGGGTTTTTAAAAAAAAGAATTTATGCCTCTCCTATTTTATATCATCAATATATAGAAATCCATGAGCCTTTTTAGAAGTCATGGAACCATAAATTGTCAGGAATGGAGGCATCTTTGAGGCCATCTAGTCTAGTGGTTTCAAACTCAAAAAGAAACCGAGCCCTGGCATATTGACTAAGAGAAACACAAATAAACATCATCTATGTTGTGTTATATTTTTATTTATTTTATTAAACATTTCCCAATTACACTTTAATCTTGTTGGGGCCACTGGGGAGAGTTTTGCAGGTTCTTTGCCTTCAGGCCCCCAGGCTGTGAGTTTGACATCTCTGGCTTAGTCCAATTTCTTCTTTTTTATAAAGAAACTGAAGCTCAGGGATGGGAAAACAAGATCATACAGTGACTTTGTGTCAAGGCCAGCACCTTCTTAAGTCTTTTCCCCCTTTCTTTCCTACTCTGTTTATAAAAAGAAGGGAGATAATTAAGTAAAATTACAAAAAATAACAACAACAAAACTCGTTGCCAGTTCTTCAGTTCCAATTAGGCACATTAAAGTGGGTTGTTTTGTTTTGTTTTGTCGAAGTCCAAATTATCCAGATAATTGTCTCAATTCTCCACTTTACACGTGCGATATGATCTTTGGCAGCATTATGAGAGGCAGAGTTCCCAGGACTCCGGGGGTGAAAAAAAGGGAGCCTCTACTCTGCCTGGCTCAGGACCCATTTAGTGTATTCGGTCTATTTCTGGGTGTCTCATTTTAGGAGGAAAACCATGAATAATGCACTGAAGTCCCTTCATCTCTGAGATTTTTTGAGTTTTAAGTTGAGAAACTCAACAAGTCCCACGTACCAGGGCTCCATGACCCACTGGTCTCCTCGAAGGCGTGTTTGTGCATTTTGCCACGAGATGGCGATCTTTCCTTAACCCCAAAGCTAGTGTCTTGTTAGGTGGAAAACTACCCAGGCACCCCATCAGGCTCCTTTCCCTTGCTGCCTCTCAAGCCTGCAGAGGAGTAGCTTCTTAGCCTCCAAGAAGCCCTCCAAAGGCATGTCTTCATCCGCCTAGGCAAGCCTATCCTCCTTGGGGCTTGGGGAGTCTTTCATTGGCCTCCCCCCATCCAAGCAGGGCTCCGTAGAATTTAGGCTGTGTCTTATCTTACATATTAGGATCATTGTGCTATCGATTTAGAACTGCAAAGGAACTCGAGAATCCAACTTCTTCATTTTACATATGGGGAGGCTCAAGCCCAGGGAAGTGAAGTGATGTTCTGAAGATCACACAAATAGCAGACTTTAGAGGCAGAATTTGAATCGAGATCTCTGAACTTCAGGACTGGGGCTCTCTCTTTTCATAATACCATATTGTTTCCCTAAAGGACTCATCTGCAGAAGATGCGGGTGAGGGCTCGTTGATTGTGCCAGTGGGGATGCACGTAGGTATATATCACCCACGTCATCTAATTTTTTGGGGTGTAGATCCATACACACAAAATAGTAACGTCTGTAAGTACAGAGAAAAACTTAAGGAATGAAAAACTAAAGTATAATAAAATGAATGCTAAATCACTTTGAGATAAAAAATAAGGAATAAAGTAGGCAGAGATGACTCAGTGGATTGAGAGTCAGACCTAGAGTTGAAAGGTCCTGGGTTCAAATCTGGCCTCAGATACTTCCTAGCTGTGTGACTCTGGGCAAGTCACTTGACCCCCATTGCCTAGCCCTTACCACTCTTCTCTCTTGGAACCAATATACAGTATTGATTCTAAGACAGAAGATAAGGTTTTTAAAAAAGTGGTGGAAGAGGGAATAAAGATGGAATATATGGTTTCATTTAGTGTTGGACATTCACAGAAAAGGAAGCTTTTTCCACAGATGCAGGCTGGCGTTTGCCATGCAATTCCTAGTCTTAGTCTAGTTGGAGAACTATGAAGTCATTCTACCCCAATCCTCCTTTCTCCTCTTTCAAATTTGTCCCTAAGTGTCTTCCCAACACTGTGGAAAACCTTTCCTGGGAGCAGTCCTTGGTGTCTGCCTGGTGGAAGGACTGGGGCACTTTGGGTGGCTTAAGTTTACACAACCAATCTGTGTCAGAGATCACACTTGAACTCAGGTCTTCCTTAGTTCCAGGTTAGCTGTCTAGCTACTAAAATGTCAGAAGAAAAAAGACAACCAAAAACTAATTCTATTTTTCAAAATTAAAAAACAAATCCCTTAAATTAACAAAAAACCCCAAACAAACCTTTACTATCTGTCTTAGAATCGATAGTAAGGTGGGAACTGATACAGAGTGAAATAAGCAGAACCAGGAGAACATTGTACACAGGAATAGCGATATTGGATGATGATTATCTGTGGAAACTTGGCTGCTCTCAGCAATACAGTGATCTGGACAATCCTGAAAGATATATGACAGGGAAGGCTCTCCACCTCCAGAGAAAGAACTGTTGGTGTCGTCTTTCCCATCAGTGTATTTATGGTTTTTTTGGGGGGGTTTGGTTATGTATGACTTTGCTCTTATAACAATGACCAATATGGAAGTGTGCTTTGCATGACAATAAAAAATAAAAAAAAGAATTGATATTAAGTATTGGTTCCAAGGCAGAAGAGTAACAAGGGCTAGGATGACAGGTTTAAGTGACTTGCCCAGGGTCACCCAGCTAGGAAGTGTCTGAGGCCAGATTGGAAGGCAGGTCCTTCTCTCTACCTACTGAGCCATATAGCTGCCCCTCAAATTCATTTTTAAATCCAACCTTCCTAAAATTAACCTTTCATAATATAACAAAGAACTCATAAAAATAATTTCCTTCTGTTGTGAAAAGAGGTAAAATTTGTAAAACATTTGTTTAATTTACAGCTTTTCAAGACACTGGAGTCTCTCATCCAGCAACACTGGTTTCCTTGCTGTTCCTCATGCTAAATGCTCCGGACTCTATGCATCATTCCTGGCTTGCCCTCCACATCTTGTAAGAAATAAAATGAATATAAAAAAGATAACTTTAGAAATATTATGTTTTTTTAGATTTATTAGTAGCCATTAGAAAATGAAGCCACTTGCCGTGCTAGCTAAATCAGTTTAAAAGATGCCTTCTTTCACCTCCTCTCCCCATGGTGGATTGGACGCCAAGAGAGGAAAGAGGAGGTGCAAGTCCAGCCACTCAATTTTATCCTCCTGTCTACATTATCACGTAACTGTCTACGTCATCATGTAACGACAGGAAGTCAGTGGGCTCATGGGAAATGTAGTTCAAGGACCCCAAAATTTCCAATAACACAGTCTGGAACCTTCTCTTTCTTTATCTCCACCTCCCACCTTCCTGGGCATCCTTCAGACCTCTGCTTCTGTGAGAAGCCTTTCCCAGAATTCCTTAATCTTATTACCCTCACAGTTCTGAAGAACTTCTGCCTCCTGCCAGAGAAAGATCTGTTGGAGACAGATGCAGATCAAAGCAGACTGTCTTCCACATTAGTTTATTTGTGGTTTTATGGAGGTTCCAGTTTTAGATGACTACTCTCTTACAACAATGACAATATGGAAGTGTTTTGCATGATAATACATGTACAATTCAGATCAAATTGCTTATCATCGCCTAGAGAAGAGAAGGGAAGGGAGGGAAGGAGATAATTTAGGCCATATTATTTTGGGAAACATATGTTGAAAATTGTTATTACGTATAATTGAGAAAATGAAATATCTTTGAATTTAAAAAAAATAGAAAATAAAACAATTTTACTGCCCTCCCCCTAAAACCACCCCCAACTTATTCTGTCCATTTCTTATTTTTTCATAGTTCTTCTCATGTTGTCTTCCCTATTAGTCTGTAAGCTTCTTGAGGGCAGCCTTAGTCAGCTCTTTCTTAGTACCATTTCTATTTTGGATGCCTTCAGCCATTTCATTGGTTGGATGAAGCAGTTCTAGATATCACTGGAGTACCAGTCAATATTTCATCAGCTTGATGTTGTTATATCAGGACATAGTGATACCATGTTTACTCAGGAGCATTTGATATCACCATCACGACAACAGGGCACTCAAGGATGGGCTATGTCAGACATAAGCATCATGAGAGATTAGTAGATGTTCCCACCCAAAGCTCTCAGTCTATTAGTCCTTAAAAAAATCAACCAGGACTCATATCAGACTGGAAAATAATTTTCTCCTTCTTTTAAAGACAAGGACCATCTACTCTCAGTTGGACTTAGGAAGAAATGAGAGCCATATCTTAAGTGAAACCAGTATGTCAGAGAACAGGGGTGTGTATGAGACAAGGTGTTTGCCTGTAAAAAGTCATGAAACAACTACATGAAATGAAAGGTATAATAATTGCCACCTATTGTCTTTCAAGGGAGGGGGAAGAATCAGGGCTGGCTCAACTGCTCTTTATGCTTCCAATTCTGATGAGCTTGTTCAAGAACTCTTAATCCAAAGAGTTGTTTCTGCACAAAGAGAGGAGACATTGCAATGGAAAGAAAACCGGAGACTATTCCAAAGGAATCAAATGAATAGGCAATAACAATGAAAGCCAAAACCAGAACAGGGAAAAATTAATCCATACTCTTAGACGGACTGTTAACCAATGGCTTTTTTTGGTCCAGACTTATGATTTCATTTAGACCATGCTTCATATAGTATTCTATTTTTCACTCTAGTTATCTTCCTGCCATCTTCTCTGATACTGCAACTGCTGAACTATCTGTTCTCCAGGAGCTGTACCCCAAAGGGTTTTAACCTACTCCATTTTGGAAATCTTGACACAGAGTCAAATAGTTCTCCCTGGTAAATGAGTGAGCATAAACTCACATAGACTATTCTAAGCCAATCTCAGACTAAGCTTTCCAGACTAGAATATCTAGAATATATAGCTATTTAATTTTGACTTCTTGTCATCTGCCTTGCTATCATATGTGGATATGATCTCTCTAGGAAGCATAATCAAAATCAATGCTCCCATTACTCCTAGAAGAGATTTGTCATTGGACTCTCCATGGCTTGATTCACCATCCCTGTGAGATCATAGACCAAAATACCCTTCTCTGGTTCCCATTCTTCTGTATATATAGTCTCTTCTATTATGTGTTCCTTAAGCAGAGGAACTGTCTTTCTCCTTCTCTTTTTCCTTCTCTTCCTCATAACTGTCCTTGTCCTTGATCTCCTCCTCCTTTTCCTCCTCTTCCTCCTTCTCCTTATTCTTCTCCTTCTCCTTGTCCTTTTCCTCTTCCTCCTCTTTCTCCTCCTCCTCTTCCTCCTGCTCCTCCTTCCCCTTTTCATCCTCTTCCTTCTCCTCTCCTCTTCCTCTTCCTCCTTCTCCTTGTCCT
>NC_058135.1:258448140-258491322 GCF_016433145.1 Gracilinanus agilis
CTGTTTTCTCTAGCTCTCTAGTTAAATATTAATAAATCTTTATAAATATTATACTTTGGAGATATTGAATATTAATTTAAAAATCTAAAAACTTTCACCTTCCATCTTAGAATCAGTACTATGTATCGGTTCCTTGAGAAGAGTGGTAAGGGCTAGACAATGGGGGCAAGTGACTTGCCCAGGGTCACACAGCTGGGAAGTGTCTGAAGCCAGTTTTGAACCCAGGAGCTCTCGTCCCTAGGCCTGGCTCTACATCCACTGAGCCACCCAGCTGTCCTCTCGGCTTAGCCTTAAAGTCTCCCCTCTACTCCTGTTCCTCCTTCTCCCTTCCCATCATATACACACATACACCCTAAAATTCTTAGTTACTCCTTTGACTCGACTTTGATGCTTCTTTGTATAAAAATTCCCCTCAGAGAGGTATAAAGGTGCCAGATGTTGGCAGTTGCACATCAGTGTGAAAAAGTGAGATGAGGAAAGGGCGGATAGAGAGCAGGACTACTGGTGGTCAGTGGTCAGTGGCCGTTCAGACGCCTCAGGAAAACTAGTGGCCTCCTTCCAGGCGGGGCACGTCTCACGGTGGCCTCCACTTTGACAGCTGAGCCCAGTTTAGGGCTGAATATGGTCTCTGGGCTTGTTTAAGACAAGAACAGGGTGAAAGGTCAAGACCAGAAAAATCCCAGCCATGCTGCCTGGAGGCCACTAATTTGAAATGTCTGGGACAGTGACTCAGGCTGTGGGACCGGCTCCTCTCCTGGCTTTCTTCTGGTGCCAAACAAAACCCCACAACTTCAATACAGATCAAAATAAGTATTCAAATGAAGGAGGATAAGAGTCACGGCTTCTGTGGTAGAAGGAATGAAGTCTTCCAAACAACCACTGGACACTGGGGAGGCTGATAGCTGGTTAAAGCCAGCCCAGCCTCGCTCAACCCTCTCCCTGCATCACTCCCAATATCACTGACCCACCGGAGGCTTAGTCTAGAGCTGTGGTTCCCAAACTTTCTTGGCCTACTGCCCCCTTTCCAGAAAAAATATTACTTAGCCCCCTGGAAATTAATTAAAAAAAAAAACTTTAATAGTAATTAATAGGAAAGATAGATGCCCCTGTGGCCATCACCGCTCCCTGAATCACTGCAGCACCCACCAGGGGGCGGTGGCGCCCACTTTGGGAATCACTGGTCTAGAGAGAGAGAGGTCCCAGCTAAGGATACGTTCACTAGCTTCAAAAATCTGGAAATCGGGCCAGTGAAAATTCTTTGATTTGGGGAGAAACCCTGGCTAGGGATACAGAGAAAACTTGTAGAATTTGGGGCTTGCTCATGTGAGCTCAATCCATTTTTCCTTCCATCTTTTTTCTCTCAACCTCACTGGTCTCATTCACAAGCACCTCGTTTGGACCAACAAAGGACAAAAGGGTTTGGTTAATCATTATTCTGGTGGCCAACTTGACCAAAAGAAATCAGCCTTGGGGGCAGCTGGGTGGCCCAGTGGATTGAGAGTCAGACCCAGAGATGGGAGGTCCTAAGTTCAAATCTGACCTCAGACACTTCCTAACTGTGTGACCCTTGGCAAGTCACTTAATCCCCATTGCCCACCCTTACCACTCTTCTGCCTTAGAACCAGTATTCAGTATTGATTATAAGATGGAAGGTAAGGGTTTGAAAAGAAAAGAAAAGAAGAGAAGAGAAGAGAAAAGAAGAGAAGAGAAAAGAAAAGAAAAGAAAAAAGAAAAAAGAAAAGAAAAAAGAAAAAGAAGAGAAAAGAAAAGAAATTAACCCTAAAATTGGGTTGAATGATTTCAGAAAGTGCAGGATCTTGGAGAAGGTGGTAGCAAACAGAGTGAAGGAAGATGGAGACATCAGTGACATGGATGATGGTCCTTTAACCTCAAGAAACTTACCAGCAGCAGACAGGTGGTGCTGTGGGCAGACCGTTGGACCTGGATACAGGGAGATCTGAGTTCGAATTTGTCCTCAGTAACTTAGTAGTTGTGTGACCCTGGGAAAGTTACAACCTTAGAAAGTCACAGGCTCAGTTTAATCATCTGGAAAAGGGGCATCATAATAACAAACCCTGCCTCGTAGGGTTGTCCTGAGGATAAAATGAGATAAAGGGATTTGTAAGCATTTAGATGCTGAAAGCACTGTAAAGGCAACCTATCATTGTCATTACTGGACCTACCTTTGGCATATGCTCAGTGCTGAGACCCTCAGGCCGAAGGGAGCATGAAAGATTTAGAGATTTTTCTCTCATAATGCCTAGTGGTTAGAGCAGTTCACAGTTCTACCTGCCGTTTAAAAATTAATATTAAATTTTATTAATTATTAATATTAATATTATTAGGTATTAGGTATTAATATAGGACTCAGCTTTCTTTTTCTTTTTTTTTTAACCCTTACCTTCTGTCTTGGAGCCTATACTGTGTATTGGCAAAGGCAGAAGAGTAGTAAGGGAAGGCAATGGGAGTCAAGTGACTTGCCCAGGGTCACACAGCTGGGAAGTGTCTGAGGCCAGATTTGAACCTAGGACCTCCCATCTCTAGGCCTGGCTCTCAATCCACTGAGCTACCCAGCTGCCCCAAGGACTCAGCTTTTTTAACATTATTATTTTCCCAGTGATGGCATATAGTTGCAAGCCATGCAATGCCACAGTTGGCAAAGAATTAAAATTACTAGCTGTGTTACCATGGGCAAGTCACTTAACTTCAGCCTCAGTTTCCTTACCTGTAAAATGAGAATAGTAATAACACTATCTCTTGGGGTTCTTCTGAGAATAAAATGGGATATCTGCAAAACGCTATAGAAATTCAAGCTATGATTATTATTTCTACATCCATGTAGCAGTCACATAATTCGAGAGATGGTAGAGATTGTTCCCAGCCAAGAGGTTAGCCTTTGACCTAGAGGCACTGGGGTGAGTAGAAGCAGATTTCATTCTACTTCATCTCTGTTTGGCATTCAGCAAGAGAATCTGAATAAAGTACCCCCCGGAAGGCAAGGCCACTGAACCCCAAAGTTCTTTCCTCCAATTTTTTTCTCTTTCTCTCATTTTCACTGCCACCAGACCATTAAAGCCATTTGATGTTTCTCCTTGTTCCCTAGACCAGGTGTTCATCCGGTCATAGATTTAGAGCTGGAAGGGATCTCAGAAGACATCTAATCCAACCCACTCATCTTCCAAAAGAGAAAATTAAGGCCCAGGAAAAATTAAGCCACCCACACCAAGGTCCCCTAGAGAGTGACAAAGGCAACTCAGGTCCTCTGAATCCAGAACCGGTGCTTTTCCCATTAAACCCCGCAAGTGTTTGCAAAACTGTTTTCCTTTCGTTCAACTAAATGTTGTTTTTTTATAAATTCTAAAATAAATTAAACAATTTTAATAGACTAAAATGAGATATAAACATTTGAGATTTTGCAAAACTTTTATATATATATAAATATATTATTCAAGCATAATAATATATTTATATATATCCAAATATAAAATATATTCAAATAGAATATATTTATATATTCAAATAGAATATAAATAATATATGTATATATAAAAGCTTGGGCTATTTTGATTTTTATACATACACACACACGCTTATAGAGAATGATGGCTGTGCCCTGGCACACTCTACCACTTTTTTTTTAAACCTTTACCTCCTGCCTTAGAATCAATACTGTGTATTGGTTCCAAGGCAGAAGAGTGGTAAGGGCTAGTCAATCAATGGGGGTTAAGTGATTTGTCCAGATTTGAACCCAGGATCTCCCATCTCTAGATCTGGCTCTCAGTCCACTGAGCTACTCAGTTGCCCCCTCCACCATTTTTAAAAAGGGTATTTGGAGGTCTTGTTTTAAAAGTTTATGTTTAGGGGGGCAGCTGGGTAGCTCAGTGGATTGAGAGTCAGGCTTAGAGACAGGAGGTCCTGGGTTCAAATCTGACCTTGGACAGTTCCTAGCTGTGTGACCCTGGGCAAGTCACTTAACCCCCATTGCCTAGCCCTGTAATAAAATTAATATAGAAGGATATATATATATATGCACATATATATATATATATGATATTAGGGTTTAAAAAAATTTTTTTAAATAAAAGTTTATGTTTAAGGGGCATAGCAATTAGGTGGACAGAGTAGCTGTGTGACCCTGAGCAAGTCACTTAACCCTGATTGCCTAGCCCTTACCATTCTTCTGTCTTGGAACCAATACTTAGTATCCATTCTAAGGTAAAGGTTTACAAAGAAAAGTTTCATGTATTAAAGAAAAAATTTAGCTGTGAATTAAAAACAGGTTGAGTGAGGCTTTATTTTCTTTCATTTGTTTGATGAATATAAATGTCCTTTAAAATTGAGTAATAAATATTTGCCTTAAAAAAAATAACATTCCCTGCTTGCACACCCTAATGAAATGTGTTGTACGTGCTTATGATCAAGTTACTTATGAAAGGTACATTTCTTTTGACTTTATCTCCTATTCACAAGCAGACTCTGTGTCTCCAAAGTATTCATTTCCCTTTTCTTATACTCCTGGCTTCCTCCAAAGAACCACACAGGGTCCACCTCTCTCTCCCTCATTAAGTTTTTCCTGATCTCCTCCAATTATTAGCTCCTTTCTTTGATGAAAGAAAGTCCTTTGTATGACTCTGAATGGATTTCATCGAGTTGTGTACCTGGTGCATTTCCTTAGTAGAAAGAAGGTAAGCCCCTTGAGGGCAGGGGCGGTTTTATTTTTAAAATCTATTTTGGTATTTGTATTCCTAGCCTCGTACATGGGCCATACTTAGCAAATATGTGTTGAATTATTTAATTGCATCTCTATGCTCAGATGAGGGTTCAAAGATTGGTTCTAGATATTAAAGCCTTGGAGAACAATCAGATGTTCTGAGATTCCCTTCCTAATATTGATAACCTGTTGCCCTTCACCTCCCACCAAAGTCCCCCCTTTAGTTCTGAGGATGCTCCTAATAATAAACATTAACATTTATATAGTACTAGGTGCTAGGCGATCTACAAATATAATCTCATTCGGTCCTCACAACAATCCTGGCAATTTATCCTTATTTTACAGATGAAGAAACTGGAGCAAACAAGTTAGATGACTTGCCAAAGTATCTGAGTCTGGATTTGAACTCAGGTCTTCCCAATTCCAGTGTTCTATGTATCGCACCACCTATTTACCCATTCTAAAGAATGTTTCCATAGCTGACACAAATGACACAGTTTTTAGGGAATCATTGGTGATCCCTTTCCTCCTCTTCCCTTCTCATCCTGCCTTTTCTTTTTCTTTCTAATTTTTTATTCATAAAATTTCCATCCATAAAGCATTAGGTTACGAAAGCATGACTTTGGGGCCAGTGTACCTGGATTCAAGTTTTAAATTTGCCTTGGAGTGACCTCAGATAAGACACTTAACTTCAATGACTCTCAGTTTCCTCATCTGTAAAAAGAGGAAAGTGAATTATATTCAATTCAGTAAACAACAAGCATTTATTATGCACCTACTGTGAGTAAAGCCCTATAGTAGGCACCAGGGACACAAAGAACAAAAATGAAACGTTGCCTGCCCTCAAGGAGCTTCTGTTCTCTTGGGGAGATAAAATGCTATCATACTACTATCCTGGCTTCTTCCAAAGTACAAAATCTATACAAAGTCATTCCAGGGGAGCCAGAATGCTTAAAGATCTGAGGTTCAGGGAAGCTCCTGTCCAGGAGGTTGTACCACAACCAAGTTGTTTAGGGAGGTTAGAGATTCTATGAAGGAAAGAGAAGGTGGGAGGGCATTCTGGGCACGGAAGTCTATTTACTCAAAAGTAAAGGAGGTAGAAGCTGGAATGGCATGTCTGGGAGCAGTTAGCAAGCCAGTTTCACTGCAATGGAGAATAATATGAAATTAGATGGAAACCAGATAGCTTTGAAGTCCTTCCACAAAGCTAACAAATTTGAATTTCTGACTTAGAAGCAGTAGGGAGCCATTAGCCATTTTTAAATCTATGTTTTAATAACAGAAAATGGATGGTTCTGCGAAGATAATTGTATAGAATTTTTCTACTGGTTTTCCCTCCTGGATCTTTTTATTTTCCTTAAATGGTTTTGTGCTCTGATTTCTTGATTATTTTATTTTTTTTGAATTACATGTAAAAACAATTCTAAAATTAAAAAAAAAAATTTCTGAGTTCCAAATCCTTTCTCTACCTTCCTGTCTTCCCCTCCCCTTGAAAGGTCAAACAATTTGATGCCATTATGATTTAAATTATCTCAAGAGACTGATTTGGGGGTAAGAATTTTGTTTATTTAAATAAATAATTAAAAACATTAAATAAAAAAGTTTATGGATTCGATCAGGTTTATTGGGTAGGCCAGCATCATAACCAATAAAGTGGTACAGGTCGCCATGGCTCTCACCTAATCAGGGATGACCTTAGCTGGGGCAGGCAGCTTAATAAATGGATTTTTAGGAGCTGATTATTCAGCCCTTCCCTTGATCATCCCAAGAAATCTTTATCTGGTGATGGCTAATAAAGAGATGCTCCATCTACCTATCCACCCCTCCCCATCTTAAGAAAAGAACACTTGACTCCTTCATTTATTAACCAAATTTTGGTAAAAAGGAAGACATTCCTTGGGATTCCCAAGGACAAAGAAAATATTAAAAGCAGTCCTAGTCACAAGAATACACAATAATTCACCCTAATATGCAGTATATGAAAAATAAATCCTCACAATATAGATTGTACAAGTGCAGACATACAAAACATTTTCCTTAATAACCATGTCGTGAAAGAAAACACAGACTCCTCCCCCAAAACCCACAACAAAAAACAAGAAAAACAAAGTTAAAAAGTCATGCCTCAATCTTTATTCAGACTCCATGGGTTCTTTCTCTAGAGGAGGATGGCATTTTTCATCCTTAAGTCCTTCAGAATTTTCTCAGATCACTGAATTGTCAAGAATGGCTCAGATATTGACAGTTAATCATTGCACATTATTCCAGTTACTGTGTACAATGTTTCCCTGGTTCTGCTCACTTCATTTTTCATCAGTTCATGTAAATCTTCCCAGGTTTTTCTGAAAGCATTCTGCTTGTCATTTCTTATACCAGAACTTGTTCAGCCATTCCCTCAATTTCCAATTCTTTGCCACCATCAAAATAGCTGCTATAAATATTTTTGTACATAAAAGAACTTTCTTTCTAAAAAAAAATCTTTAGGATGAAGATCTAATTGCTGAGTCAAACAGGATGCAGAATTTTAGAGTCCTTTGAGCATAGTTCCAAATTTCTCTTCAGAATCAGTTCACAAATCCACCAACAGTACATTAGTGTCCCAATTTTTCCACATCCTTTCCAACATTTATCATTTTTCTTTTCTATTATATAAGCCAATCTGACAGGTATGAGATAGATCCTCAGAGTTATTTTAATTTGCATTTCTCTATCAATAGTGATTTAGAATACTTTTTCATATGACATATATAGCTTTGATTTTGTCTTCTGAAAACAGCTTGTTTATATTCTTTTACCATTTATCAACTGGAGAATAACTTGCATTCTTATAAATTTGACTCAGTTCTCTATGTATTTGAGAAATGAAGCCTTTATTAGAGAAACTTTCTATGGAATTCTCCCTCCCCCGAAGTTTTCTGTTTTTCTTCTAATCATGGCTGCACTGGTTTTGTTTGTGCAAGTTTTAAGAAATTTAATGTAATCAAAATTGTAATTTCATTTTTCATAATGTTCTCTATCTCTTATTTGGTCGCAAATTTTCCCCTTATCTATAGATCTGACAGGCAAAATATTCCACACTCCTCTAAAATGTTTATGGTATCACCCTTTATGTCTAAATCATCTACCCATTTTGTCTGTGTCTTGGTATCCTGTAGGAAATGTTGGACTATACTTAGTTTTTTCCAAATTGCTATTCAGTTTTCCCACAATTTTTTTTTACATAGTGAGTTCTTGTACCCAAAACTGAGATGTTTAGGTTTATCAAAAATTAGATTACTATGGTCATCTATTACTGTGTATTGTATACTTAATGTATTCCACTGGTCTTTTCCAGATCATTTTTTTTATTCAAATCCTAACCTTCCATCTTAGAATCAATACTGTCTATAGTTCTAAGGCAGAAGAGTAGTAAGGACTGACAAATGGGGGTTAAGTGACTTACCCAGGGTCACACAGGCAGGAAGTGTCTGAGGTCAGATTTGAACTGAAGACCTTCCATCTCTGGGCCTGGCTCCCAATCCACTGAGCTATTCAGCTGTCCCTTTTCTTGATCATTATTGAGGATTCTTCAAAAAATAAAATAGAGTCATTTAATCTTAGCACCCAGGATAGTACCGTTTGGCCAGGAAAATGAAAGTTAAGGAAATTGAGGCACTCACCTTCCATCTGATTTGAACCTTCAGAAGCTGAAGTGAAAGTGTTTTATGGAGATAAGGCAACTCATTAGCAGCCTTAGGGCTGTGGTAATGCTTCCTCTCTAATTTTTGAGCCTTTGGCTCTCCTGTTTGAAGGAGACACTCCCAGTCTGGGCTGAGACCTGTTGGGGCTAGGAAAGAGTACATTCAAAAGAGGTCATAGTCAATGATCTCAGATCATCTCAGGCTAATTGAGCTTAGATTCTTATACTCATAAAAGCCCAGTTACATCTAAGACTCCTATTTTTGAGTCCAGGGCAAATGCTGATGACTTGCCAAGACACACTGAGGAGAAAGAAAAGTCTTTGTTGCTACTCCTCTCTACTTATGTGACATTGGTGATATCATTTGACAGTTGTGGGCCTCAGTGTCCTATTCTGTAAAATAAAAGAAAATAAAGGTTTGGACTAGCTGGCCTCTAAGGTACCTTCCAATTCTAAACCTACAGTCCTTTGATCCCTGGCTGGCCACAGAAGAACCAAACATCTGTTCAGTAACACAGCCATTCCCACTTCTAACTACACAAACACACAGACACACACAGTCCAGCTGTCCTCTCTCTCCTCATGGTGCCATGATCATCACCTTTGTCCCATGGGTGAGGATTGGCAGATGTCTGAGCTTCTTGAAACAGTGAAGATCTCAGATTAATTTTATCTAATTCTGTCTGAGGGAGGATTAAACACAGGGAAAATCCCTATCTTAATAGGGGAATCATTCATTCATTCAACAGTTATTTACTAAGGATACAAAAACAAAAGGAGAAGAGTTCTTGTCTTCCAGAAACACAGACTTTATTGGGGGAAGTTAGGAAGCCTAGAGATAGTTAGGTGGTACCATGGATAGAGCACAGGTTCTGGAGTCAGGAGCACTCATCTTCCCTAGTTCAAATCTGGCCTCAGACACTTAATGGCTGTGTGACCCTGGGAAAGTCACTTAATCTTATTTGCCTCCATTTCCTCTTCTATACAAATGAGATGGAGAAGGAAATGGCAAACCACTCCAAGATCTTTGCCAAGAAAACCTCAAATGGGGTTATGAAGAGTTGGACACAACTGAGAACAACTGAATAACAACAAAATGAAGCCTAGAGAACAATAGCGATGCTTCAGTACTTAAAGAAACTATAATTCCTTTCATTGGGGAGGATATTCCTTAATTATCACAGATCCCAAGACCTCAGTGACTTGGCATATGATCTTCAGGATTTCCTGTGGCCATTTCCATGATACTAACAAAAAGGAAGCACTCTCAAAGCCCTTTGATGAGAAACGACTGGAAAAAACTGTGCTATATTAATGAATTGGGATAATATTGTTAAATTAGTAATAAAGACTTGAAGGAATTTAGAAAAAGAATACTTGGGAAGACTTTCGAAGTCAGAGGATCTGGGTTCAAATTCTAACTCTGACATTGCCTTTGTGACCTTGAGCAAGTTACTTAGCTTCTCTACCATTTCCTCTTCTGTGAAATAATCATAATACTTTAAAAGAAAGTAACACTAAAAAGCTGACTGAGATCACCTTTAATGGTAAGGCCAATTACATTCCCTGAGAATATAAAATGAAAAACATTTTTACCTTCTTGGTAGAAAGGAAGGTGATATGCCATATGTTCTCAGATGCATTTGCTGTGTTCATCAATCTTTGCTCAGCTGTTTTTCTTGTTATCAGGAAGACCAGGGTTCAAATTCTTCCTCAGATGGCTAGTTGTGCAAGTCGGTTCACCTCTGTTTGCCTCAATTTCCTTGACTATAAAATGGGGGTCATAATAACCTCTATCTTCCAGACGGGTGAGGATTAAGTAAGATAATATTTGTAAATCATTGAATGTAATATCTGGCACATAGTAGGTTCTTAATAAGTGCTTGTTTTCTTCTTTCTTTTTTAGATATATATTAAGTTTAAAATGGTAGAAATAAAATTGCCCTGCTTGTCTTTGTCCTTTTTTGAGCTTCTGTTTTCAAAGATGGTTCATTGACCCTTTTCTCTTCTTTCCTCCTTCTTTCTTTTCTTTTCTTACCATTCTTTTCTGTCTTGGTAACAACTCTAAGACAGAAGGGCTAGGCGAATGGAGTTAAGTGACTTGCTCAAGGTCACATAGCTAGGAAGTGTCTGAGGCTTTGAATTATGATGATCATTGTGTAAATTGGTCTCCTAGGTGTTCCCTCTTCACAAAGTTCATTACTTTCATTTTACAGATGAGGAAACTGAGATACAAGGAAGGGAAGAGACTTGTCCAAAGTCACACAGTCAGAGGCAGAGCTGAGATTTGGACCCAAGTCCTTTCCAATGCTGACTCTTTCCACTGCACCATAACATTCATTCCAAAAAAAGGTAAACTTGCCTTCTTCCATTGGACAGTCATTTTCTAAAAATTGAAGGACTTAAGATGCTTTAATTTCTAGCAGCTATTAATCCTGCCAAGTCCAATGTTTTGAAAGCTGCTGAACATTGGAATGGGTTATTGCTGAACATTGCAAAATCGTCCTTCTAAGTGTTTGTTATTAGTAGCATCATTATTATACTAATAATACCAAAAGGAGACACCCAGTTGAGAAGGGTGGATTCAGTCTTGCCTGAAGACAGGAGGAGGGAGCAGATGCCCTCCTGAACCTGATCCTAGCCCTCTGGTATATTATTACCTTATAAATCTCAGGATATTTTGGTTGGGCAATACCAGAGATATCTCATGACGCATATGGGGCATCTCCTCTGGCCTGCAAGAGGTCCTGCCATACCAGGCTTTGGGTCTTCTGGTGGAAATGCCAGAGTGAGGAATAATAACATCTTACATTTATAGAGAACTTCAAAGTTTGCAGAGCACCTGACACACCGTATCTTATTTGAGCCTTACAACAGCCCATAGAAGTAGATGTCTCTTAATATAATAATAATAGTATTATCCCTTTTTGACAGATGAGGAAATCAAAGCTCAGAAGAGCTGAGTGATTTATCCAGGGTCAAATAGCTAGTAATGCCAGAGGAGGGACGTGAAATCTAGTTCTTCTTGTTTCCAGCTCAATCAACCAATAACACATTTATTAAGGGATGTGTCAAGCAAGCAGGAGGATTTCAGAAAAACCTGCGAAGAATTACATGAACTGATGCAGAGTAAAGTGAGCAGAACCAGGAGAACATTATACACAGCAATGGCAAAATTGTATAATGAACAACTGTGAATGATCACTTATCTCAGAAATACAGTGATCCAAGACAATCCCCAAGGATTCATGGTGAAAAATATTTCACAGACAGGAGATGTTGGGTGCAGATCTGGCCTCAGACACTTCCTAGCTATGTGACCCTGGGCAAGTCACTTAATCCCCCTTGCCTAGCCTTTATTGCTCTTCTGCTTTGAAACCAATACAAAGTATTGTTTCTAGAATTATTGGAAGGTAAAGATTAAAAAAAATACTTTTCACCTCCAGAGAAAGAACTGATGAAGTCTGAATACAAACCACAGAGTACCATATTTCATTTTCTTTCTTTTCCAATTTTTGAAGTTTGAATTCTCTTCCACAAAATGATGAATATGGGAAAATATTTTTCATGATTACACATGTAAAATCTCTGTCAGTTAGCTTGCAGTCTCCGGGAGGTAGAGGAGAAGGAGGGAAGGAAGAAAAGAATTTGACTCAATTTTTTTAAAATGTAAAAACTGATTTTATATGTAATTGGAGAACCAAAGTTTTTTTTTTTTTAAAGAGATGGATTAGGCACTAGATAAGGCTTTGGAGGTATAAAGCCAGAAGTGAAAAAGATCCTGCTCTTGGGGAGTTTACATTCTGTCCAGAAGCCTAATCTTTAATCTATTGTACCCCAACAATAAGAACAAGAAGATTTCTAGGCCACCATTTCCAAAGCATGTCACTAGGGCCATAATTTCCATCCTCCTTATACCCATTCCCCTGCAGCCTTAGACTTTGTTCCTGGAGCCATCCTAGGTTCTGAGAGATTAATTTTTACCTTTTCTTGACCAGACAGTTTTTTCCATTTCACTTTCTAGCCATAATTTCTAAATCATATTGCCTCCTCCAGGTACCCTCCCCCTAATTTCTAGCTTTCTTTTATCTATTTCCTTTATCTCCTATTGAAATATAAGCACCTTGAGGGCAGGGAATGTTTTGCTTTCTTGTATTTATATCCCTGCTCTAAGCATGGTTCTTGGCACACAGTTAAGTATTTAATAAATATTTTGTCATTCATTTAGGCATTCATTCATTTGTTCATTCATTCATTCATTCAAGAAGATTCATTTCCTATCCGTGAAGGCTTTATAGCTCTATGCCCAGTCTCAGGTGACAAGAATACCAGCACTACCACTAATATAGATACCATCTGTATCAGATTTTAAGATCTACAAAATGCGCTGTCTCACAACAGCCCTGTAAGGTAGATATTGATTATTGTTCTCATTTGAAAGAGAAAGAAACTGAGGCTTAGATAATTTGAATGACTTATCCAAGGTTGTAGAGTTATAAAGTGGGGTTCAATTTACACCCAGATCTTCCTAACTTCTAGTCCAGCATTTTATTCATTTTATAATGCTGCTAGTGCCTGAATCTGTGGAAAGCTGCGAGCTATGGATCTAAATCAAGGTTAGCTAATTACTTTACTCAAGCCTAAGGCAGGAGTTCATGTTCCCATCAAGGAAAGCTATTGACCCACCTCACCTTTCTTGGTCCCTATACTTAGCTGTTACCACTCTCTCTCCCCAGCTCCACTTCTCCTGTGCAGACTTTATTTCCTTTCCAGCTACTTTTCCAACCCTGGAGATGCCTCCACCACTGGGGCTTGCTTTCATGATTAGTGAGCCCTTACCCCAGATCCCCATTCCACAAGCCCATGTTCACCTCAGTATAACTAAACAGAGTTTGGCTGTACCCAAATTTTATTTTTTGAACTTTTTGAACTCTCCCCCTCGGAAGCCTTCAAATATGCTCCTTTCAGCAGAAGCAGGAGAATGTTGGACACAGATATGCTGTGGCACAATCGAATGCAATGGACTTCTCTACTAGCAGCAATGGAGTAATCCAGGACAATTCTAAGGAACTTGTGAGAAAGAGTGCTGTCCACATCCAGAGGAAGAACTGTGGGAGTAGAAACACAGAAGAAAAACAACTGCTTGATCACATGTGTAATGCAGGGTTTCTTGCATTGCAATATTACCCTAGCCAATCCTGTCAGTTTTATCAGAATGGAATTCTGGCATGGCATGTGCCAGATGCCAGGTGCCAACCAGCAGTTGGGCTGTGACTATATAAGGCCCTGCAAACCCAACCCTGGGTTCTGATTTCCCCTAACCTCACCCAGACTTGCTACCCCTGACCTTCCCCTTGGGGCCCTGGGTAGTGAAGGGAAAAGGGAGGTGGATTGTGGTTAGGGACTTGGAATAGGATAGCCTAGTGGTTAGGACCATCTTTTAGAGCAACCCAACAATATCATCTGAGTAGCTAGTGGATCAAATAATATTAAGCCAGAGTCTAGTTATCTCTGGCTGAGGGCTGTTTGCCCTTAACTGGTCAAGACCTTCTAGGTCCTTTCCCAGGACTTGCCAGTTGCCCCTAGCAACAACTTAACAATACCTAAGCCTTCTTACCTTAGTTTTCCCTTCCCAGTTCAAATAAATCCCTTAGCCTTAATCTGTGAATTCCTGTGATTATTCCAACACAATCAAGTCTAAGGAGACTAAGAGAGGAGAGAATACTGAGAAGTTGGGGTTACTATGAAAGTGGAATCTAGCCTCCATTGTAGGCAGGAAGTTGAGTCTCAGCTTCCTGCTGGGTTCTGCTCTCAAACAATAAGAACCAGTTACCCCAGCAGGGAGGGGCCACCTCACCTAACATCTTAAAGGAGCCTAGAGCTAGCAGTGGAGATACACTGGGCATCAAGCTAACAGGGTTTGAATTTATTCTTTACCAAATTCATTCCCAGCTGAGGCTGCCCGCCTTTGTCATCAACTAACCCCAATCTCCTGATAGACTGGGTACTGGCTCCCAGGCTCCTTAGTGACTCCCCTTTTACCATCCTCTCTATCCTTTTATAACACATGGTTCAATGGGGATATGATTGGGAATGAAGACTCTAAGTGATGACTCTAATGCAAATACTAATAATATGGAAATAGGTCTTGATCAATGACACATGTAAAACCCAGTGGAATTGCTTGTTGGCTACAGGAGGGGAGTGGAAGGAGGG
The DNA here is from genome assembly GCF_016433145.1 of Gracilinanus agilis. NCBI lineage: Eukaryota > Metazoa > Chordata > Mammalia > Didelphimorphia > Didelphidae > Gracilinanus > Gracilinanus agilis. Next base: position 258,462,747 of record NC_058135.1, read on the forward strand.
GAGGGAAAGAATATGAATCAGGTAGCCATGGAAAAATATCCTAAATTAATTAATTAAATAAATGAAAATGTAAAAATATGCTCCTTTCTTCCATCCAGCTCTCCTTTAATGTTCTCTTCCCACATTACAACATAGTCTTTTTGAGAATAGAACTTTTTTTTTGTTCTTTTGGTCTTTTCTTGCCCTAAACTAGACTCTAATTCCAAACCACTCTGCACCACCATCTTTTGCATTCTTCCATCCTCTTTTTCCAGTACCCCTTCATGAGTTGTCTTCTTCCCCTGGCAGAAGATTGCTCCTGGAGAGCAAGAACTGTCTTGTTTTCTTGTATGTATCTCCAACATTCAGCACATTGACTGACACATTGTAAGCTCTTAATAAATGCTCTCTCTATCCATGTATCTGTATAGCCTCTCTCTGTCTCTGTCTCTCTCACATCTATCATCATGATAATTATTACAACACTCTGTTGGTGATCTGCCTGCCTCAAGTCTGTCCAAACCAATTTATTCTCCATTTAGCCACTAACAGGATTTTCTTAAAAAAGCAGGTCTGATCATGTCACACACACACACACACACACACACACACACACACACACACACACACACTCCAAATATACCCTAGTGGCTTCTATAGCTTCTAGGAGCAAATACAAAATAATGTTTGTCATTCAAACCCCTTCATAATCTATCCCCCTCCTGCCTTTCCAGTCTACACCTTAGTCCCCAACATATCCTCTCTAATCCAGTGACACTGGTCTCTTGGCTGTTCCATGAACAAGACAATCCTTCTCTCAACTCTAGGCATTTTTTTGACTGTCCCCCATACTTGGAATACTCTCCCTCCTCCCCTCTGACTACTGACCTCCATGGCCTCTTTTAAGTGCCCTTAAAACACCACCTTCTACAGGAAGCCTCCCTAACACCTCTCAAGTTCAGTGTTTTCCCTTTTAAAATTATTTCCTATTTGTCCTGTATATAGTTTGTTTTGTATATACAGGTATCCTTTCTGCATTACAGGGGTTAGGGACATGGCACCCCCACCCCAATCTGGTGATCTGCAAAAGCCTTATACCAGAGGAGAAATCTACATTTTTACCTCTTCTTTTATGGAATGTTTACAGTAAAGGAAGTTATGTATGTGGTACTAAAATATAAAATATATTATATGATAATATACCTATATTTTATACATTTCTGAGTTTCTTTTTCCTGTGTCATCTGCTGGCCTTTGTATATTATCTGTAGCTTCTGTAAAACTCCCCACCCCCAAATTCCCATTTCATTTCTTGTGCCGACCTGTGATATATCAAAACTATGGTACAGAAAGTTGAGATATGGAAAGATTACATGTATTTGTTTACATGATAGTTCCTCCATTAGATTGTAAACTCCTTGAGAGCAGAGACTGTCTTTTGCTCCTTTTTTGTATCCCCAGCATTTAACACAATACCTGACACATAGTAATCACTTAATAAATGTTTATTGATTAATTATCAGTTATCTGTCTATCTATCCATCCATCTACCTATCCATCTATCCATCTATCCATCTATCCATCTGACTATCTATCTATCTATCTATCTATCTATCTATCTATCTATCTATCTATCTATCTATCCATCCATTCANATCTATCTATCTATCTATCTATCTATCTATCTATCTATCTATCTATCCATCCATCCATCCATCCATCCATCCATCCATCTATCTATCTGAAGGGTTCCAGCCCCTTCGTGGAGTTCTTGCATGGGTCTAATCACCTAGAAGTGGAGCCAAAAGCTTGGAAAATATTGGTGTAAGGTTTAAAAATGAAGGAAGGAACAGCATAGAAAGAGAGAACACAAGACATACAGGGAACATCTTCCACATATCAGCTTGTCTGCTTCGGCTCAGCAGGTCAGAGAGACAGAGCCCTCATGAGTGAGCTGAACTGTTTTTATTCAGGATCCAGATATAGGGGGTTGTGGGGATGTCAATCAAACAAGTGGCACAACAGAAGTATTAACATAGTATTGACAATCAATTACAAGATAAAGGAACCGAATAGCAGCATGATAGAATAGCCAGGTGTCCAAGAGAGGAGCCGATACCCTGCTAATTTATATGTTAAGTGTGGGTCTTTGACATTATAAAGGATCTTTACAAATTGTGTGCCAACTTCCAGATTGCAGATAACAGAGGCTTAACTTTTAAGATCAACAAAATTTTAAGTCCCCTTCAATTTAAGGATTCAGAAATCAATTATGTGAAATATTAGGAATATATCCATACGTCTGGTCTATGAACATTTTGCTCATTAGAGTCAGCTTTTGAATACATCCTTAATACTTTCATGATTTGTTATAACTGAATCCCTTCACTATTTGTCTATCCATCTATCTATCTATCTATCTATCTATCTATCTATCTATCTATCTATCTATTCACACATCCATCCATCTATCTATACACGTATCTATCTTTCTATCTATATCTGTCTGTCTATCTATTTATCTATCTTTCTATCTATACACATATCTATCTATCTATTCATACACACCTCCATCCATATATCTATGCACATATCTATCTATCTATCCCTCTACCCATACACATATCTATTTATCTTTCTATCTATACACACATCCATCTATCTATTTATCCATCTATCCATACACATATCTATCTATGTTTCTATCTGTCTATCTATCTATCTATCTATCTATCTATCTATCTATCTATCTCTCTCTCTCTCTCTCTGTCTGTCTATCTATCTATCTATCTATCTATCTATCTATCTATCTATCTATCTATCTATCTATCTATCTATTTGTCTGTCTATCTATCTTCTGTCTACCTACCTATCTATCTATCTATCTATCTATCTATCTATCTATCTATCTATCTATCTATCTATCTATCTTTTTATCAATCTACCTACCTATCTGCCTGCCTGCCTGAAGGCTCATAGGATTATGCATTTATAGCTGGAAGTATCCTTAAAGGTCATAGAATCCAATTCTCTATTTTTATAGATGTGGATATTGAGGTCTAGAGAGGTTATGTGATTTGTCTAAGGTCACAGATATAGTAAGGGCAGAGCCAGGGTCAGGATCCAAGTCCTTTGACTCAAGGAGTAATCACTACTCCTCTCTGGTTTAGGCGATGGCCAAATGTAGTTTATAGAAAGTCGGTGACAAATGAATCACTCAAAATACCCAAGAAATCCAACACACATACATCACACTCTTTCTCCATAATTTAACTTGGCAGCATGAAGAGGGGGCACATTGATTTTATAGAGCTTCCATCAGTATCCACCTTAGGTCCCTTACCAGATTTGACTCTGGATTCTCAAAGGAGATACCTAGAAATCTCAAGTTCTGACCATGCTGGGAAAGTTTCCATTGGGAGCTTGGAAATAGATTCTGGGTCTGCATTCCTGAGGGTGGAACTAGAAAAAAATAATATTAATTGTTATATATCATTAGCACAGTCCCTCTACTGCTTAACACAGTGACTTATACTTAGTAGGAGCTTAATAAATGTTTGCTGACCAATATAACTAATTATATATATATGCATATATATGTGTGTGTGCATAAACTAAATATATATATAATTATATAACATAGCTAAAACAACCAATTTTAATAGCTAGCATTTCAATAGCACCTGATACTTGCTAAGCACTTTGCAAATTTTATCTCATTTGGTCCTTAAAGCTACCCTGTGATATAGGTTATATTATTATCACCATTTTGCAGATGGGGAAACTGAATCTGAGGAAGATCAAATGATTTACCCAGGGTCACAAAGCTAATAAGAAGCTGATGGAGGATTTGAACTCAGGTCTCGTGTCACCTAGTTAAATGTGAAGAGGTTTATCTCTCACTGAAGGGCCACTATTAATCAATCAATCGATCAATCAATTAGCATTGACTTGGAACCTTTTCTGCTGGTGATTTAGATGGTGTAGGACCTGGTAGTTGGGTGGAGGTTGGATTGAAGAGGGGAGAGACTTGAGGCAGAGACGTCCATTAGGAGGCTATTACAGGAGATAAGGACCTGTACTGGACTGGTGGCTGGACATGTGAGTGGAGACAAGGGGACAGATGAGAGAGATATTGTAGAAGTAGAATCAATTAGATTTGGTAACTGGAATGGGGAAGGAGTGGGAGGTGGGATTAGAATTCAAGAATGACTCTGAGGCTGCTAACCTGTTCAGGGATATATTTATCCATGGAAACCAGGAAAAGTATAGGAAAATCCAAAATAGTCCTCAGTCTATTGCAGTCACTTTCTCCTTCTGCAGAGATGGTAGCAGGATGGCAGAGACGAGTCAGAGATTGCCAAGCATCATAGTTTCCCCACCATCTATACACATTATTTTAATTATTGGTACTCTAAATATGAGATCCTTATCCAATGACTAACCAATGAGCAAGCCAGTAGAGGAACCAATCAATAACATTTTTTAAAGTGATTGTTATGTTCCAGACACCCAAGAACTTAATCATATTGTTCTTACTGTAAATTAAATTAGAAGCTATAAGTAAGTTGCAGCTAAATGAAGAGGTGCCTCACAAGTTCTCCTCTGAGAAGAAAACAAAGGAGTTGGATTACTTTCAATATTTGAGTGCTTCTCCTATGGGATGGGGTAACTAGGTGGTGTAATGGATAGAGTGTTGGGCTAGGAGTCAGGAAGATCTGAGTTCAAATCTGCCCTCAGACCTTACTAGACCCTAGGCAATTCACTTGATCCTTTTTGACTCAATTTCCTCATTTATAAAATGAACTGGAGAAGGAAATATCAAATTCCTCTAATATCTTTGCCAAGAAACATCCAAATGGGGTCATGATGAGTCTGAAATGACTGAACAACAATAATAGACTTGTGCTATATGCCCAGTATCAAGGTATAAAAGGAGATTAGTGATCCTTTTTCAAATAATTAATTACCTATGGTTTTCTTGAATGGTTAGACCAGTTTCAGCTCTACCAATCATGTATTAGTGTAGTGTGTAATTAGAAAATCTTGAACCCTTGGACTTCATTTCCCAGAATCCTTTTTCCTTCATGCATATAGTGTCCTTACATAATTATTTATAAGTTTGGTATAACTATGCCTCTCACTCTCTTCTCTCACCACCGTGGCTGGGTTAGCACCCTTTTTACTCTAGCTTTTTATTTTAGTTATTATTAATAAACTTTATAAAATACAATACTTGGAGTATTTAGATATTTTTAATCTCATAGTAGGGCTTAGTTTTTGAACATCAGTATGCATTTTTTCCAGTGATGGTATATTGTTGCAAGTTGGGCAACACCAAAGTCTCTGAAGAATTAAAATTGTGGGTCACCCAGAGGACAATGGAGAGGTTCATGGTGGGCGTGTGTAGGCTATAGCATATTACCAGTGAAATCTTGTGTAAGAAAAGTGGGTGCATAGCCACAAGAGCCATTCAGATTGCAGAACAAGGAATAACAGATAGACAGCCCAGATAGATGCCACTGGAAATGATGTAATGCCAAGAAATGTCATGAAAGTTTCCAGAATGTGAAGTGTGCTTCTTGTGGAATATTCATGGAACAACATGGGAAAGAGTCACATAGTCAATCAGTTAATAAGCATTTATTAAGCACCTACTTACTACATGCCAGGTACTATGCTAGGTAAAGGGGATATAAAAAGAGGCAGAAAGCAGCCTTTGCCCTCAAGGAGCTTCCAGTCTAATGGAGCAAACCAAAGGGGCTTAAGAAATGGTTATAGATTGATTAGTTGTTTAAGTGAGATCTCAGATCCACTTCCTACTTAGCTCTTGCAAACTCATGGACTCTTTCCCATAATTTAATTAGTCAGGCTAAAAATATATAACATAGATTTAATGCTCCTGGTGAGTGCTACAAGGTGGTAAGGGCAGGGGGAGTAGGGATTCCAGAATTGTTCAGTTACGTGGTTAGAAGAGTCTTTGATCTCTCTAAGGTCTAAGCCTGACCATGGTATTCCCTGAATTCAAGACTTCCCAAGGCTTTCTACTGGGGAGAGAGGGAGAAAGGGAATTATTTAAAGAAATCATTGCTTATGGCAAAGCTCCTATCTTTCCCTATGTTGGTGACTGTGGCCTGAGGTGCTGTCTCTGTCATGCTTAACACTCTTAGTGATGAAAATGCAAAATACCAGATAACCAAATATTCTTTCCATGGAAAGATGGGGCCACTGGGATCATTATGGGGTGTGACTGGCCTATCTTGGGAAGGAGGGAAGAGGACTAGGCAGGGGAGATGAGAGCTAGAAAGAGTGGTGGGAAACTATTTCTCTTTTTAAAAAAAAATTTTTTTTAATTTTTTTAAATTTTAAAATTAAAAAATTTTTAATATATTTTTAAAATTTAAAATTTGAATTAAAACATTTTTTAATTTAAAAAATTTTTAAAAAGTTATTTACACAATAACAATTTATCACAATTATTTGTACAATAACAATTTATACAAAAAGTCATTTATGCAGGGGGAAGCCAGATGGCTCAGTGGATTGAGAGCCAGGCTTTGAGACAGGAGGTCCTAGGTTCAAATCTGGCCTCAGACTCTTTCTAGCTATGTGACCCTGGGCAAGTCACTTAACCCCCATTGCCTGGCCCTTACCGCTCTTCTGCCTTAGAACCAATACATAGTATTGCTTCTAAGATGGAAGGTAAAGGTTTAAAAAAAGAGTTATTATACAATAATAATTTATACAAAGAGTTATTTGTACAACTTATATAAATGTATATGAAAAGTTATTTATACAATAACAAGTAAAAACAATTTTTAACATTGTATTTTATGAATTTTTGAGTTTCGAATTCTCTCTTTCCTTCCCCTCTCCTCTCTCTGAGATGACAAGTAATCTGATAAAGTTTATACATGTGCAATAATGTAAAACATATTTCCATATTAGTCATTTTGTGGAAGAAAATGAACCAAAAAAAGAAAGTGAAAACCACTATTTTTTGGTCTGCATTCAGACTCCATCAGTTCCTTCTCTGGAAGCAGATGGCATTTTTCATCATGAGTCCTTGGGGATTGTTTTGTATCATCGTCTCGATGAGAATAGCTAAGTCATTTACATTGATTGTTGTACATTATTGTTGTTCCTGCTTACAATGCTCCTTGTGGTTCTGCTCACTTCTCACGCTCAATGCATTAGTTCATGTAAGTCTAGGAAGCCATATCTAAGCCAAATTCAGCAGTGGGAAATTTAAGGATTTGGAAATCTTTGGCTGGAGTGTCTTGGACAGTCAGATCAGTTCATAGCAGGGCAATAGAGGGCTTAATTCTCCAGCTCTTATCCTGTCTTCTTCCATACCAAGGTCAGCAAACTGTGTGGAAGGTATATAACCAGAATGACATGCATTCAATAATGACATGCTGTATATGTGCAAGAGAGCACTGTCCTTGCATTGGGTTAATTTAAACACAAAGAAGTCTTTTCCCCAAAGAAGATTATAGTCTAGTAGAGGCATAAGAGATCTACAGAGAGAGGTGCACTAAAGTGGATTATGTTGGAACATAAATGTTCTAGGGAGGAACAGAACAAAATTCTCTTCAGGGTGTGAGGGAAAAGGTTGACACCAGCTAGGAGGGGAATTGAAGAAGGTTTCCATCGCCAGCTCAGAGTCTGATACAGACTACATAGATATAGACATAGACTCTATAGATATAGATATGGACTTTATAGACTCTATAGATATAGATATAGATTCTATGGACTAGATATAAATATGACTATATAGATATAGACTCTATAGGCTCTATAGATATAGATATGGACTCTATAGATATAGATATAGATTCTATAGACTAGATATAAATATGACTATATATAGACTCTATAGACTCTATAGATATAGATATGGATGCTATAGACTCTATAGACATAGATATGAACTCTATAGATATAGATATAGATTCTATAGACTATAAATATGACTCTATAGATATAGATATGGACTCTATAGATATAGATATAGAATCTATAAACTCTAGATATAGATATGGACTCTATAGACTCTATAGATATAGACTATAGACTCTATAGATATAGGTATGGGCTCTATAGACTCTATTGATATAGATATAGACTCTATAAAATCTAGATATAGATATGAACTCTATAGATATAGATATAGATCCTATAGACTAGATATAAATATGACTCTATAGGTATAGATATAGACTCTATAGAGTCTATTGATACAGATATAGATATAGATTCTATAGACTAGATATAAATATGACTCTATAGATATAGACTCTATAGACTCTATAGACATAGATATGGACTCTATAGACTATAGATATAGATATGGACTCTATAGACTCTATAGATATAGATATGGACTCTATAGACTCTATAGATATGGATATGGACTCTATAGATATAGATATAGATTCTATAGACTAGATATAAATATGACTCTATAGCTATAGATATAGACTCTATAGACTCTATTGATATAGATATGGACTCTATAGATATAGACTCTATAAACTCTAGATATAGATACGAACTCTATAGACTATATTTATCGATATGAACTCTATAGATATAGATATAAATCTATAGACTCTCTAGATCTAGATATGTACTCTATAGACTCTATAGACACAAGACCTGCTCATTGATTGATTGCCTTCATTGGAGAATTTTAGATTCTCATGGGATCAGAGTATTAAAGCTGGAAAGGACCTCGGAGGTCATCTAGTCTAAGCCTCTCATTATTCAGATGAGTAAAATGAAGCTCAGAAATGCTGTGACTTACCCAAGGTAATAATCATAATAGTAGTAGCTAACATTTATATAGCACTAACTAGGTGACTATGGGCCAGGCACTATACTTTATAATTATTTTCTCATTTGATTTTCACAACAACCTGGGAGATAAGTGTTATTATTGTTCCCATTTTACAGATGAGAAAACCAAGGCAAATAGAGCCTAAGCAATTTGCCTAGGGTCACACAGGTAGTAAGTGTATGAGGCAGGATTTGAACTTGGGTCTTCCTGACTCTTGGCCCACCTACCCACTGTATCACTTTGAACTAAGTTTGTTCTTTGAGTTTCAAAGCAAGGCTAAATCTTCAGGTTGTGGGCCTGTGGTGGGCATTTTTTTAAAAACAAGAGTTGTGACTCCACTGATATTGGTCTTTAGTGCTTAGCTTATTACCTAGTGCTTAGCACAGTTCCTGGCCCACAGCAGCACCCTAATGAATATTTTTTTTATTTTTAAATTTTTAAATATTTCTCCATGTTTACATGATATATTTTCTTTCCTTCCCTTCTACCCTCCCCCCTCCCAGAGCTGACAAGTAATTCCACTGGGTTGTGCAAATGTTATCACTTGACACCTATTTCCATATTATTCATCTAATGAATATTTGTTTATTGATCTGTCACTCCTGGTGAGGAAACTCCCTCCATCCCTTCAGATTGCAGCTTCCCTGTAATTTGAGTCTGAGAGTTGTCTAGAGCTCTGAGAGTTTAATTGACTTTCCCAGGGACAGAGTTAATACATGTGTAAGAAGCAGCACCTGAACCCAGGTCTACCTGAGCCTGAGGCCAAGGTTCTCTCCTTGGTGCTCATACTTTGGTCTCAGGATTGCTTTATACTCTTAAAAATTATTGAAGACCCCGAAGAACTTTTTAAAATGTGAACTCTTTATCAATTTTATTTATACTCATTAATATTTACTGTATTAGACATTGAAATTTATTATTATGAAAGTCATTTTGACCTCAAAGATTTCTTTGAAAGGATCTTGGGGACCTCCAGGAATCCTGGGATCCCTCTTTGAGAACCCCATCTCAATAACATGCTGCCTCTTGTATTTCTATAAAGGTTTAATGCTTGTAATACCCTTTATATAGATTATGTCACTTTATCCTCCCAAATCCGTGAAATGAGTACCATTAACCTGCTCGTTTTTGTCACAGACATAGTAAGGGATTCACTCAGTGCTTATATCAGAGGTGGGATTTGAAACAAGATCTTACGGATTTCTGGGGCCACCAAAGCCACACTGCTTCTCCCTGGGAAAAGAAGGGTTAGTAGGTCTGGCTAGAAGGCATTTATAATGCACAAGGGCAGTTAGGGAGCTCAGTAGATTGAGAGTCACCCCTAGAGATGGGAGGTCCTGGATTCAAAACTGGCCTTAGACATTTCCTAGCTGTGTGATCCTGAGCAAGTCACTTTTAAGCCCCATTGCCTTGCCCTTCCTATTCTTCTGCCTTGGAACTAATATACAATATTAATTCTAAGGCAGAAGGTAATGATTTAAAAAAAAAAGGCATAACATAAGGGAATAAGAGTGAAGAGGAGGAAAGATGCTTTGGTACAGGTGGCCACCTATGTATGCCTGGACTCCATCTCTACCTTGTAGAATCCCCAGCATCCTTTAAGGCAGAAACTCTAAGAAACTTTAAGGCAGAAGCCTAAGACAGTGATGGTGAACCTTCTAGAGAGGGAGTGCCAGGCCCTGCCCCCACCCCACCCCATACTGGGTATGCCCTGACCCACGCCACCCCACACAGGGGAGGGAGAAAGCACTCCCATTGGGCTGCTGAGCAGAGGGGTAGATCAAGTGAGGAGTGTCCTCATTCCTCAGTGTAAAGTGTAGAGAGGGGGAGGGGAGTCGCCCAAGCACTCTGCTCCCCTCCAGCTCTGCCACTTGTGAGTTGCTGACATTATCCTCTGTGCACTCTCATTAGGCTGCTGGGCAGAGGGTGGGTGATGAGAAAAAATGTCAACAGGGATGGTAGAGAGGGGGAGGAGAGCAGCTCTTCTCAAGTCCCTCTGTCGTTTTAGTAATGAACTCTAGGGGTAGAGGATGGGGAGGGAGCATGCCTGAGTACCCACAGAGAGTGCTATGTGCCATCTTTGGCACCTGTGCCATAGGTTTGCCATCACTGACATAAGACCCTTCCTAACTACCTACCTCAGTCACCAGTGTTCGCTTCCCCTTGAAAATTTTTCTGTGCTCATGTTTATCCCTCTAGCAGAGTGTAAGCTCCTGGAAGGGGAAATTTTTTGTCTTTTAATTTCCAGTGATAGGCAAAAAATAGATGCTTAATGACGGTTTGCTAAAACTTAGAGAGATTGAAGAACTCTGGTCAATGGACTGATCTGTTGTGATTTCAGAGGATGGAGGATGAAATGCTACTCACAGGGACAGCTAGGTGGCACAATGGATAGTGACCTGGGTTCAAGTATGACTTTAGACACTTCCTAGCTGTGTGATTCTGGGCAAGTTACTTAACCCCCTTTACCTAGCCCTTGCCCTTCTGTCTTAGAGGTGTTCCTAAGACAGAAGCTAGGTGGCACAGTGGTGAGAGACCTTGGTTCAAATCTGCCTTCAGACACTTCTTAGCTATGTGACCCTGGGCAAGTCACTTAACTACTTTTACCTAACCCTTGCCCTTCTGTCTTAAAGTTGTTCCTAGGAGAGAAGTTAGGTGGCACACTGGTGAGAGACCTGGGTTCAAATCTGCCTTCAGACACTTCTTAGCTGTGTGACCCTGGGCAAGTCACTTAACCACTTTTACCTAACCCTTGCCCTGACTTATAGGTATTTCTAGGACAGAAGATAAAGGTTTAAAAAAAAAAAAAAAGACTGCTCCCTACTTCCTGACTAAGAGGTGACAGGATTCCAGCACACAAATAGGAAGTTCTACTTGTCGGTGAATAGACGTTTCAAGGGTTTTCTATTTACTTTGCTTTTTTCCAATAAGAGTGAAGTTGGAGGGAGAGAAAAGGGATTTTTATACATTTGGAAAAAAATAAAATAAAAAGAATAAATCTGTTAAACTGAAACAAAAGAAACGAGGAGGGAAGGGGATCCCCCTGTTCTCTCCGTCCCCCGCGTCCCCATTCAGCTCCAGGTGCCTAGAATGAGTTTGTTATTCTCCTTCGGCTCGGAATGGCGGAGGGGCCCTGGACTTCGGGGAAGCCTTTCAAGTTCTGATTCATTGTTCCAATAAACGAGCTGGACTTCGCCTTCAAGTGGCCTCCCCAGCCTGTAATTATCCCTGCTGCAGGTTGCCGGCTTTGTTGCACTGCGGCGGCGGAATGCTCTTTCTGCCGAATCCAGGCTTGAGTCATCCTCTTTGGGGCGCGCATGCTTGGGGCAGTTATCGGAGCCCCTGGGGGGGAGGAGGAAGGCGGGGACCAGGAGCCCCTACCTGCACCGGCTTTGCAATTAATCCTCGGCTGGAAACGGCTCTAGGTAAACAGGCCCGACAGTGGGGACCGAGCCGGACCGGGAGGCGAGGGGGGCGGGGCTGACAACTTGGCCCCAGCCCTGACGTTTACCCTCTTTGATTACCCATCTCCCCCTGCCCCTCTCCTTCTGTGAAGCACCCCGAAAACTCTTATTAGATTAGCTAAATGTCTATTTCGGGTTCTAGGCACCGAGAGACGTTACTCTCTCCTTCCAGGCGTGTACGCTTGCCTTCTCCCGTCCTTTCCCAGGCTGGTGGCCTTTCCCACACAACCAAATAGAATGCAAATCCCTTTCTTTGAGGACAATATGAGTTCCAGATATTTCTAATTTAGGAGGTGGGGGAGGGGGTGGGGGAATGAAACAATGGAAGCGAGAAGGAGAAGGGATTCTCCGGGCAATGGTGACTTCATTCTTCTCCTTCCAGAGGGTCCCGGTCATCTTCATTAGGGCCCGGGAATCCCTGCCGCGGATGCCCCAAGTGAATGAGAAGTTAGTAGGCGAGTCACTGAATTCCAAATCGAATAAACAGTCATTGAACACGGACTGTGAACAGGCATCGGAATGGGCGTGGAAAGAATGAGAGGGAACTGCAAAACTGAAGCTAAGCCCTGCTGGCCGGAACTTTGCATTCTGTTGAATTTCTTCTTTAGTTTCCTGATCAGCAAAATGAAGGAGCTGGACCACATTTTCTCAAAAAAATTACTTCTAGCCCTAAATTCTAGGCTCTAGTTGCTTCCTTAGGCCAACCCTCTTTCATTCAGTTGCTTTTGCCCGAAGCCCATTCAGTAATGTTGATAGCAGCCAACTCTCGAGGGTGTTTCAGTTATTTAGAAGGGAGCAAGAAGAGGGAGCTAAAGAGAGACTGACTGAAAAAGAGACAGGGAGAGACACAGAGACCAGGAGAGAGATAGACAGGAGGAGAGTCTTAGAGCGAGACAGACAGAGAGGCACAGGGATAGAGATAGGGAGAGACAGGGAAAGACTCATTGACAGAGAGAGAGACAGGCAGACAGACAGAGATAGAGACAGAGACTGAGAGACAGAGGGGAGAGAGAGAAAGAGAGAGGTAGACCAGATTGAGGTAAAGACAGTGAGACAGAGTTAGGGAGAGTGAGACAGAAAGAGAATTAGAAACAAAGGCAGAGACAGAAACAGAGATAGAGACAGGGAGGCATAGAGACACCAGAAGAAAGATAGTGACAAAAATAGAGAGGGAGAGACAAAGAAGGAGAGAGGCACAGAGATAGAAATAGGAAGAGACAGGGAGAGAGTCATTGACTGAGGCAGAGGCAGAGACAGAGACAGAGAGAGTCAAACAGAGAGAAAGAGATGGAGAAAGACAGAGAGAGACAGAATTAGAAGTAGAGGCAGAGGGGGCAGCTGGATGGCTCAGTGGATTGAGAACCAGGCATAGAGACAGGAGGTCCTAGGTTCAAATCTGACCTCAGACACTTCCTAGCTGTGTGACCCTGGGCAAATCACTTAACTCCCATTGCCTAACCCTATAACAAATAAAATTAATATAGAACGTTATATATAAAAGATATTAGGGTTTAAAAAAAAGAAATAGAGGCAGAGAGAGTGACAGAGTTAGAGACTATAGATGAAGACAGAGACAAGGAAAAGACAGAGAGAGAAAAATGGGAGGAGGGAGATAGAAAGACAGACAGATGGACAAAAACAGAGTTAGAAAGAGAAACTGGATGCAGGGTAGGGCTGAGGGAGAAGCTTGAAGTAAGTACATTTTTGGTTTTAGCAAGTCTTCCCAGTGTTTTCCTGATCTTATAGTGCCCAGTATACAATGTGTTCAAGAACAGTTGATTGGATTTTCTCTATCTTTGGAAAAACTACCTGAAGGTCTAAAGTCTAGCTAAAATGATGCCTTCTCTAAACCCTAGCCTCATAAAATCTTTTTTATGTTTTTGATCTTTTTTTTGGTCTTTTTTATCTTTTATCTATTTGATCTTTCCAATCAGGCTCTCTCCACCTGTTTCCAGTCTGATTTCACACCTCTCCCACCTTCTTCTCCTTCCCTCACCTAATCATCATCTCCCTTTTAGTCAAATCAGTCTGCTAGATGTTCACCTTATAGACTTTGTGTCTCTGGCCTCTGTACCTTTGGTTTAAGTCTAAAATACATACCCTCCCTACCTCTCCCACATAGAATCCTGCACAGCCCAGGGGCCATCACTCATACAAACTTTTCCATTTGTTCCTGCCAATCCTGGCACTTCCCCTTGAGCTGGCCTTGTATACATTTTGTACTTTTTTGTGTACATGTTGTATTTCCATGGGAGAATGTCAGTTTCTTGAGGGCAGGGAATGTTTAGCTTTTTGTTTTTATATTACGAACAGTACCTAGCATTATGCTTTGAAGGGGGAGATATTTAAATGATGAATGGAAACTCAGGTCTTGACTAGCTCTTTTTTGCTCCTCTCTGATTCACTTGGATTAATTCTGTTTTGTGTTATTATTATTATTGTTGTTGTTGTTGTTTGTGTCCTATACTGCCCTAATATTATAAGCTTCCTGAGGGCAGAGATGCATTTTCATTAATCTTTCTATTTTCCCCATTCTTTGCACAAAGGAGATAATCAATATATGCTAAATTGAGTGTGAACATTATATTTCAAGCAGAATTAAATTTATTTTATTCCCAGTAGCAAGATATTCTTTTTTTTTAAACCCTTATTCTGTCTTAGAATCAATACTGTGTATTGACTCCAAGGCAGAAGAGCAGGAAGGGCTAGGCAATGGGGGTTCAGTGACTTATGTCTGAGTGTCTGAGGTCAGATTTGAGCCCAGGACCTTCTGTCTCCAGGTCTGGCTCTCTACCTACTGAGCCACCTAGCTGCCTCTTGATCTATCCTTATTTTAGTAGATAACCAATGACTTCTTTATGTTTTCTTTTCTCTCTGCTTCTAATAGATCTAGGCTGTATCCTTTGATGATTTCTGGAAATAGAATAGCCATATTTTTGTTTGGCCATAGTTTTCAGGGAGTCCAATTATTTTTTATAATAATATAGGGTTTATATTTTATAATAATAAAGGGTTTGTAAACCCTTTCCTTCTGTCTTAGAATCAAAACTAAGTATTGGTTCTGAGACAGAAGATCAGTAAGGGCTAGGCAATTGGGGTTAAGCTAGGGAGTATCTGAGGTCAAATTTGAACCCAGGGCCTCACATATCTAGGCCTGAGTCTCAGTCCTTTGAGCTGCCACCTACCTGCCTGGAGGTAGATATTTTGAGAATTTGGATCACTGACTTCTTAGTCCAAATTTTATCATGAAATGTCTTTCAATTGACTGATTCTGGTCAAAACACTTCTACTGCTGAGTACAAGGGAGGGACAAGACAAAATGGTGACTCAATAATAATGATAGATGTTTCTAAACTACGTGGCAAACAGGGTAAAAATTTATAGAAATATCTTCTAAACAAAGTCACACACCATTCGGCAGAGGTAAGGTAAAGGATGGCAATAGACACATGACCTTGGACCATAAAGTATGTTGGTTTGCCACTGAATGGCGCCTATAAATGGGCTAAGATCCAAGAGCAGAATTCAAAGGCCCTTCAGAGGCAACATTCCACAGGTACTTGACCAACAAAATGTGGACAAAGAAGCCTCCAACAAATGTCTGAGTCAAGTATGATTATTTACAGAAACAGAAGGGTTCGTGATCTATAAAACAAGGGGGTTGGACTAGATAGGCTCTGATGTTCCTTCTCTTAAATCCATTATAATAGTGATAGAGAATCAAGTCATTGGTATGAGAAACGACTCTTTCTTAAGGAATCTGAATTTACTGATTGTTGTTGACTTGGCAAAGAAAATGGCAGATACTGTACACATATTACTGTGGCACCTACTGAATTTGGTACCTACTAAATACCTATAAAGGGAAGAATCTTACTCTGTACTCTTATTTTTCTCCATAATTTAACAGATGAAAAACTTTTTTTATTAAATACAGAACTTAAAAACTGTTTAAGGAAGGGGCAGCTAGATAACACAACAGATAGAGTACTAGGCCTGAAGAGGACCTGGATTCAAATCTTGCTTCAGATACTTTCTAGCTGTGTGATCCTAGGCAAGTCACTTAAACTCAATTGACTAGCTCTTGCTGCTCTTCTGTCTTGGAAATGATACTAAACAGAAGGCAAGGATTAAAAAAAACCCAAAACTTTAAAAAATGTTTAATGGGGATAATTAGGTGGCTTAGCAGATAGAGACCTAGATCTGGAGACAAGAGTTCCTGGGTTGAAATCTGGCTTCAGACATTTCCTAGCTATGTGACCCTGCACAAGTCACTTTATCCCCATTGCCTACCTCTAACACTCTTATACCTTGATTTCTAAGATGGAAGATAAGAGAGTTAAAAAAAAAAGAAATGATAAGCAGACTAACTTTGTTTTCATTTAAAAAAATATTTTATTTTTTCCCTCAGTTACATGTAAAAATAGTTTCCAACATTTAAAAAAGAATTTGAGTTTCAAATTCTCTCCCTTCCTCTCTTCCTCCCATTCTCTCACCCCAGAGCTGAAATGGTAAACAGCCTGAATTACCTGTGCAGATTTTACACGTGCAATTATGTAAAACATTTTTCTATATTAATCCTTCTGTGGCAGGAAATTCAAACAAAAAAAATTAAGAATGTGAAAAAGTTTGCTTTGGTCTAGATCAGTGGTTCCCAAACTTTTTTGGCCTATTGCCCCCTTTCCGGAAAAAATATTACTTAGCGTCCCCTGTCACATACTGTCACCGCCCCCTTACAGTTATTCACAGCCCCTAAATGCACCTGTGGCCATCACCACCATGCCTGGGTCTCTGCAGTACCCATCAGGGGGCGGTGCCACCGACTTTGGGAATCACTGGTCTAGACTCAGACTCCATTACTTCTTTCTCTGAAAGCAGGTGGCATTTTTAAAAATCATGAATACTTTAAGGTTGTTTCTGATCATTTATTGCTGAGAATATCTAAGTGATTCATGGTTGCTTATATACAGAATTGCTGTCATTGTATTACAATGTCCTCCTAGTTCTGCTTTCTTCACTCTGCTTCAGTTTGTGTAAATATTTCCAGGATTTTCTGAACTTTTCCTAAGAGGATTAATTCTGGAAAAATGGAAAAACATGGAAAGACCTACATGAAACCACAAAGGGTGAAATAAGCATAACGAAGAAAGAGAGCATTATATTCAGCCCCAGAAATATTGAAGGATGATTTGTATATATCTACCGCCAGAGAAAGAACTGATAAATAGAAACAAATAAGATAGAGTTTTATTTGCACATGTATCTTGAGGGAGGGAGAGAGTTAACTGGGTATTTTAATATAATAAAGAAAGAAAGAAATTTAATTTTAGAAAATCAACAAACAACTAGAATCAGAGCAATTTATGTAGATAAAACTATGATCTACAATCACTTGAATCTAATATTGACCTACAAAATGTTAAGAATGATACTTTATTTTTTAGAAAAAAATTTTCCATGGTTCCATGATTCATGTTCTTACTCTCTCCCCCCCAACATCCACTCCACCTGTAGCCAATGTGCATTTCCACTGGTTTCTTCATGTGTCGTCGATCAAGATCTATTTCCATATTATTGATACTTGCTCTAGGATGGTCATTAAGAGACTACATCCCAAATCATGTCCACATCAACCCATGTGTTCAAGCAGTTGTTTTTATTCTGTGTTTCCATTTCTAACTCTTGCTTGATTTTAAAATCTTTCCTTTCCCAGAGATCTGACAAGTATACTATTCTGTGCATTAATGTCCCAATTTTGCCACATCCCCTCCAATATTCATTACTCTCCCCTGCTGTCATTTTAGCCAATCTGCTGGGTGTGAGGTGATAACTCAGAGATGTTTTGATTTGCATTTTTCTAATTATCAGAGATTTAGAACACTTTCTCATGTGCTTATTGATAGTTTTGATTTCTTTATTTGAAAATTGCCTATTTATGTTCCTTGCCCATTTATCGATTGGAGAATGGCTTGATTTTTTTTTTTTACAATTGATTTAGCTCCTTGTATATTTGAGTAATTAGACCTTTGTCAGAATTTTTTGTTATAAAGATTTTTTCCCAGTTTGTTGTTTCTCTTCTGATTTTGGTTGCATTGTTTTTGTTTGTACAAAACCCTTTAAATTTAATGTAATCAAAATTACTTATTTTATATTTTGTAATTTTTTCTAACTCTTGCTTGATTTTAAAATCTTTCCTTTCCCAAAGATCTGACAAGTATACTATTCTGTGTTCACCCAGTTGTCTTGTTTCCTTCTTTATATTCAAGTCATTCACCCATTTTGAATTTATCTTGGTGTAGGGTGTGAGATGTTGATCTAAAACTAATCTCTCCCATATCATTTTCCAATTTTCCCAGCAGTTTTTGTCAAATGGTGGATTTTTGTCCCAAAAGTTGGGCTTTTTGGATTTATCATAGACTGTCTTGCTGACGTCACTTACCACAAGTCTATTCCACTGATCCTCCCTTCTGTCTCTTAGCCAGGACCATATAATTTTGATGACCACTGCTTTATAGTATACTTTAATATCTGGTACTGCTAGGCCACCTTCCTTCATGTTTTTTTTCATTATTTCCCTTGATATTCTTGATCTTTTTTTCATCCAAATGAACTTTGTTATAGTTTTTTCTAATTCTGTAAAAAAGATTCTTGGTAGTTTGATAGGTATGGCACTAAATAAGTAAATTAATTTGGGTAGAATGGTCATTTTTATTACGTTAGTTCATCCTACTCATGAGCAATCAATGTTTTTCCAATTGTTTAGATCTAGTTTTAACTGTTTGGAAAGCATTTTGTAGTTGTGTTCATATAATTCTTGTGTTTGTTTTGGTAGATATATTCCTAAGTATTTTATATTGTCTAGGGTGATTTTAAATAAAATACAACACCCATTTCTATTGAAAACACTAGAAAGTATAGGAATAGAAGGACCTTTCCTAAAAATAATAAACGGTATATATCTAAAACCATCAACAAGCATCATCTGCAATGGGGATAAATTAGAAGCCTTCCCAATAAGATCAGGAGTGAAACAAAGATGCCCATTATCACCTCTGTTATTTACATTGTACTAGAAACACTAGCAGTAGCAATCAGAGAAGAAAAAGAAATTGAGGGTATTAAAATAGGCAATGAGGAGACCAAGCTATCACTCTTTGAAGATGATATGATGGTCTACTTAAAAAATCCTAGAGAATCAACTAAAAAGCTAGTAGAAATAATCAACAACTTTAGCAAAGTTGCAGGATACAAAATAAATGCACATAAATCATGAGCATTTCTATGTATTTCCAACACATCACAGCAGCAAGAGTTAGAAAGAGAAATGCCATTTAAAAGAATACTTTAAAAGACTTGCACAAAAATATTTATAGCTGTGCTCTTTGTGGTGGCAAAAAAAATGGAAAATAAGGGGGTGTCCATCGATTGGGGAATGGTTGAATAAATTGTAGTATCTGATGGTGATGGAATACTTTTGTGCTGAAAGGTATAATGAACTGGAAGAATTCCATGTGAACTGGAAAGACCTTCAAGAACTGATGCAGAGGGAAAGGAGCAGAGCCAGAAGAACATTGTACAAAGAGTCTGATACTCTGCGGCACAATTGAATAGCAGCAATGCAATAATCCAGGACATTTCTGAGGGACTTATGAGAAAAAACACTATCCACATCCAGAGAAAGAACTGTGGGAACAGAAACACAGAAGAAAAATATATGATGGATCACTTAGTGCGATAGGGATGTGGTTAGGGTTTTAATGTTAAAAGATTACTCTACTGCAAATATGAATAACATGGAAATAGGTTTTGAATAGTGATACATGTATAACCTAGTGGAATTGCTTGTCAGCTTTGGGAGTGGGGAGGAAAGAGCAGGGAGATGAGGGGAAATCATGAATCATGTAACCATGGAAAAATATTCTAAATAAAAAAAGGAAAAAAAAAAGAATGATACTTTAAGCAGATGCCACTATGCCAAACTCCTAACTTACCAACTATTTAGAAAGAAAAGCTCTTAAAAAATGGAGACCTGGGGGGCAGCTGGGTAGCTCAGTGGATGGAGAGCCAGGCCTAGAGATGGGAGGTCCTAGGTTCAAATCTGGCCTCAGGCACTTCCCAGCTGTGTGACCCTGGGCAAGTCACTTGACCCCCATTGCCTACCCTTACCACTCTTCTGCCTTGGAGCCAATACATAGTATTGGCTCCAAGACAGAAGGTAAGGGTTAAAAAAAAAATGGAGACCTGGTGAAAGAAATCAATTCCTTTGGGAAAAAGAAAAAAATACAGGTCTCATATATATTAAATTTCCCCCCCCAAAATTGATCATTGTATCCATTTCTATAATTGTTTGCCCAAATATAAACATAAAAGAACACAATAGAAGAGTAACTTCCAGGACTGTTTCTATCTGTGGTATTTGATCATAAAGATCAAAATGAAATGATGGTGATGAAGATAGAATGATTTAAATAGTAGTTTAGAGTTTGGGCAAGTCACTTAACCTCTGCCTGCCTCTCTTTCTTCATCTGTAAAATGGGGATAAAAATATCACTTCTTTCCCAGGATTGTTTTGAGGATCACATGAGATTATATTATAAAGTCCTTAATACAGTACATGGCGCATAGAAATGACGTATCTTTTTCTAAACTGAATTATATGGACAAGAGAAAACTGCCCGTGTTTCACTTTTCAAATGGAATTGGGTAACAGAAAGGATCTTATAGTCAAACCTCATTTTATAGAGAAGGAAACCCCATCATATATTTTTCTTCTGTGTTTCTGCTCCCACAGTTCTTTCTCTGGATGTGGATGAATATCTTTGAATAACAGATTTAGAACTAGAAGGGATGTCAGAGGTCATCTGGCTGAGCTGTGATGCATTTTATACAAAGGAGAAAAGAGGGAGAAAAGGAAAGAAGCATTTATATAGTGCCTAATATGTGCCAGGGACTCTGCTAAGCGATTTACAATTATTATCTCATTTGAACCTTACAACAACCCTGGAAAGGAGGTATTCTTAATATATATGTATATGTACACATATATATATATATATATTTGTATATGTCTCTCTCTCTATATATATATATATGTGTGTGTGTGTGTGTGTGTGTGTGTGTGTGTGTGTGTGTGTATTGCCATTTTGTAAATGAAGAATCTGAGTCAAATAGAAGTGAGGTAAAGTCTCCTCTAGCTCTAGAGCACTGCTCCTAGGTCACTTAAATCCTTCTGTATTTCAGTTTACTCCTCTGCAAAATGAGGGTGCTGGCCACCAAGGAGCCCTCTGAGGGATCATTGTTTTGTAGCAATTATTATTAATGGCTTGTTTAGTTCCAAATCACATTAACTGGTACATTATAACTTAAAAAAATCCTTATCTTCCATTTTAGAATTAAAGCTATGTATTGGTTCTAAAGCAGAAGAGCTGTAAGGGCTAGGCAATAGGAATT
This sequence comes from Gracilinanus agilis, assembly GCF_016433145.1. Lineage (NCBI taxonomy): Eukaryota > Metazoa > Chordata > Mammalia > Didelphimorphia > Didelphidae > Gracilinanus > Gracilinanus agilis. The sequence goes on from NC_058135.1 coordinate 258,484,485, forward strand.
AAGTGACTTGCCTAGGATCACCCAGCTAGGAAGTGTCTGAGGTCAGATTTGAACCTAAGACCTCCTGTTTCTTGGCCTGGCTCTCAGTTATCTAGCTGCCCCCCAGTACGTTGTGACTTAATTCAAGATTCAGTAAGATGCCAAGTGTGTCTGAGGACCAGCTGCTCCTGCCCTGCCTGGGATGTCTGAGGCTTTCCAGGCTTCCATGACTAGGTTTTCTAAAAGGCGGCTAACCCTCCAGCTGTGGCCTGAGCCAATGCCCCAGGTCTGCTGAGCAATAGTATAGTCCCTGGCAAACCCTTTTCCAAGGACCTGATACTCTATTTTCACCAGGGCATTCAGTCTCCAAGTTAGAGTGACCTGCCAAGCTGGAGGGAAAAAGGGTTGACAGAAGCCAAATATTTGCGAAGGGCAAATCTCTCTCCCATAAACACACACACCCTTTTGTTGTTTGATGATCACACAGTCCATCTTTAGAAATATCAGGGTCTCCGTGTCAGGTCTCAAAGATGAACTCCCTGAGAGTCATCTGCTCTGGGCATGACCTAAGCATGTCTCCTTCCATTTCTCTCTCTATATCTGATGCCAGGAAGGCCAGGGTCTCTGACACGGAAATAGATGCCCAGTCCATGTCTGGTATCTTCTGGGTGTGCCCATCCTTAGGAACCACTCACTCAGTGCTGATGATTTATGTTTCTATTGTCTGTCCAGCATCCCACTGCCCTCCACGTTTCCACTTAAGTCTTTGGAGCTCGCCTTGCTGGTATTTATCATCAAATATCAAACTTCTAATCTAGGGATAGAGCTACAGTGTTGGCATCGTAGATGAATTCAGACTGGGAATGGGATAGGGACTCCACCTTCTGACCTGAATTCCCCATTCTCTTTATACTCAGGTCATTTCTGCCCTCCATCATTCCAGAAGGGTAGAATGTAGGGGCCCCAGTCCATTGATATTTCCTTAATCCTGTCTTAATAAATCCTGACCACATATAGTTCCTAATCTCTCTCATTCAGAGTTGTCTTCTGAGGCAAAACCCACATCCCCTGCTACTTCTCCCTATATTCTCATCCCATCTATTTCAACTCTCTCTTGTCAGGCTTTTTTCCTTTCTTTCTTTTTTAAAACAATTATTTAATTAATCAATTAATTTAGAATATTTTCCCATGGTTACATGATTCATGTTCTTTCCCCCCTTTCTTCCTCCCTCGTCCCATAGCCAACGAGCAATTCCACTGGGTTTTACATGTATCATTGATCAAGACCTACTTCCATATTATTGATATTTTCAATAGAGTGATCATTTAGAGTCTACATCCCCATTGAACCATGTGATCAAGAAAATGTTTTTTCTTCTGTGTTTCTGCTCCCACATTTCTTTCTCTGGATGTGGATAGTGTTCTTTCTCATAATTGTCCTGGATCATTGCATTGCTGCTAGTAGAGAAGTCTGTTATGTTGATCATGACACAGTCTATCAGTCTCTGTGTACAATGTTCTGGTTCTTTTCCTTTCACTCTGCATCAATTCCTGAACGTTGTTCTAGTTCACATGGAATTCCTCCAGTTCATCATTCCTTTTAGCACAACAATATTCCATCACCAACAGATACCACAATTTGCTCGTCCATTCCCCAATCGAAGGGTATCCCCTCATTTTCCAATTTTTTGCTACCACAAAGAGTGCGACTATAAATATTTTTGTATAAGTATTTTTCCTTATTATCTCTTTGGAGTATAAACCCAGCAGTGGTATGGCTGGATCAAAGGACAGGCAGTTATTTAAAGCCTTTTGGACATAGTTCCAAATTGCCTTCCAGAATGGTTGGATCAATTCACAACTCTACAAGGAATTCATTAGTGTCTCAGTTTTGCCACATCCCCTCCAACATTTATTACTTTGCAGTCATATTAGCCAGGCTGCTAGGTGTGAGGTGGTACCTCAGAGTTGTTTTGATTTGCATTTCTCTAAGTATAAGAAATTTAGAACACTTTTTCATGTGCATATTGATAGTTTTGATTTCTTTATCTGAAAACTGCCTATTCATGTCTCTTGCCCATTTATCAATTGGGGAATGGCTTAATTTTTTGTACAATTGATTTAGTTCCTTATATATAGGAGAAGTTAGAACTTTGTCAAGGGTTTTTGTTATAAAGGTTTTCCTCCAATTTGTTGCTTCCCTTCTAATTTTGGATACATCGGTTTTGTTTGTTCAAAACTATTTAATTTAATGTAATCAAAATTGTTCATTTTACATTTTATGATGTTCTCTATTTTTAGCTTGGTCTTAAATTCTTTTCTTTCCCATAGATCTGACAGGTATACTATTCTCTGTTCATGTAATTTACTTATAGTTTCCTTCTTTATATTCAAGTCATTCACCCATTCTAAATTCATCTTGGTATAGGGTGTGAGATGTTGATCTAGACCAGTGGTTCCCAAATTTTTTTGGCCTACTGCCCCCTTTTCAGAAAAAATATTACTTAGTGCCCCCTGGAAATTATGAAACTAGAACTCAGAATAGAATGTAATACAAAAAATGTGTGGCTGTCATCGCTTCCCTGGATCTCTGCAGCACCCACCAGGGGGCGGTAGCACCCACTTTGGGAATCACTGATCTAAACCCAATCTCTCTCTTGCTCTTTTCCTGTTTTTCCAGCAGTTTTTGTTATACAGTGGGTTCTTGTCCCAAAAGCTGGTATCTTTGGGTTTATTGTATGCTATCTTGCTGAGGACATTTACCCCTAGTCTATTCCATCGATCCACCTTTCTGTCTCTTAGCCAGTACCATATTGTTTTGATGAGCACTGCTTTATAGTACAGTTTAAGGTCTTTAAAATGTACTATAAAGCAGGGGTCATCAAAACAATATGGTACTGGCTATGGAGAAAGGAAAAATGTGCAGGCTTTTTCCTTTCTCTAGTCTCTTGATTCATTGTGCCCTTTGAAACCCCTCTCTGTAGTTAACAAGATTATCTTCTCCCATATATAGCAAAACATTTATAACAGCACTTTTCGTATGACCAAAGAACAGGGAGAAAGTAGATATCCATTAACTGCAGGATGGCTGAACTGTGACACTTGAATGCGATGGAACATTGTTGAGCTGTAAGAAATAATAACTAGAGTGAAGATTGAAAAGCATGGGAAAATGTATATGCATTGATGAAAAATAAAGAAAGCAAAACCTGGAAAACAACATTTATAATGACTATTACAACAACAACAAATTGAAACTAAATGCTGTGAAATTATAATGTAAAACTTGGCTCCAAAGAAGACCTCTGAGAAAACACATCTTCTTCCCTATCTTCTTTGCATAACTTGAGGGATCATGGATGTAGAATACTACCTATAGCATTTGACTTTTTTGATGTGTTTAGTTTTATGGGATTTACCTCTGTTTCATTTATCTTTTAAAAATATCTGTCTGTCTCTCTCATCTATCTGTCTAGATAGATATAGATATAGAGATAGGGGCAGCTGGGTGGATCAGTGGAAAGAGAGCCAGGTGGCCCTTGGTTTGAATTTGACCTCAGACACTTTCTAACTGTATGACACTAGACAAATCACTTGACTCCCGTTGCCTATCTCTTACCACTCCTCTCCCTTAGAACCAGTACATAATATTGGTTCTAAGACGGAAGGTAAGAGTTTATATACATATATATATATATATGTATATATATATATATATATATATTTTAAGAAATGATTCTCTGGGAGGGAGAGGAACAATACATGGAGAAATGCAGATGATGTACGATCATGATAACAATAAAGGCTGTAAGCTTACCTTCATTTTATATCACTTCTTTATACATCCTTTCCATCTTCTTCATCTCATGGAACCCTTGCTTTCTCCAGAAGGCACTATGACATCATCTTTAGTCCCAGAAGAATGTAAGCTCCTTGAAGGCAGACACTTTCATTTTTGAATTTGTATTTCTAGTGTCTAACACAGTGTCTGGTGGCACAGTAGTCAATTAATTAATATTTGCTTATTTGAGCCGAAGTGTTGATCTCCACATTCTCTCCTTTATTTGCTGATGGAGTTTGGTTGATTGATGGATTGTCTCTAATGATAACGTGTCCCCCTCCTTTTTGCTACAGCTGTCCTTTTATTCATACTCTTTATTCCATCCTCTTCCATTTCCTTTGGTCATTTATCCTTTGAATCATCCCAAACTCAACCTGGATCTCTCTTTATCTACCAGCTATATCCCTACTTTCTACAAACATGACTAGGTTTCTCCTCCATATCCTTAAAAATGTCTTCATTCGTTACTATTCACTCAAGCTATCATCCTAATCTCACTCAGCCAGCATATGAATTCCTACAATCCATTCAAGCTATCATTTTAATCTTTCTCCTCTTTCATGGCCAAAGTCCTAGGAAAACAAACAGTTGGTGCTTATTGCCATAGTCTTTGCTTCCCAATGACTTCTCAACCTACTGCAATTTGGCTTGCAATATCACTACTCAACAGAGGTTGAAATGTCAAACCTTAAGACTTTTCCCTCAGTTTTTATTCTCAGCCCCTCTATAGATTTTGACATGGTTGTCCACTCCTCATCTTAGCCATTCTCCTCCCTTGACTTCTGTGATTCTCTTCTTTGTTGATCTCTTCCTACCCATCTAAATTTCTTCTCAGACTGCTTTTCTGGATAATTATTCACTTTCTGTCCCCTACCCCCATTTATGAGAGTCCTCCAAGGCTCTGTCCTGGGCTTTCTTCTTTCCTTACCATTTTCCCCTGATGGTAACCTCATAAATTCTCATGGGTTCAACATTATCTTTATGCAAATGACTGCCAGAACTGTATACCTTGCTCTTGTCTCTTTCCTGACTTCTAATTCTATTCCACAAACTGTAAATTGAACTTGTCCAGCATCTTAAACCTAGCAAGTCCCAACTACAACTCATTTCTCCCCTAAACTTATCCTTCCTTCAAATTTCTCATTTTCTCATTTCATCTTCTTTCTAGTCACTCCAGATTTGGACTTTGGATTCTCTTCTCTCCTCTTCATTCCCCCCTCCTCCAATCCCCCAATATCTAATGTTGCCAAGTTCTGTTGATTCTGCCTCCCTAAGATCTCTCCTTCCCATCATTCATCTCATCCAGCCAATGTCTTCATTCCAGGCTTCCTAATTTCTCATCTGAACTATTGGATTGGGTTTTTCCTTGGGTCTCCTTGATTGATTCCAGTTTCTTGCCTCTCTAAATTCATCTTGCACATAACTGCCTAAAGCATAAAGGGGATCAGTTACTACCCTGCTCAGGAAGCCTTAGTTGGTCCCATGATCTTTGGGATAAAATACAAATTCCTCAATCCGCACTGAAGGCTGCTTGCCTTCTGGCTCTTAGTTATCTCTCAGGTATTAGTTCATTTTACTGCTCAAAAATACTGCATTTGAGTGAGTGCTTAAACTACATCCCTCATGCCGCATGTGAGTCCCGCCACCTTACCCCAGACAGGGGAGGGAGGAAGCATTCCCATTGGGCTGCTGGGCAGAGGGGCAAGCCATGTGAGAAATATCCTCAGGGGCACAAAGCAGCACCCCCCCCAGTATGTGTACCATAGGTTCACCAACACAGCTCTAGACTCTTTCACCAAGTCACTAGAGCCTTCCCAGTCTGAAAACTTACTCTTTCCTTGGAGTCTTTTCCTCTAATTGGTGGATTCCTCCTAGAACCTTCATTTGAAGGAAAGTACCCAGGCTTACATGCCTTCTTCATTCCAGCCTGGCTTTACTTCTAACTCCATTTACTTTTCTACCATGCCCCATAGAGAATCTCCTAAACTTTCTGTCCTCTTCAGTTCAAGTATTATCTTCTCCCATTGGAATATAAGTTCCTTGATTTTTTCTGTTTGTTTTCCCAGCACCTAGCACAATTCCTAGCACATAGTAAAAGATATGGCAGCCAATGAAAGCAAAGTGTCTAAGACTTCTTGGAGTGGACGTCATAAAGATGGAGCTTTATGTTCCATAAAATCTCCATTTTACTATCTCTTTTTTAAAAAAAATTATTTGTTTGTAGCATTAAAATTCCCAGATACTGCCTACCCTCCATCCCTATCCCATACTAAAGAAAACATCATTTAACAAAAAGACATATGTATATATAAAACTATGGCTTGCATATTTCTATTCATCAGTTCTTTCTCTGGAGGTACACATACACAGGTTGTTCTTGAAATAATATTTCTGTTGCTGTATATCATGTTCTCTTGGTTCTGCACATTTCTCTCTTCATAATTTCATGGAGGCCTTTCCTTGTTTTTCTAAAATTAATGTGCTCGTCATTTTTTCTAAACCCTTACTTTCTATCTTAGAATCAATACTGTGTATTTGTTCCAAGGAAAAAGAGTTGTAAGTGTGAAGTAATGGGGGTTAAGTGGCCAGGGTCACACATCTAGGATGTGTCTGAGGTCAGATTTGAACCCATGTTATATTCAATAATCTGGGAAGAGATGGATGCCACCTTAGACAGATACATATCATCACCATCATTATACATCTATATCTCCCTTGTACCCTGTATTTCTATAACACCTGGGACCTCCCATCTGTGTAATTAGAATCTGTTACCCTAAAAACTATGATCCCCACCCTATTGCAAATATCAATAATATGGAAATAGGTCTTGATCAATGACACATGTAAAACCCAGGGGAATTGTGCATCAGCTACGGGAGGGGAGTGAGGAGAGGGGAGGGGAAGAACATGAATCTTGTAACCATGGAAAAATATGCTTAATTAATCAATTAAAATGTTCAAAGGTCCAATATATATATATACATATATACATATATATGTATATATATATATATA
>NC_058135.1:258494258-258503064 GCF_016433145.1 Gracilinanus agilis
TCTTTCTTTCTTTCTTTCTTTCTTTCTTTCTTTCTTTCTTTCTTTCCTTCTTTCCTTCTTTCTTTCTCTCTCTTTTTCTCTTTCTCTCTCTCTTTCTTTTTGTCTTTTAAAATTTCTTTTTTGTTTGTTTGTTCATTTCTAAATTCTCTTCCTCCCTCTAGGCACTCCCCCTACCTATTGAGAAGACAAGTGATATTATATCAGTTATACATGTTAAGTCATGCAAAACACATATATGTACACGTGTCGTACATATATGCCATGTAGCTTTTAAAATGCAAGAAAAAGAAAGTGAAAGAAATTATGTTTCAATCTGCACTCAGAGTACATCAGTTCTCTCTCTGGAGAAGGATAGCATTGGAATTGTCCTGGAACATTGTATTGATCAAAGTTGTTAAGTCTTTCACGGTTGATCATTGTTACAATATTGTTGTTACTATGTATGCTGCTTTCCTGGTTTTGCTCTCTTCATTTTGCATCAGTTCCTTTAATTTTCCCAAGTTTTTCTTAAATTATCCTACTTATCCTTTCTTATAGCCCAATAGTATTCCATCACAATCTTATATCCGAACTTGATCAACCACTCCCAAATCGATGAGTATCACCTCAGTTTCCAATTCTTTGCCACCACAAAAAGAGCTGCTATAAATATGTTTGTACATATGGGTCCTTTTCTTTTTTCTTTGATTTCTTTGAGATACAGACTTAGTAGTAGTATTTCTGGGTGAAAGAATTGCACAGTTTTATAGACTGCCATTCTTCAGAATGATTGGACCAGTTCACAACTCCACCAACAGTGCGTTAGTGCCCAAATTTTTCCATATCTCTTCTAGCATTTGTCATTTTTCCTTTTCTGTCTTATTAGCTAATCAGATAGGAATGAGGTGGTACCTCAAGTTGTTTTAATTTGCATTTCTTAAGTCAATAGTGATTTAGAACATTTTTTCATGTGGCTAGAAACAGCTTTGATTTCTTCTAAAAAATGCCTATTCGTATCTTTTGACCATTTAACAACTGGGGAATGACTCATATTTTTAAAATTCAACTTAGTCCCTTATGTATTTAAAAAATGAGGCCTTTATCAAAGAAACTTGCTGTAAAATCCCATTACATCTCCTCAACTACTTTCCTGTTTTCTTTCTAATTTCGACTGCATTTTGTTTTGTTTATGCAAAACTTATAAAATTTCATGTAATAAAATTACCTATTTTACCTCCCATGATTATCTCTCTCTTTTGTTTGATCATAAACTCTTCCCTTCTCCAATGATTTGACAGGTAAAATTTTCCCATTGTCCCCTAATATATTTATGATATTATTCTTTATGTTTAAGTCATGTACCTATTTTGATCTTATTTTGGTATATGGTGTGAAATGTTGGTCTGTGCCTAATTTCTGCCATACTGTACTGTCCCCTTTCCATGTACTAAATTTAAATATCTATAGAGCTTTTCTCAAGTTTAGCACTATCAATCCTGTGCTGACTGCTGGACAGATCATAAAACCAGAAGTTGAATGAAATGAGAAACATGTAATTGGACAGCAGATCTGAAGAAAAGGGTATGGATTCTAAGCATTGTTTGTATTTCATTATCATTTGCTAATATTTGTATACTTCTTTTAATAGGTTGTCCTCTGGGAAGGCAGGAATTATGTCTTTGGGGTTATCTCCAGTACGTAGCATATTGTGGATGCACACAGCATTTTACATAGATAAATGTAGGGTTTAAAGTTTTCCCTGTTGATGAGTTAGCTCTATAACTTGCAAAAAATCTTTTGTTCAATTTTTCCAAATTGGGCACTCAGAAAATATTTTTCTTTTTTTAACAAGGAAAATTTAGGGAAGGTTCATGATTGGTAGATGATAGATAAATAGAAAGATAGATGAGAAATGATAGATATAAAGACAGATGACAGGTAGATAGATGATAGATAGAAAGATTGAAAGATTAATGACAGGCACAGATTGATAGGTGATAGATCAAAGATAATAGATAAATTCACACCCACACACACACACACATATATACATGGATCGGTAGATGATAGTAAATAGAAAGATAGATGAGAAATGATATAAAGATAAGTGCTAGAAGGAAAGACTGATAAATCAATGACAGATACACAGATACAGATAGAGAATAGATTAAAGAAAGGTGATAGATAAATTCATAGATACATGTGGACAGAGAGATGATAGATAAATAGAAAGATAGGTGATAAATATATAGATGATAGGTAAATAGATGATAGATTGATGATAGATATGTGGATAGATAATAGATGAAAGATGATAGATAAATCCATATATAGCTAGCTAGGTAGGTAGATGATAGATAATAGTCAGACAGACAGACAGAAAGAAAGATAGATAGATAGATAGATAGATAGATAGATAGATAGATAATCTACTAGGCACTTACTGTGTTAAGGAACTTTCCTAAGCACTGAGGATACAAATACAAGGAAGCAAGATAGTTTCTGCCCTCAAGAAGCTTACATCTAATGGGAAAGACAATGCATGGAGAAGAGGTGGAAAGAGACAGAAGGGCACAGCTATGATTCCTGACACTCCCCATACCCATGACTAGCTTTTCTCTCCCTCGTCCCCCCCATAAGGGAAATACTAGGTGTTCAGTAATTGATTAGATGGAGGGAGAGGACGCATGAAGACCTTGATACAGAGAGGGGAATCATTGACTCATGCTGTGTGATGGTGATGGGGGCAAGGTACTTCATCTCAAGGAACCTCAATTTCTTCTCCTGTTAAATAAATTAAATTGTAGAGTGGCTTGATAGAAAGGAAGGGAAAACAAAAGCATTTATTAAGTGCCTACTGTATGCCAGGAACTGAACTAAATGCTTTACAAAATGTTATCTTTTTTGATAATGTGATCTTTACAACCACCATGGGATGTAGTGACCCTTATTCATTATAGCAGAGGAAAACGAGGCACACAGAGATACAGTGACTTGCCCAGGGTAACATATATTGGTAAGTACCTGAGTTCCTATTTGAATTCAGGACTTCCTGATTCCAGGCTCTGAGCTGTATCTTCTAGCTGTCTCTGGGTACTGCCTAGCTGGTTCAAGTTAATAATATGAAATTTAATTACATGGGATCAGTATTGTAACACCACCAGAGGTTGGCAAGGGGAGTGGTAGAGACTCAGAAGGAAGTGTTCTTATCCTAGGTAGTGGTGGCCTAGGGCAAAGTCTGTCACTTCAGGCTAGTTAAAGCTCTAATGTAATAAACTATAGCCTACTTAGATACTCTGCACAAGTAGTATTAAATCTTCAGAAATTCTGTTTTATCATGGAATGTAAGCTCCCTGAGGGCAGAACCCATTTCATTTTTGTCTTTGTATCCTCCAGACCTAGCATGGTGTTTAATAAATGCTTGGTGGTTGATTTTCATGGTTCATAACTACATAGCAATTCTGAGCGAACACTGGCATCTAGGGAGTTTCCTAGATCAAAAAAATCATAAGTCCAGTCTATCTTTGAATCTAATTATCACCTGGATTTCCAAATACATCCCTCCTCTCTCCCTTGCCCAGGGAATCATAGTCTCTGTGTATAAGGTTCTCCTGGTTCTGCTCCTTTCCCTTTGCATCAATTCCTGGAGGTCTTTCCAGTTCACATGGAATTCCTCCAGTTCTTTATTCCTTTGAGCGCAAGAGTATTCCAGATTGATGAATTTTCAGGATGAACATTTAAACCTTGGACGTTAGCAAACACTACAAATCAGACCTTGAGCTATTGTTTTGTTGATTGTCTAGACTTAATGGAGAAAATTTAAATAATGTAGTTTCAGTTTAAGAATGTATACTGTACAGCCGTTTGTAGACATTCACCAGCACAGCTATTATCTATCCCTAAATAAGTATAAAAGTCTGTTGTCCCCTCTCAGTCTCTGTCTCCATCTGTCTGTCTGTCTCTTTCACCTTCTCTTTCTCCCTCTTCCTCTCTTTCCCCTCTCCTGAATTATTTTCTTTTGTAATAAAAGTACCATTAGTAATCTTCTCCTATCTTTAAAAAAAAAGCTTCTTTGACATGAGAGGCAATATAGAATAGTATAGGAGTTCTGAACATTTTGGAGGGCCTGGACCTCTTTAATAGTCTGGGGAAACCTATGAATCCCTTCTCAGAATAATAATTTTAAATGCATAAAATAAAACATATAGGATGACAAAGGAAATAATAGATTTCCTTTTTAAATATATTAAACCAGTCATATTGAAATGAAAATGTGATTTTTCCTGTCCAAGTTCACAGAACCCCTGGAATCTATCCAAAGACTTTATTGAAGGGGTCTTTGGACCCCAGGTTAGAAACCCTTGGCATAGCAGATAGAGAGCTGACCTTGTTATGAGGAATTCCTGGGTTGAAGTGCTGCCCCTTACAAAAACTGGATGTTCAGATCCTTAAGCAAATTCTTTCATCTCTCAATTCTTTAGACAATTCTCTAAAAGTATAAATTATGGAGGAGGAAGTGAGTTTCCCCACTTGTAGAAAGAGAGTTTCCTCACTTAGGAGGTTTACCAGTGAAAGCATCAGTTTTAAGAGATGATGAAAACAGCCTCCATCTGGAATGGCTTTTAAAACGGTGCTCCTTGAGTGAGAGTTCTTCTGCAGGTTCTGCTGCTACTTTTCCTATATTACACGACATTATGTGTTGGTTACTGAGATGGGAGAGTCCAATTGCTATCCTCCCTATCACTGAAGATGAGACACTGCTAGTTATGATTGTAGTTGTTGGTCAGTCATTTCAGTCACGTCCAATCTTCTCAATCCCATGTGGAGTTTTCTTGGCAAATACACCAGAGTGGTTTGCCATTTTATTCTCCAATTCAATTGACAGATGAGAAAACTGAGGCAAACTGGGTTAAGTGACTTGCCCAAGGTCACATTGCTAGTAAGTATTTGGAGTCAAATTTAAACTTGAGTCTTCCTGACTTCAGACCCCAAATTCTAACCATGGCATCACCTAGCTGTCTTCTATTGTAGTAAGCACTTATTAAGTGGCTGCTGACTGATGGATTGAAGGAATGAAATGAACCTAAGCACAGATGCACTGGGGGATGCCTGAAAGGTAGGACATACCACAGTGGATTGAAGGCTAGATGAGTAGTTGGAAAGACACTGCTTAAATCTCAAATAAGACATTTACTAGGTGGATAACCATAGGGAAGTCATATCACATCTTAAGAGTCTCAGTTTCTTCAGTTGTAAAATGGGACCTGTGTATCTGACCACTCCATTCTGCTGCCTTATCATCCACATCTTGCCCTCTATACGTGTGGGTCTGCCCTAAAATTCTGTCCTAGGCCCTCTTCTCACTGTCTCTTTGCCTATCTTTGTCTCTGTCTCTGTCCCTCTGTCTGTCTCTCTGTGTCTTTGTCTCTCTGTGTCTCTTTCTGTATCTGTCTCTCTGTCTCTGTCTCTGTCTCTGTCTCTCTGTCTCTGTCTCTCTGTCTCTGTCCCTCTCTGTCTCTGTCTGTCTGTCTCTGTTTCTTTGTCTCGATCTGTCTCTGTCTCTCTGTCTCTCTCTGTCTCTTTCTGTCTCTGTCTCTCTGTCTCTGTCCCTCTCTCTGTCTCTCTCTGTCTCTGTCTCTTTGTCTCTATCTGTCTCTTTGTCTCTGTCTGTCTGTCTGTCTTGGCTTTCTTTCTTAGTAACCAGTGGGTTTAGCCAACATTTCTGTGCTGATGACTCTTAGATCAATATATCCAGTCCCAGTTTCTCCCCACAGCTTCACAAACAGGATACAGTGATAACTTTAATTCAACTATGTCTAAAATGGAATCCATTAGGAAATATAGACCATGTAACACATAATGTAAAAGAATGCAATAGGATAGCATAGAACACAATAGAATATTAAATAGAATAGAGTATTAAATAACATAATAGAATAGGATATAGTCTAATAGAATATTATATAGTAGACTACAATGGGGTATGATACAATAGAGTATTAAATAATACAATAGAATATTAAATAATTAATAGAATACAATGGAATAGAATAGTATGATATATATGATGATGGTATGATATTATATGATATGACATGATATGAAATGATAGTTTGATATGATTATGACAATATAATAAGCTATTGAAAGCTCTACTGGACAGTTAGGTGTACAGTAGATAGAGTGCGGGTCTTGGAGTCAGGAAGACACATCTTTCTGAGTTCAAATCTGACCTCAGACACTTATTAGCTAATTGACACGTAACTTTGTTTACCTCCATTTCCTCATCTGTCAAGTGAGCTGGAGAAGGAAATGGTAAACGATTCCAGTATCTTTGTTGAGAAAACCCCAAATGGGGTCATGAAGAGTTGGGCACGACTGAAAAATGATGGAACAAAGAAACCTCCCAAAGACTTTCCCTGTCTTCCATCCTGACCTATTTCAGTTTATAATCTCAGCATTCTCCTGGACTTCTTGCTCTTTCTCACCGACATATCTAACAAGTTGCCAGCTGTTGCTGTTTCTACTCTAAAACCTCTCTCTCACCTGATCCCTTCTCAGCACATCCATCTCCTTGGTCGAGGTCCTTCTCACCTCTTACCTAAATGATTGCCACAGCCTCCTCGTTGAGCTTCCTGCCTCAACTCTCTACTCCAACCTCTCCTGTTACACATCACTGCCAAAGTCATTATCCTTAAATACGAATTGGATGATTTATGATTCTCATACTCTGCTAACCCCAGGAGCTTCCTATTCCCTCTCGGATAAAACACAATCAATTCCTTTGCTAACTTAGTGCCAACCTATCTTTCCAGCATCGTTCATTATTTCCCTTCTCCAAGTCTTTGGAGCAGCCATACTGGCCTTCTCTCTGCTCCTCACATATGAAATTTCATGTCCCATCTCCTTGCCACTGTGTAATTAGAAATCTTGAACCCTCGGACTTCAACTCCCAGAATCCTTTTCCCTTCGTCCATGTAACGTCCGTATGTATTGTAAATAAGTTTGCTATAACGGGGCTCACTCTCTCTCTTCTCTTGCGACCCTGGCACAGGACAAACTTACTGTCTTTACGGAGGGGCTATCTAAATAGAAATTGTTGAGAATTCGTGTTCTAAAATGGTAGACAAGTTAATATTAATTAAATTAATATTAATATTCTTAAATTATATTAAACATATTAAAGTTAATATCCAAATACTCCAAGTATTATATTCTATAAAGTTTATTTAAAAAATACTTGAAGCAAAAGGAAAATGATAGCCTCACCATCTCACTGGCCATCTTCCATGCCTGGAATGAATCCCTTCCAATTTCCCATCACATAGCATCTCCTTTTGCCTTTAAGATGAAACTCAGGCACTCTCTCCCGTGTGAGCTCCCAGCCCTCCATCCCCTTCATCCCAAAGGACCTTGTATTAATACTCTGTATGCGTTTATGATGATCTGGCTTATATTTGTGCTGTCCTCATTTCTTATTTCCTCATTTCCCTCATTTAGACTGCAAGCTGCTGGGGAGTCTGGAGTGTTTTATTCTATCAGCAGATATCCAAAGTGCCTGGTACAGTGCTTGGTACCCAGTACGCATTTAATACATATTTGCTGATTAATCCCCGATAGATCCTACCCTTCAGAATTGCTGGGAAGCTCCAAGGAGATCAGGTGAGGACGCTCTTTGCCAATCTCAACAGGCCATAGAACCGATGTCAGCTGTTGGTGGCTCCACCCAGACCTGTCAACAAAGCTGTCAGTTTGGCAGTCCTCTGCTAGCCTCTGGGGAATTTTTTTAAAGTAACACCTTCTCCTTCGGGCAGCTAGGTGGTGCAGTAGATAGAGAGCCCAGCGGGGAGTCAGGAAGACCTGAGTTCTAATTGAACCTCACACACTTACTGGCTGTGTCACCCTGGGCAAGTCACTTTATTTTGCTGCTGTTTTTTTTTCATCCACAGAATGAGCTGGAGAAAGAAATGGCAAACCACTCCAGTATCTTTGCCAAGAAAACCCTAAATGGGATCACCAAGAGTCAGACACGACTGAACAACAACCTTCTCAGTCAAAGGAGCAGCCACACACATGGAAAAACCTTGACCCCTGTGGTTTTTAATGATCTTGTGACCAGGGTAGGTGGTTTTTCTTTCTTTCTTTTTTTTTTTTTTTGGCACGGTGATGCTTATTAACTCGGTGTCCTGACCTGACTTTAGTCTGGGCAATTAATAATAATATTCTTCCCCCTTTAATTCCCCTAGTTAAACAGGACCTGGAGTTCTTGTGCCTGTCTGGCCCTGAACACCTGGGAAAAGGTGCTCTTAAGCAGTTGCTAAGAGATGGCCGTGATCTTCCCAAGAGATGGCTGCCATTTTGCCATGGGGGAAGATGGCCGTGGACACACACACACACACACACACACACACACACACACACACACACACACAAGCTTTCATACAGGTCTGTACAAAGACTTCTGGATAAAATTGGCTGGGTAAATAGGTTATCACCTTCCTTCTTGCAAAGTCCCATCACCCCCACTGACATTTCTTGAAACCACAGCATGCTCAGGTCTTGGGACAATGAACGCCCCGAGGGCCTGATACTTGGCTCTGCTGAATGCTTTATTTTGGCAGGGGAATGGGCATAAGGTGGCTAGAATTGTTTTGGTCTTGAGATATAGCGTGTCTCCCAGGCCAGCAACTGGAACTTGGGCTTTGCACCAAGCTGAGGATGACCTAAGAAGGGGCAGAACCCTAGGTGCCACCCCTTTCCTCTGCTCCACCTCCTTCTCTCTCTCTCTCTCTCTCTCTCTCTCTCTCTCTCTCTCTCTCTCTCTCTC
>NC_058135.1:258506016-258516978 GCF_016433145.1 Gracilinanus agilis
AGAGAGAGAGAGAGAGAGAGAGAGAGAGAGAGAGAGAGAGAGAGAGAGAGAGAGAGAGAGAGAGACAGAGACAGAGACAGAGAGAGAGACAGAGACAGAGACAGAGAGAGAAAGAGAGAGCTTGAGCTTTCTCTATGCCAGGCACAGTGCTAAATGTTGGAGATAACAAAGCATACAAACAAGGGACTCACCCATAAAAGTTCTAAACAGCAAGGGCAAAGGAACAGGTGATAATAATAACAGCAACTAGCTTTCATACAATGCCTTAAGGTTTGTGAAGAACTTTACAAATATCTCATTTGTTTCTCACAACAACCCCAAAAGGTAGGTGCTGCTGTTATCTCCATTTTACAGAAGAGGAAATGGAGTCTGAGAGAGGTTAAGTGACTTTCCCAGGGTCACACATCAAATTCATGGCCGAAACATTATTCTAGGTCCCTAATTCTTGGCAGTCTGTCAGTCCTTTGCATGCTGCCTGGCAAATATTAAGTGCTTAATAAATGTCTGTTGATTGATTGAAGTCTCTCCATAAAGTTCAGGTTGGCCAACCCTAGTTACAAATACCTAAGATTACCTCCTGACCTGTGTGTGTGTGTGTGTGTGTGTGTGTGTGTGTGTGTGTGTGTGTTTTGCCCTCTCACTGCTCTCCTTTCCCCTCACATCATATAATATAAGCTACTTGAGGGCAGAAAGTTTTTTTAAAAAAATCTATTTGTATCCCTAACACCTAGAATAGACAGAGTATACAGTAGGTTCTTAATGAATGCTTATTGCCTGATTAATCCATCCAAGCCCTACTGCTGATGACTGGCCCAGGCTCACAATAATTACATGGTTTGAAATGGTTTAAGGATTTATTGTTGGGAAAATTGGCCATTTCCTTCCAAAGAGAAGGGGAAGACAATTTACTGGCCCAGGAAAAAGGAGAGAATTGATGGCTGAATATTGGTAGGACATCAAACCTTGCCCTTTATGGAAACTCTACAAGAGAAAGAGCCACCAAAATGAGCTGGGGCCACGGTCCTCTCTAGAAGCAGCTTGCTTCTTCAATACACCTTTATGGGTAAAGGCAGGGGTGTGCTAGTAAACAATTAACCAAAGGAGGCACACTTTTAAATTCAATCTGGATTATTCATTTTCTTCATCACTTTCTTAAGTTTAGACATTCAACAAAACAATAAATCAATCCAACAAATGCTCACACTGAATTGAACAATGACTTTTCTAAGATGGTTGGAACTGACTTCAGCATACCCCTGGGTAGAGGGGTTTGTGGCTCAGTTGAACATTTTTTAAGTATCTAATATGTGCAGAACATTAAAGGCAGCCAGGTGATGCAGTGGAGAGAGTGCTGGGGCTGGAGTCAGAAACACCTGAGTTCAAATCTGGTTCTAAACATCAGCTGTGTGACCCTGAAAAAGTCACTTGACCTTGATTGCCTCAGTTTCCTCATATGTAAAATGAGCTGGAGAAGGAAATGGCAAACCACTCCAGTATCTTTGTCAAGAAATGGAGTCACAAAGAGTCAGACATGACTGAAATGATTGCACAATGTGCAGGGAAAGAGAACAGATCTAGAGTCAGGAAGATGTAGGTTCTAGACTTTCATTGGACATATGTTGGCTGAGTGACCCTAAGCAAATCCCTCAATGTCTCAGTTTCCCCAGAAATTCTCTAAGACATGATGATAATCTCTACAGGCAGAGTAAGTGACTTAACCCACTTTGCCTAGTCTTACTGCTCTTCTACCTTGGAACTGATATACAGTAGTATTGATTCTAAGACAGAAGGTAACAGATTTAAAAAAAAAATAGATGTTCTTTTGTCCCCTGATGTAGTATGCTCATTTTGGCTGGCTATTGTGGATTTTAAAATTAATATTCAATAACTAAATATTATATTTTTATAAACTTTTATAAATAATAAACTAACATAAAATACTAAAGTGAAAAAGGTGCTAAACTCACTTCAGCCACGCTGGTGAAGAAGAGAAAGAGCAAGAGGGAGGAGTTACAGAACTTATAAAACAATTATGTGACCACCCAAATGTGGAGGCGCAGGAGAGATTAAAGGGAATTTTGGGAAATACTAAGGAACTTATGGAGGATGCAGTCCAAGGTTCAAAAATCTCCATTTATACAATATGGGATTCTTGGCTGAGGCCCCAAATCTTCAAGGCCAATAAAAGTTTAGAGAATTTAAGCTGAGCAGGAAGCGCTTTCCAGGCACCAGAGGCAGCTGATGCAAATATATAGAAGCAGAAACAGCTGCGTAATAGTTAGTCATGCAGTTTGCCATTAAAAATTTGGTCAGGAAGATTATTATTTTTGTAGCTGTGTACAGGATAGCCTATAGATGAGAAAGACAAGAGACACAGAGACTAATGAAACATGTAAAGTTAATTCCTCACTAGCCCTTGGTAATGGGGAATCAATCAGTAAGTTTTTATTAAATGCCTGCTGTATTCTAGAGTCTGGGGAAACATTAAAAAATGGGGTTGATGAAGCCAGTCAAGTCACCTTCCCCCACTTAAGTAAGAGGTAAAAGATGCCCATATACTTTAACAAGATGAGAACTAGTCTCAGATGACCTGACAAACACTTAAGCATAATATGCCCTCTGTTAAACTAGAATAGTCATTAACTAAATAATCTTTGGATTGGCTAAAGAAACTTAGTCCCATTCTGTGGGCTATCTGGAAAATAGAAGACCATTTTAGAATCCAAGTTATTAGAGTATATAGTGTATATGTGGATTCCAGGCAGTGATAAAGGAAGCGAGAACTTTTCAGTTAAATCTCCTTGAGGAGTCAGTGAGGAAGGAGGAGAGCATTTTGGCCTGTCCATGGTCTTTTCCTACCCTATAGACTGGAGGAGGATCTTGTATACTCTAAAAGTCTGGAGGATTTCCCATTTTTCCACTGTCATCCTGGTAGCAGCCTTAGAAGAGAAATATTGGATGCTGATTCTTAGTCTTACAAAAAGTCCACAAGAAAAGTACAGTATTCCTGAAGGGAATGTCTTGAGCATCCCATGAAGTCATGAGGAATAAAGGACTTTCAGCAACCATTAGGAATATGTTGCTCTAAGCCTGAGCCCACTTCCTCTTGCACTCTATAAGTATTTGGAGGAGGATATATCACAAACTTTTGAGGGGATGCTTGCTACCAACTGTTCTTATTGTGTCATGTTAGTAAATACTTTTTTCTTAAAAGTTATTTGAATATGGCTGATTAAATTGATTCTCCACTGATAATGAAGATGTAGTTCACTGGTGGGGGCTCATGACTTGTAGAACTAGAAAGACAACTCTTCAACTCCTCAGGGCTAATCCTAGAGTCCTGAGGGGATTTAGAAACTCTGGAGACCCAATGAGTCAAGAAGAGATTGGGATAAGAGCTATACAAATATAAAGAGTGATACAATCTCTATACTTAGAGAGTTTGTGGAGAAATCCAGCAGAATACCACAGAGAGCGGAAATTCATATTTTCCCTAGACCTTACTTGGCCTTCTTCTTCCTGGCCAGCTCTCCTAGAGGTACCACTAACCAAAAGCAGGGATACTCTTAGAAAGAAAGCAGGCTGTTTTCTATCTCCTGTAAATCCTCTGGGGGAAGGTATAAATAAGCAATAAAATGGTCAGGCAGATAGCTGGAGGAAGCCAGAGACTTGGATAATACAAAACTGGATAATCAGCTTTTACATAGTTGAGAGTTGACTGTTCCTTATTAACTAATAGTATTAGATGATTCCCTCCCATATTCCCTTCTCCTCCACCCACTCTTTAACTCTGGGACCTGAAGGCTTAAGAGGAACTGACTTTCATTGGATTCAACCAATGCTTGGATTTTTAATTAAGAATGCTGAAGAGGGCCAGTGCTTATGGTAATGAGAAAAACAAATCGAGAGTAGATTATGGAGTGCCAGAGTGGAAATAGCAAAGAATAGGGTGTCCGGGGGCAGTCTGGGCTTCAGTTATAAGATGAGATGAAATGACTTCTGAGGGCTTTGTCTAGCTCTAGAAAAAGGATCCCATGAGAAGATTTAGCAGTCTGCTAGAGCAATTTACATAGCCTTTCAGGGTTTAGAGGTGTAAGGTCAAGAAACAGAGACAGAAACTCAATCAAAAAAGAGTTCACTTTGTACTCTAGCACATGCTAGGTGCTTGGGATGCAAGTATAAAGAAGGGAACTATCCTCGCCCTCAGGGAGACTGTATTAAATAAGTATCTCTGTCTTTCTGTTTTCTGTCTCTCTGTCTCTGCCTCTCTCCATGTATCTATCTATCAATCTTTCTATCTATCTATCTGTCTGTCTATCTATCTGTCTGTCTATCTATCTCTCTATCTCTCTATCTATCCATCTGTCTATCTGTCTATCATCTATCTATCATCTATCTATCTATCTATCTATCTACCTGTCTGTCTGTCTGTCTGTCTATCTGTCAGTTGGTCCATTCATCCATCTATCTATCTATCTATCTATCTATCTATCTATCTATCTATCTATCTATCTATCTATCTATCTATCTATCTATCTATGTGTGTATCTCTGTCTCTATATATCTATATGTCAGCGTATGCAGAATAAAATATAAATACATATACAGTCGAAATAGGTACAAATAGTTTGGAAGGGAGGGTGCTAATAGTTGGGGAGAAGGGCAAATCAGGGAAAGTTTCTTGAAGAAGGTGGTGTATGAAATAAGCCCTGAGGAAAAAAGAAAGATTCTTTGAGATGGAGTTGAGAAGAGGGTGTGCATTTTAGGCACGGGATACAGCCAGATCAAATACATATCTTTTTATTTTTTGAACCCTTACCTTCTGTCATACTCTCAGTTCTTTTTATTTGTTTTTATTTTATTTTATTTTAATTTTTAAAAATAAAAACTCTCTGTATTGGTTTCAAGGCAGAAGGGCTAGGCAATGGGGGTTGAATGACTTGCTCATGATCACACAGCTAGGAAATATCTTAGGGCAGATTTGAGCCTAGGACCTTCCATCTCTCGACCTGGCTTTCAATCTACTGAGCCACCTCACTTGCTCTCCTTAGTATCAGTTCTTAGACAAAAGACTAGTAAGGGCTAGGCAATGGAGGTTAAGTGACTTGCCCAGGGTCATCTGAGACCACATTTGAACCCAGGTCCTCCTGACTCCAGACCTGGCACTGCTACCTAGCTGTCCCACAATATCTTATTAACAATTGTTCTTTCCAAAATTGATTTTCCCCCTCAATTTGACCTTATATATTTCTTTCCTGATCACTTTTATTGGGGAGAGAGGGGGAAATTTTGGTGGTGGTTGTTAGTTTTTTTTTTTTTCTCCTTAAGCTGA
Organism: Gracilinanus agilis; assembly: GCF_016433145.1. Taxonomy (NCBI): domain Eukaryota; kingdom Metazoa; phylum Chordata; class Mammalia; order Didelphimorphia; family Didelphidae; genus Gracilinanus; species Gracilinanus agilis. The sequence continues at coordinate 258,511,349 of NC_058135.1, forward strand.
AATGAAAAAGTCAAGTCTTTTAGAGGTGGAAGACAGAAGACGGCTGGGGGTGGTGGTGGTGGTGGTGGTGGACATCAGCTCTTTAGGAATTTCCCCCCTGCATCTAGCCTAAATCATTTGAGATAACAATTCATATGAAAAAAGATCATAAGGTCTTAGTAGACCGCAAGCTTGATTCACAGGAGAGTGTAGTGCGATTCAAAAGCCAAATAATATGAGTGTGATCTTAGGTTGCATTCAGCAGTGTCGAATACAGAGCTCTCTATACTCTGTCTTAATCTGGCTACCTTTGAAGTGTACCAGCCAGTTCTGACAGCCACCTTGTAAGAAGACACTATATGGTGAGAGAACTGGAGATCTCACCAAACCAGAATGGGTTCAAGGAATGGGGGATATTGAGCTGGGAGAAAACTTGGGAGTTGAGCGTAATGGCCTTTGAGGAGTATATAGAAGTCACTTAGGCAGCACTTGGTCTGCCTGGCCCCAGAGAACAGAACTAGAACCACAGAGGAAAGGGATATGGAAGGGGAAAACTTCTCAATGAACAGAAAATGGAAATGGGCTGCCCCTAAATGTGACGGGTTTGGGTGTTGGACTTGGAGTCATGAGGACGCCAGGGAAGTCACTTAACATCTCTCCTTCTCAGCTGCCTCATATATAAAAGGAAGTGTTTGGATTAGAACCCTTCTTGGGCCCATTGAACTCTCAATCAGAGGTTCTTAATCTTTTGTTTGTTTGTTTGTTTGTTCGTCTGTATCAGAATCCCTGTGGTAATCTGATGAAGCCTTCTCAGAATAAATACGGTTTTAATGTATTTTTAATTCTAAATTTAATTTAAAATAATACAGCAAAAAAAAAACATTATATAAAATGAAATAAATCAAGAATTCCTGATCTATAGGATAGCTCTGATCCCCTTTTGGGTGACTTTGAGCAAGCCATTTAACCTGAGTGGTGCCTTAGTTTCCTCATCTGCAAAATAGGAGAGTGGGATGAGTTGACCTCTCTGATCCTTCTCAGCTCTCAATCTAGGATCCATCCCAGGATCCTTTTCTCCTAAGATTTCAAGTGGAAAAAAAAAAAAAAGCCCTGGCTGAGGATGGTGGAGGGAATTCCTGACCAGGGCCAGGTTCTGGGGTCCCTTCCAGCCCAGGCTCTGGGACTCCAGTCCTTGGAGGGAGCCTCCAGGCTTGAAAGAAGGGTCGCTGCCAGATCAATTCTTCATCCATTAACAGGTTGCTTCTCTTTTCCCTGAGACAGTCATAACCTGGTCAGACCTGTTTTGGTGGAACACTAAAGTGTGAGCTCCACATGCAAATGAGCCCATGTTTGCAATCCTTTATTTTACTGTATTAAGGACCTCACAGCCAATCAGGCGAGGGGGAAGTGACTTCGGGAATTCCCGGTTGGTGGCCTATTGCTTAACATCCTACAAAATGATTTAAAATTAATGTCCTATGCATTCATCTTCACTCATGAGGGCTGGGAAGTGCTAGGACCCAACACCCCACCTAGCGTGGCCATCATCACCTCTGGGAGCTAGCCCGCCTGCTGCCCTCTGCCCAGCTTCTACCAGCCCCTGCTATTGGATCTCCCAACAGAATTGGTAGTTAAATGAGGTAAGTTGGCTTGGCTTGGGTGATTCTGCTCTTTTGGTGGTGGGTGGGGGGAAACGGGGAATTGTTACTCCCTGAAGGAGAAGAGAAGCCAGGATGTTCTGGTAGGGACAGCGTGCCTGGAGCCAGACAGCTTGAGAAACCCCGAGTTCTTTGGCCATTCCCTCCCTCCCTGCGTCCCTCCCTCCTTCCCTCCCTCCCTCACTCCCTGGTGTCGGTTGGGGCAGAAATGAAGCCCAAAGTCGCCTTGACTGGCTGCTCACCTCCGAGGCTTCTTCAGCTGAACTTCCAAAGACTCTCTTCCAATAGATCACTTCCGTTCCCTTCCATCTAATTGCCTTGGCTTCCTTTGGAACCCTCTGTGGTGTGTTTTCTGGATTAAAACCATGATTCTGAGAAGGGCTTCCCCCTAGCCTGGCAAAGGAAGCCAGAAGGCACACTTGTGTCCCAGAGGAGGGGATCTGGCTTGTGGGGGGGAGGGGGGCGTCTGCTGGCTTCAGAGGGGTCCCCGTGAACTCCCCCAGCCCCCCCCCAGCTTCTGCCCTTGACCTTCCCATGAAGCAGCCAGCTCCCTAGGTGAGGAAATAAGCAGACCGGTAGAGCTAGCTGCCAGCTTGCTAATCAGTTGCCCGGCTCCTAGCCTGTGCTGGTGATCCCCATTTCCCTGACTTCCGAGGAGCGTTCTGGGGGGAATTAGCAGCCCACAGAGCCTCGATGGGGCTCGGTGGTGATAAATACCTAGAAGTGGGGTGGGCAGGGGAGAAAAGGGAGCCCAAACTGCCTTTTCTACCTTTTGCTGGGAAAAGATGGGCCAGCCAGAAGAGGCAGGTGGCACGGGGAAAGAGGGGCGGCGGAAGACACACAGTGGGGGCGTGAGGGGAGACGGGAGGGGAGTGGGTGAGGCAAAGAGCCCCAGCATATCGCAGGTGGTTTGACTGGCCGGCCCTTGTTGATTTGATGAAAAGACAGTAGGACAGCCAGGCAGAAGTGACTCAGGAGCTCCTGAAGCCTCCCCAAGGTGCCAGATGTGGGTAATATACGGGCAAGTTTGAGCCTCAGAGGGGACAGACAGCCCCAGGAGGAAAGAGGGCTGATCGCTTATAAGAATAAGGGAGTAAGACTACACCAGGGAGAGTCTCCAAAAGGCTTGAACCCCCGGAACTTTGGTTAATGGATCCACAAGCACTTATGAAGCTTTTTTATTTATTATTTACTAAGCAGCAAATACCCACAAATAATGACCTTCTCGGAGCTATGTGTGTGTGTGTGTGTGTGTGTTTTAAGATAGTGCAGATGGTGGTGTGAGTCTAAGTTTAGTCCAATCATAATTCATCTGGTTGTCTCTGTTCATATTGTGAACAGCATTGGTATTATGGAAAGAAAGCTGGATTTGGAGTCAGAGGCCCTGAGTTCGAATCCCAGTTTGCCCAAATACCACTTGTGTGACCTTGAGCAAGTCATTTTATATCTCTGGGCCTCAGATTCCTCATCCATTAAATATGGGAGGGGGGGCTAGATAAAGTGTTTTCCGGCTTTGAATCTATGCTTCTATAATGGGCAAATAAAGCAAGAGAAATTTGGAGAGGAAACACCTTAGAACTTGTTGAGAAAAAGAAAACAAACAAACTAATGTAGGAATTGGATTCCTTTAAAATGAAGGGGAGAAAGGATTATTTGTGAGAGGGAGGGAGGGAGAGAGAGAGAGAGAGAGAGAGAGAGAGAGAGAGAGAGAGAGAGAGAACGTGTGTTTGTGTAGAGGTGACACGTATTTAGAAATGGCCTTCAGGTTATTGTGTGGATCTTGAGGGGCTGAATTTTCCTTCTGTTGAGGGTAGGAGTTGATTTATAGCAGAAAAATTTTAGGTTAGTTATTAGAAAGAATTTTCTTGGTTATAAAGGGCTTCGAGGTTCTGGAAAATATCATTATGAAACGTTAAATCACCTCCAGGGAATACGGCTCAATTGCATTCAATCCAAGAGATCTTTATGAACTGCCTGCTGTATATAACATACTGTACTGGTGAAACCATTTTTAAAAAGATCCTGCCCTCAAGAAGCTTATATTCTACTGGCCTGGGTTAGCGAGGGATGTGATATGTCCATAGATAAATAAATATAAAGTTATTTGAGGTAGGAAAGCATGTTACCTAGCACATAGTAGGCACTTAATAAATATTTGTTAATTATTAACAACTGAAAAAGGGCAACTAGGTGGCTCAGTGGATAGAGAGCCAGGGCTGGAGTTAAGGCTGGGTTCAAATATGGCCTGGGATGATTTCTAGCTGTGTGACCTTGGGCAAGTCTCTTAACCTTGATTGCCTAGCCCTCACAGATCTTCTGCCTTAGAACCGATCTTGAATATTGATTCTGACAGAAGGTAAGAGTTTTAAAAATTAAAACAACACAGAGGAGGCCAGTGGATCAGCAAAGATGAACTGGACAAGAATACAGCCTTAGTCCCCTTGGGCTAATGGGGGAATAACAATGGTCCCCAAACTCCATTTGGATTCTTTTAGTTCATAAACATGAACCAGGGGGTGAACTCAAAGGTTCTTCCCGGTACTGCATAGAGGAGCAAACAGCTGCTTTCTGGGCTGATATTTGAAGGGCTTTCATACAGAAGATGCCCCAGATGTCAAATCTGGGAACAGTGGGTCCAGGTTGCAGGGAAACAGGAAGAAAAAACCACCCTAAAAACCCTAAGCCCCAGAAGGAAAACAATCTGACCGATAAAGTTATCCCAAAGTGGATGGGCTGCCTCTGGAGGCAGTGAGCTCCCCTTCGCAGGAAGGAGGTCTTTGAGCAAAGGCCTCTGATGACCACTTACTGAGAACGACGGAGAGATTTCTATCTGGGCTCAGCTTGGGCTAGTCAGCCTTTAAGGTTCCTTCTGAGATTCAGTGATTCAGGGGAGTAAAAGAAAGAACCGGGACTATCTCTGTGGGACAGGGTGTTCTGGGAATTATCTTGAATTGCCATTTGGCTGTAGCAATTGTAATCACTAAATCTCGTATTTATAGTACACTGCAAGCAGCTCCCATTAATTTCCAGACTTTTATCTAATCCATCTTCCATACAGCCTTGTAAGCCAGTGGAGGGGCTGGGACAGGTATTTATACTGTGCCCTACAGAGAACAAAATAAAGATGCGGGAAGATTAAATTAATCCCCCAGGGTCATGGGATCAGAGGATGAGAGAGGTAGAGAGAACCTTAGTCCAACCACCAAGTTTTATAGGTGAGAAAGCAGAGATTCAGAAAGGTTAAGTTATTTGCCCAAGGTCACACAGCAAGTTGGAAGGAACCAGTGGCAAATTGGAAGTAGGATTTCTGTTGGGTCAGAATTGTAAGGATTTGGGTCAAAGGGCACAAAGGAGCCAAGCAAGCTCTCTCCATCCTAGCTCTAATGACCAGTCCACTAGTTCACCTTGATTTCTCTGGAAACTGGTCCCTAATTGTAGTGTCTGATTTAGTTCACAGTTGCAGAATGAAAACTAGAAATACAAGGTTGGAAGGGGCATGGCGAGGTCATTCAGTCCATTCCTCTGCCCTCAGATGGCAGCATTTAGTTGTCATTCCAAAATGGCAGGACTTTTCAAAAACTCTTTTGAGACGAAGGCTGAGGGCTTCTGGAAGAATATGATATCTGACCATGGTTTTAGGGGTCAGGTGCCATCTCTAGTTGGAGTGGATTGTCTCTCCTGTCCTTCTAGCTAGGATTTTTCTGTAGGTTTCCTGGGTATAAGATGACTCGTTGAAGACTTCGTTTCTCTTTTAGACTTTGCCGTTGTGGGGCTCTGTGGTTTGGGCAAACAAGCCAATCTCATGGAAAGTTTCCCTTCTTAGCTAAAAAAGAAAGAAAGAAAGAAAGAAAGAAAGAAAGAAAGAAAGAAAGAAAGAAAGAAAGAAAGAAAGAAAGAAAGAAAGAAAAAAAGAAAGAAAGAAAGAAAGGAAGGAAGGAAGGAAGGAAGGAAGGAAGGAAGGAAGGAAGGAAGGAAGGAAGAAAAAGAAAGAAA
>NC_058135.1:258521770-258540382 GCF_016433145.1 Gracilinanus agilis
GGAAGGAAGGAAGGAAGGAAGGAAAGTAGGAAAATAGTCCTAATTGTTAGAAAATCTGTCCAGAGTTACAGTTTCATGTTCTCACGTTCTTGTATCATCAGCCTTAGAATAGTGCCTAGCACACCCAAGGTCAAGTTAAATTTTCGACTTCCTTTCCCCTTGAACTCCAAGTTCAATCATACAGCCTTTGGCTACATGAGGCCAAACATCTGACAGTGCCAGGATTTCCACCGAGTTGGCGCCATCTTGTTAGTAAGATGGACCAGAGGCTAGAGGCTCCCAAAGAAAGCAGAGGAAGGTCTGGCAGCCAGGAGAAGGGGTGCATCACAGGGTGCACAAGCTAGCCCTCTTCCCTGCAGCCCTGGAATAATAACTCAGATGCCCACTGGCACAGGGAGACCCTATCATCAGGAACGTATAGGGTGGCCCATTTAAAGAGGCCCCCAGCTTTTTAATTGGCCTCATTTTAAATGAGACAGCCTATAAAATGACTCCTTTGAAAATGGATTTCACTAGCACCTAACCACAATTCTATTTTTGTTAGTGGTGGTTTTATAGGGCCCGGGCTCTTGTGTTGGCTGACTGGACTCACAGTGCCTTGTTTTGTTTCATTCCCTTCTGGGAACCAGACTCCCATTTTCTCCGAGGATTTTCATTAGTGCTTGACTTCAAGGTCGAAGGCAGTCTGGGTTGTAAGAGGTCTCCTTCTCCCCCTCCCCTGCCCACTAGGCTTTTCATCTCACTGGCACCAAATCCAGGCCAATGGGCTTAGAATGTGGAAGTCTGGGGTGGCCTGAAGTAGCTTTTCTTGATTCTACTGTCCTTTGATGCCCAAGCAGAGGCCATTTGCTACATGGGAAGAGGGTGCCCAGAAGAAATGTGAGTGCCAAGTTGGACAGATGTGACAAATACCCGCCGTGCCCACCAGTCAAGTGACCCTTCCAATGACCAGCCAAGACCAATGATCCTTCCTTTCCTGCCTTACTGCTTTTGTGGGAGCTCTCACCTCCGCCTGTTACAATCCCCAGCTTCCTTCCAAAGTCAGCTCAAACTCTCTTTACCTCCAGATGCCTTTTGGACCTCTTCTCCCCACTTTCTAGCTGCGATGCCTCTGTTTCCACATTTATTACTTTGAAGTTATTTTGTATAGATCTGGATGCACTGTCTCAGCCCAAAGACACCTCCACCCATTCACTTGGACCTTTGACTCCCCAGCCCTGGGCACACAACAACAAAGGATTTATATAATGCTTTAAAGTCTACAAAAGGGGGGCAACTAGGTGGCATAGTGGATAGAGTACCAGATCTGGTGTCAGAAGGGGGACCTGGGTTCAAATCTGGTCTCAGATAGTGCCTCGCTATGTGACCCTGGGTAAGTCACTTAATCCCCTTTTCTTAGCCCTTGCCTATCTGTCTCAGAGTTAATACTAAATCTGAAAGTAATGTTTAAAATAAGAAGGTTTGCAAAGCTCTTTATGTCTTTTATTTCATGCTTTATAAGGCTCATGGTATTTCATTCGATCCTTATAACCATGTTGTGAAGGAGGTGCTATTATTATCCAAATTTTATAGATGAGGAAACTGAGGAGGCTCAGAGTAGTCTGGGGTCACACAGCTGATCATCAACCTGAGGGGGGATTTGAACCCAAGTCTTATAACAATAATAGCTAGCATTTATATATGCTTTACGAATGTTATCTCATTTGATCCTCCCAATTCCTTTGGGCGGTAGGTGCTATCAATATGTCCATTTTACAGATGAGAAAGCTGCAGCAGGCAGAATTGAAATGACTTGCTCATGATCACACAGCTACTTAACATCTCAGGCTAAATTTGAACTCATGTCTTCCTGACTCCAGATCAAAAGCTATACGGGATTTACCAGTTGTGTCTGACTCTTCATGAACCCAAATTGGGGTAATCTTGGCAAAGATTCTAGAGTGATTTGCCTTTTCCTTTTCCAGCTCATTTAACAGATGAGGAAACTGAGGCAAACAGAATTAAGTGACTTACCTAGGGTCACGCAGGTAGGAAGTGTCTAAGGCTGGATTTGAACTTCCTGACTACAAGATTCATGATGTACCCACTGCTTCACCTAGCTGCCCAAACCAAGCAGATGGTCAGTAATACCTAATTCTTCTTGACTCCATCTGGAGTTTTCTTGGCAAAGATCCTAGAATAGTAAGAGCTTAACAAATACTTGTTGCTAGACTGAACTTTGGGTTTGGAATGGCTACTCATGGCCCCTGAAGGAGAGACAACTGTAAACTTCTTTTAGACAGAATAGAAACTCTTTGCCTAAAGGTTGCCCAATGCTTTGGGGTACTTCCAACTGTTAGGAAGTTTCCCCCAACGCAAAGTCTAAATTTACTTCTCTGTACTTCCTTCTGTTTCTCTCTCTGCCATCTGATCCAAGAGAAGCCAGTACTCCCTCTTCCCCTTAACAACTTTCTCTGTACTTGGGGAGAGCCATTCGGATCCCCACAAATCTATTCTTCTCCTGGCTGGAACATCTCCCGCTGCTTCAACCAGGGCCTCTTATGGCATGACCTCAAGGTCCTTTACCGCCTCGGGTACCTTCTTCTGTTGACTCTCCAGCGAAAATGTCAACCAAACACAACAATCGCAATGAAGCTGTTCGATCCCACAGTTCCAGTGCTTTGATGGATGTGGGCACGATGGCCCTCTGCAGATGGGAAGCCATCCATTCCTTTTGATCTCGTGCCAGTTGTCCCTGCCCAATAGAAACCTCCATCTGGAGACCTCACCAGCTGGGGATCCTTCCTCTAGATCTCTTGGCATTGCATGGATACCAGGAGAAATGTGGGCTGCCCAGCCTCTCAGTCTTGAGATTTGGCAAGGGGTTTGTTGCAAAATCCTTGGCTTGGTAATGGGTTCCATTTGTAGTAAGCTAGCATTTATTAAGCTCCTATTGCATACTAAGCAGTATTTTAGTACTGTTTCCAAGGCAGAAGAGTGGTAATGGGAGTTAAGTGACTTGTCTAGGAAGTCTAGGAAGTATCTGAGGTCAAATTTGAACCCAGGACCTCCTGTCTCCAGGTCTGGCTCTTTATTCACTGAGTTGCCTTGGAAAGTTTCTTACAGAAGAAATTTGAAGGAAGCTAGGGCAGGCATTTGTAGGTACATAGTTACTTACATGTTAACTCCCTCAAAAGAATGCGAACCCCTTGAGGCAAGAGAACAGGTGTTCTCTTTTAAATTCTTTGTATCCCCAGCGTAAGAGTAAGCTTCACACAGTGTTTGGCACATAATAGGAACTTGATCAATTCTAGTTATCTAATTTCAAATGAAATGTAATACTAACCATGAATTTTGCAAAATAGTCTCTAGGCAGCTCCATTGTACAATTCATAGAGGCATTAGGTCTGGAGCAAGTTAGACCGAGTTCAAATCTTGTCTAAGGTACTTGTGAAGTGACCTTGGACAAGTCACTTAAATCTGCCTCTATTTCCTCAACTATAAAATAGGGATAATAATATCATGTATGTACCTCTCTGTCTCTGCTCTGTCTCTCTGTGTGTGTCTGTCAGTGTCTGTCTGTCTGTCTCCCTCCCTCTCTCCCTCCCTCCCTTCTATACAATTAGCTTGAGTAAATGCTTTTGAGCTGGTTGAATATTACTTTGGCCCACGTAGTACCTCTCTCATGGCCGTTTTGGATCTCAACCTTGACTCAGTTCAACAATAAGCATTTATTTGGCACCTACTCTGAGCAAATCAGTGTTTGGACTGGGAAAACAAAGCCGAAAGTCAATCTTTGGCCAAGTTTAGCTCTATAATCAAGGGCCTGTGATTTAATCAGGGGATCTGCAACCCACTACAGTAGCTAGTCAATAATTTAGTCTCACCTAGAGTTAGTTCCCTGAGGCTCCCTGAAATTAAGTGGTTACCCAGCTAATAGGTATCAGAGATGGAATTTGAACCCAGTTTCTTGGCTCCAAGCCCAGCACTCTATTCATCGTGCCTTACTGCCTCCAGAATGCATAATATTTAGAATCTAATTCAGCAAACATTTATTGAGAGCTTACCATGGGCCTGCTGATTGAATCTAATTACATTAATATGATATAATTTCAGAACAGGATGCATTGACAATGTGGGGGATCAGGAAAGGTGTTTTGTGGGAACTGGTACTTGAGTGGAGCTTTGAAGGATAAATTAGAGACACGGGAGTGAGTAGATAAGTTCTTTCTGTGCAGTTCTAATTGGATTTCCCTCTGGATTATTCTACAGAGGAGCAGTCACTGTAAAATTGTATATATATTTGGGATGTACATAATTGTTTGTATGTTGTTTCCACCATTAGACTGGTCCTTGGGGGCAGGGATCCAAGGTTAGTCTTTCTTTGGAGCTGCAGATACTTATGGTAAAAGCTTAATAAATGGTTCTTGACAGACCAAACCAAGGGACCAAAAGGGTGAGTCTTCTGGGGACTCATCTTCATTATATTTTGTAAACAGTAGGTGTTTAATGGACGGATCTGGCTTTTGAATACTCCTGGGGAGAGGTATTTGTGACCCAGTTCAATAATTATTAAGCACCTACTATGTGCAGAATATAAAAGGGAGTGTGGTGGGCAGTGGATAGAGTACTGGGCTTAGAGTCAGGAGAACCTGAGTTTAAATGACTTCAGACACTTATTAGCCATGCCACTCTGGGCATTTCTCTCACCTTGTTTGCCTCAGTTTCCTCATTGTAAAATGAACTGGGAGAAGGAAGTGGCAAACTGAATATCTTCTTCACCAAGAAAACCTCTAATGGAGTCCTGAAGAGTCAGACTCATTGGGAAACAACAACCGAATGGTGCTTTCATGAGTCTTTGTAGAAGTGAATCGGTTGAATTGCTTTGAAAGGGGTCTCCCCTTTGCCTTGAGTGCCATTTTCTTTGTGAATCCAGAATAGGTTTGTCAACACCCAAAGAGAGTGAGTCATACCCTTCTGCTAATCCCTTAATGGTGTGGAGCTTTATTTGGCATTCGCTTTAGTAGACCAGCCAATCCTTCTTTCTCTCAGGTCTTGGGAAAAGAGGGTTCTTGACTCTAGGAGGAGGAGTTCCAGCACCAGAGGAGATACTGGACTAAGACCTGCTGGTCTCGCCCTCTCTGTGGCTAACTTAAGGAGAGACACTGGGATTTGAAGTGCCAGTCATGCTGGTTTTTTTTTAATTTTTATTATTTTTTTAACCCTTAACTTCTGTGTATTGGCTTCTAGGTGGAAGAGTGGTAAGGGTGGGTAATGGGGGTCAAGTGACTTGCCCAGGGTCACACAGCTGGGAAGTGTCTGAGGCCAGATTTGAACCTAGGACCTCCCATCTCTAGGCCTGACTCTCAATCCACTGAGCCACCCAGCTGCTCCCTCAGTCGTGCCATTTTGAGAAACCAATAGAGTAATACTGAGAGTAAGCCATCTGTTTTTCTGGTTACCTTTCTGTGCTATTTGGTGTTGACGATAATTGAAGCAAGAGTTTATGCCATTGTGGGGTAGCCTGGAGTTCGGCTAGATAGTCTAGCATAAAAGTTTACTTAAAGACGGTCTCAGTTCACTGGGCCATAGCAGAACCCAAAACAAGGACTGGTCATAATAATAACAATAACATTCACCTGTGACCCAAGTAAAAGAATGAGTGGAGGGCTGGCCTCGGAATCAGAAAGGCCAGAATTTGAATCCTGTCTCAGACACTTAGTAACTGGGACCTTGGACAAGGCACTTAACCTTTTCCAGTCTCAGTTTTCTCATCTCTGAAACGGGTATATTATTATTATTGCTGCTGTAAAGTAAAGAGGAAAATACCTTTACCAAGAAGATCCTTGTCAATATATATCAGAAGTAGGATTTGAACTCAGGTCTTCCTGGCAGGTCCTCTATCCACTACTCTTTGAGATCTTTCAATATTCATGTAAACTTAAATCAAGTCAAATAAACAAGCATTTTTAAAGAATTTATTAAGTGCTATTATTACAGTAGACTACAAGATGTTTGTCTTGCCTCATTTCCCCCCCACTCCAGTCAGTCCATCTTCCATTCAACTGTTAAAGTGAGCTTCCTCAATGCAGTTATCATTTTCAAGTCCATTCTTAGTCAGGTCTTGCTCTTCATGACTGATCCCATTTGGGTTTTCTCAGCAAAGATACTGGAATGGTTTGCCATTTTCTTCTCCAGTTCATTTTACAGATGAGGAAACTGAGGCAGAGCTACACGGCTAGTAAGTGTCTGAGACCAGATTTGGTCTCAGCAAAATGGAGGCTTCCCAACTCCAGGCCTGGCACTCTATCCGCTGTGCCACCTTCCTTTCTCCTATTTTCCCCACCCTCTTCCTCTTCATCTTCCCTACCCTCCACAACCTTCTCAGTCAACTTCAGTGATTTCCTGTTGCCTTCAAGATCAAATGGAGGATCTTCCCCTTGGCTTTAACCTAGCCCCTTCTTCTTGTTTTTCCAGTCTTCTTACACTGTGCTCTCTCCAATGTGTTCTACCTTCCAGTGACTCGTCTCCTTGCTGCTTCTCCTACATGACACTCTACACAATTTGGGGCATTTTCATTGGCTTTTCACTGGTTCCCCATGCCTGGAATCCACTCTGCCCTCATCTCTGCCCCTTGGCTTCTTTGAAGTCTCAGCTAAAGTGCCAATTCCCTTTTTTCCCCCTTTAGTTCCTTCCCTCTGTTGAGTATCTTCATTTTAACCTGTATGTATCTTATTTGGGCATAGTTGTTAGCATGTTGGCCAACTCCATTAGAGCGGGAACTCCTTAAGGAAAGGGGCTATTTTTCACCTTTATGTTTCCAGCTCTTAGCACAGGGTCTAGAACATGGTAGGCACTTAATAATTGATTGTTGATACGACTTGACTGAATTTAGAACTCTTGGACCTGGATCCCAATCTTGGCCTCTGTCACTTACTAGGTATATGGCTTTTGAGCAACTTCTATGACTCTCCATGCCTCACTTTACCCATCTGTAAAATGGTGAGAATAATAATGGCATACTTTGCCCAGTGATTGTGAAGAAATTGATTTATGAAACTTTAAAATAGCATCAAAGGAAAGAGTAAGTTTTATTATGGTTCCTGATTCTTCAGTGGGGAGGGAGTTTCATTCTCTGTAGGAAGTCTCGATTCACCAATGGCTTATCAGAACCCTAACCTCTATCTAGGGTCAGTTAGGTAGCTCTGTGGATAGAGTGCCAGGGGAATTAGGAAGATCTGAGTTCACATTTAACTTCAGAAACTTGAAGTTAGGTGATGTTGGGCAAGTCACAACTGCTGTTTATCTTAATTTCCTCAATCTGTAAAATGGAGTTAATAATAGTACCCACCCTCCCATGGCTGCTATGAGTGTCAAATGAGATAATTTTTAAGTGCTTAGCACAGTGTTTGGCACATAGCAAAGACTTTATGTATGGTGATGCCTCATTGTCTTTTTATCCCCCCTCATCTAGCACAATGACTAGTACACAGTAGTCACTAAATACATCTTATTGATTGGTGGAAGGCAATCCTGGTTTTAAAAATTCTTAACATACACATCTGAGCACTTCCTTCTCTCTGTCTGTCAATCAATCAATCAATCTATCTATCTATCCATCTATTTATCCATCCGTCCATCTATCTATCTATCTCTCTATCTATCTGTCTGTCTATCCACACATCTCTCTCTCTCTCTCTCTCTCTCTCTCTCTCTCTCTCTCTCTCTCTTTCTCTCTGTCTGTCTGTCTATCCACACATCTCTATCTCTATCTATCTATCTATCTATCTATCTATCTATCTATCTATCTATCTGTCTGTCTAACCACACATCTCTCTCTCTCTCTCTCTCTCTCTCTCTCTCTCTCTCTCTCTCTCCATCCATCCATTCCCCACCCCATCTGTCTGTCTGTCTGTCTATTTATCTGTCTGTCAGAAAGACAGATTGCATAACTGTGAATCTCCAGTTCATAAGACTCTTTAAAAAGAATACGATAGGGGCATCTAGGTGGCTCAGTAGATAGAGAGCCAAGGCTGGAGACAAGAAGTTCTGAGTTTAAATATAGCCTCAGACACTTCCTACCTGAGTGACCCTGGGGAAATCACTAAATGTAATTTGCCTAGCCCTTATCACTCTTCTGTCTTGGAACCAATACTCGGTATTGATTCTAACATAGATGTTAAGGGTTTTTTTTAAAAAAAAAAAAGGTGTAATAAATTCTATGTCACTTTCATAACTATCCTGCTTCTAAACTTCCTTCAGTAAATTAAAAAAAATGTTACAGTGGTCCTCTTTGTTGGCAACCCCACCTTCTCCTATCTCACCAATCCCCTATTAAATCCAAGAGAAAGAAAGTAAACCACTGACTTGTAACAAAGCCTCACAGTCAGGCAAAATGAATCCACCCAGTGGACCAAGTCCAAAAATAAATAAAAAAAAAATCCTTACCTTCTGTCTTAGAATTGATACTAAGTATTGGTTCCAAGGCAGAAGAGCAGTAAAGGCTAGATAGTAGGGGTTAAGTGACTTGCCCAGGGTCACACAGCTAGGAAGTGCAAAAATAAATTACTTCTTATCATCTTGAATCTCTTTGTTATAGGTCTCAAGGAGATGAGATTAGTCCCGGTTTGAAAAGGTTCCTTAAGCCTTTCAGAGCTATTTTTCTTTGAGAGGCTGCTATTGCCCTTGTGGAAAGTTTTCTCCTCCCTTCTGCTCATTTTATTCTACATTCATTCATATTAACTCAAGATGTGTGTGTGTTCTAACCTTTATCTCTTTCAGTCAAGGGATGCCTTCTTCCACGTTTATACATTCTTCTCAGAAACCCAAATCATGAGATTTCACATCCTAGTTCTTCCTTTCTATTCTTATCCATTTTTTACCTTCCCTTCTTTCTTCTTTTAAAACTTTCAGAATAAAACAAGCCCAACCCTAGTTCCTCTGTTTTTCTTATGCAACTTCCTTAATGTCCCACATTAAAATTCTGAAAAGACATACAATGGTTTTCTTCCTACTATAATGTTAGCACCATATCATCATATGAGCCTCTTCAAATTGCTTAAATAAATTTACCTTTCTAGGTTTCTCTTGAAGCTTGTGTTTGCCTTTCAAAGTTCCTACTTAGCTTTGGTCTTCTCATCAGAAATACTCGAAAACCCTCTACTCATGATAAAATAATATTTGTAAAAGTGCTTAGCACAATGCCTGGAACATATAAATACTTATTCCCTTTTTCCTCTAACCTCCCCCCCCCCCCCCCCCCAAATATCCTTTTTCCTTCCAATAGGATTGTATTTAGGATTACAAGACCAGATACTTTTGTTTGTAAATTGGTAAGTAGTGCTTTTCAAAGAGGGGAACAATGAAATCATAGGTCCTTGGAATAAAAAATTATTGGCATCTTGAAACAAGCATCGACTAGGTCCCATTAAGCTGGGAAATTTGGATGATGTCAAGGTGTTGGATTGAGAATGCCTGAGGGAAGGACTTCTGGGGGGAAGTTGGCTTTCTGCTTCTGGAAGCTTAAGTACAGCTTTCTGCTTGGTTTTGTCTGTGGAAGGGTATCATGAAAGTATAGCCTAAAGGAAAAACCTTCCCTCTCCACTAGACCCTTGGGAAAATGCCCAAATATTTGCTAAAATGTGATGGCCCAGGGACCTGAGAAAAGTCCATCCAACCTTCAATCTGTTGCCTTCTGGGGAATGGAGGTTGGGAGTGGGAGGGGAGGCTAGAATAGCCAAGGAGAAACTGATGATTTAGAAGATTATAAAATATGTACTTCCATAGGCAAGTATATTCCTCACAATTACCTTGTAAGGTAAGCAGTGTAAAGATTATTTAGTATCTGTATATAGGAGGCTCAAAAGATGATGGCTGCATGCACAGTGGAAAGAATGTAGGCTCTTAAGTGGGAAGACTTGGGTTCAACTTCCACCTCTGGTACTTACTGCCTGTATGACCTTGGGCAAGTCACTCATTGGGTCTCAGTTTCCTGATGTATAAAATAAGGTTAACTGGACAAGATGGCCTCTAAGATCCCTTCCATCTCTAGATCTATGACATTAATAATTAATATAGTGACTTGCCCATGACTGGATATGTTGGAACTTTTTTTTGGAAGGTGTCCAACTGTAAGATTCTGTGATTCTCTTAGTCACAAGGAGTCACAACCTTTCTAACAATAGAGTTCTTAGGAACCTTTACCTTTTTACCTTCCTGACTGATTCTAGCCATTTTTACTTCTTCCTCTTGAAAAACTAAAGAGTAGAAGCAGCTAGGTAGCACAGTGGATAGAGCACCAGCCAGATCTGGAGTCAGGAGGACCTGGGTTCAAATCTGGTCACTGACCCTTCCTAGCTGTGTGACCCTGGGTAAGTTACTTAATCCCCACTGCATAGTCCTTGCCCTTCTGTCTTAGAGTTGTGACTAAGACAGAAGGTAAGAGTTAAAAAACCAAAGAAATAACTAAAGAGTGACAGCTTTGGAAGGGATAAAAGCCCAAATGCATGGAGATTCTATCATATTCCATCCCTTTTGGTATAGAGGCAGACCATCAGGATCAATTTTTCTTTATGTTGATTATGGCAGTTATTTCATTTTAAGGTTTACGAAGTGATCTTCTTTTGTCTAAGTGTTTTAAAAATTAATTCCCTTCATCCCCCTAGAAGAGCACACTGAGAATGAGAGTTAACTTACCCTCTCTTTCACTTACTGCCTCTGTGACTTTGGGCAAGTCATTGAACATCTTTGAGATCCAGTTTCCTTCTCGTGAATCAAGGCGGCTGGTCTAGATGACCTGTAGTTTCTCCCAACTTTAATTCTCTGACCCCATGACCTAGTAAACCAGCCAAGATTAATAAGTTACCCGCAGTCACTAGCCCAGCCACTAATTTTCTGAAATGAGAGTTGAATCTAAAGCTTCCTTTGTTCAAATCCAATGCTCTCCTCACCATGCTAGGCCACCTTTCCTCATAATGAGGTGGTTTGTTTTGTTTTCTGAGGACGAATGAGTTATGATTTATGAAACAGCCCTACCATAATCTGCGTCTTTCCTCTGTAGCCGCCGCATGAGCTCCAAGAACTGTTTTAGAATAATTGTAGCTATTAGATGTATCGTATCCATTTAAAAGAATGGTCTGAAGATGGTTGTGATATGAATAAGGAGGAAAGAAAACCTTCTTTAATGGCCTTAATAATGGAATTATCTGCTGTTAGAGGATGACTTCATCATTTTTCTCTAATCTCTGTGATGTTTGAATAAATAGGCCTGTCATAAAGGCAATATGTTAGGGCTCAGACATGAGGCATTCTTCAAAAACAGCGCTCATTTCCCTTCCATTTTCTCTTAAAGATTTTTTTTTAAAACAATTTTGTTACTCACTTTGTTGTTCTCATTATTATTGTTAATAAGGCTTTATTGTCACCTGGGCCAGCCTGCCCAGTCTACTGAGTCAATTTTCAGCTTTAAACAGGATGTCTGACTAGGGTTTGACCAGCCCATGAAGGAGCGCTTCTGTGCACTAAAGGGAAACTTTCATCTTCGGACACTGGGTTATTTGGGGTGCCTTCTGTGTTCATCGAATGTAAAAGTGGTTTTGAGGAGTGGCAGCCCAATTTTCAGGTTGGAAACTCAGGAAACCCCTTAGGAATCCTGAGATTTATATTCAGGGCTACAAAAAGTTGGGGGCCGGGGCAGCTGGGTAGCTCAGTGGATTGAGAGTCAGGCTTAGAGACGGGAGGTCCTAGGTTCAAATCCGACCTCAGACACTTCCCAGCTGTGTGACCCTGGGCAAGTCACTTGACCCCCATTGCCCACCCTTACCGCTCTTCCATCTAGGAGCCAATACATAGAAGTTAAGGGTTTAAAAAAAAAAACAAAAAAAAATTAAAAAAAAAGTTGGGGGCTACTGTATCTATTGCCCAGAACTACTGCTGATGGTAATGCTGATGATGGACATTTCTTATACTGCTTTAAAATTTGCAGTTTTTGATATACATTTTCTTTATTGGAACCTCAATACAAGCCTGTGAAGGGCACCTTTCTGTTCACTAGACATGTTGTTTCTTCTTTTATTTTGTGTCTCCTAATTCAATGTAAACCTATTGAGGGCAGATATTTTTCTCCGTGTATCCCTAGCACCCAGCATAGTGCCTGGCATATTGTAAACACTAAATGCGTTAGGATTATCTCTATTTTATGGTTCTGGAAATTGAGGCTTAGGAAGGCTAAGGTTCTTGTTTCTTGATTTATTGTTCCTATTCCAGATTTGGAAACTAAGGCTCAGAGAGGCCATTGTTTTGATAATATCTGAAAAGTGCTTAGTAAAGAGCTTGGCATCTAATAGGAGCTTAATAAATGCTTCATGCCTTCTCTCTCTTCCTCCTGTCCTTTGATTAATTTATCATTCCCATTTTTTAGATTTGAAAACTGTCTAGAGAGGATAAGGATCTTGTCTGTGGTTACAGAGACAGTAGATGCCAGGGGTGGGATTTGAACCCTAATCTTCCTGAATCTCAAATCTGGCACTCTTACCATTACTTTAACAAGTTAAAGAGAGTCAGTCAACAGGTATCTATGAAGTACCCACTATGCACCGAGCACTGTGCTAAGAGAGAGAGTGGATGGCTGTCACTTTGTCTTAGAACTGAAGTTCTTGGTTCTTTTTTTTTCTCTCCCTTGGGAGGGACCTTAAATTAAACCTGAAACATTAGAAACAAGAACAAATAAAAAAATTCCCCCCAAAGATCTTCCTGTGAGGTTGAATTTTCTGAGGTTGTTATTGTTTGGTCATGTCTGTCTGACTGTTAGTGATCCCATCTGGGGTTTTCTTGGCAGAGCTATTGGAGTGGTTCGCCATGTCCTTCTCTAGCTCGTTTTACAGATGAGGAAACGGGGATCTTCTGTTAGAGCAATGCAAAATGGGCTGAGTATATTCGTACGAGGTATCAGGCCTTCGTTTCTAGGGAAGGTTGTTGGTCACTGCTCCTTCCTTGTCTGGCTTATAATGTATAAAAGTGAGGGCTCCCTTCCAGACCACTGGGCCTTTGCCCAACTGGCCTCAGAGGCATCCAGTGCCCTTTAGTGAGCAACGATCTTCCATGCAAACGCACTTTGCTTGAAATGGAGACAGTACTTTTGGTCCCAACCCCTCCTATCCTATCCTTCCCACCCGTCTCTTCCCTCCACCCTACTGCACATTCCAACATGGCAGATGGTATTTATTTTTCAGTCAACTGAGGGTGTTGTTAAATCTCTCGCCTTCTCTGGCTGCCCGGTTTGGTTCCGATGAGCTACCTTCCCCGTCCTTCTCAAAACAAGAATGCTTGGGAATGCTCAGCCAGCCATGTCCCTCCCTTGTCAGAACATCCTGTCCTTAATGCTCCTTGATGGGCAAGGCTGCGGTTTTCTTGGCCCACTGCGATGGCTTCTAGACTAGCCCCATGGCCCGGGTGCCGCGAGGGCCCAAGGGCTGGGAAGAAACAGAGTGAAAAGGGGGTTCTTTGGGGGGAGCCTAGTATACTTCCCGAGTCTCTCCTTTCCCTAATTTGAAAGAATATCATTAAGAACTTCTCTGTGATGGACAGGGAGTGCATAATGATGCTTCCCATTAATTAGTGCTGTCATGACTTAAGTTTGAGTGGTTTCTTCAGCCCTTTGTGACTGACCCCTTTGGGCCAGGGCTCATGACATCACATGATGTAAACAAACTAATAAGAAATCAGGGCATGTGGATGACGAAGACGGGCCTCGGGACTAAGGCAGGAATCACACCTTGCCCTTCCCCTAGCCCTTTTGCACCTAAGATCTCAGATCACCTGGCAGGACATGAATGAACCTGCATGACCAGCCTTGGAGGTAGGTGTCCCTCACTTTGTGCTAGGGGAGCTATGGCCCAGGGACTGGGCAGGGGGTGGGGGGAAGAGGGTGTAAATCTTAGTGACTGGAAGTTGATTAGGACATCATCTCAATTGTGAGAAATAACTACGACCCAGGGCCTCCGAGCTTTAAGGATCATGGATTCATGGATTCAGAGCCGAGAGAGACATTTCATCCAACCATTCATCCAATCGTTAGACCAAGGAGGAAACTGAGACCCAGGGAGCTGAAGGCAACTTGGCCAAAATGACACTGGTATTAAGAGGCAGAGCCCAGATTTGAACCTTAGACCTCACAGACTCCAATCTTGGACATCTTGTGGGCCACACCTACGTCCCTGGACCATATTGATTCTTCTGAGCTCTAACTTGGTTGGGGCAAAAGATAGGAGCCCCCTTTGGCTTCTTGGTTGCCCTGGTTAATGTGTGTTTTGGATTGTTGGTGTTATGGCAAGCAAGAAAGCTAAACGTATTCGTTCTCACCCACCGAGGTGGTGCTGGTCAGTTGTCACCCGACAGAACTCAAGACACCTCTCATGGTGCCTTTTTTGAACAGACTGACGGGAAAGGGTCCTCGGCTACCACCGACACCTCTCTCTATGCCAAAGAACCATTCAGACTGAAAGCACACAGTTGTGTGTGTATGTGTCTGTTGTATGTGTGTATAGGGTTTTTTTTTTCTGGTTTTATAAGAAAAACAAATTGGCCCAGCCATTCAGTCAAACCAGCTCAGGCTGTTCGGGCAGATGCCTTTCTTTACTTTTTCTGTTTATTTTCCATCAAATCAATGCTTAACTGCGTTGTTATCGGAGCAGAGCAACAGGTGCAAAAAAATACCTGGGCTGCCAACTCAAACGAAAAGGCAGGGCTTATCCCCTCTGGGAGGTATTCTGAAGATAACAGGAGCTCATGCCAACAACTGAATTAACAGCTCTATTGACGGTGGGTTTTCTACCTTAACAACCTGCTCCTAACCCTCTGACACATAAACACCTCATTGTCTTGGGGAGAGACAGCCACCGGCCCAGACAGCCAACTGCTTTATTCCGCCCTGAGTGGAGCTCTTTCCTGGCCCAGGCTGCTTTGGAGAAATCTGGACCCTAATCCTAGCTGCCAACCTGAAAGCTTAGGAGGAGCTTTTGGGGTTTTGGCCCGGAGTCTTCTCCAGCTGGGACAAAGACCTGGGGACAAGCTTGGGGGAGGAGGGAGGAGAAGAGGTCGAGCTGTCCAGAGAGAGACATGAAGTCTTGCTCTTACGGTTTGTTTTTTTTTTCATAGAATCCTTCTCATTTTGTTTGTTTGGCTTGTTGGTTGCTTCCGGATCCCGGGACAGATTGCCTTGGCTCTCTCTGCCACTGATCCTTTCAGTTAGTGCTTCCCAGCCCTCCCCTCCACCCCTCTTCTACACTTGATTGGATTCACTGAATGGACTAGAACACATTTAGAAAGGAGTAACAATTGTTTAGAAATCCATTGGAAGGATTTGGAATACTCAACAGGTATTTCTGTTGGTGGAAGAGTTTAAATGTTTTGGAAAACTAAGGAAACTTCCCTTGAGTTTGATGCCTGACATCCAGGAAGGTCTGTAGAGACCTGGATAGAAGGTGACCCTGTCAGACTGAGGATCCCTAAGCCAAAGAAAGCCTGTCATAGATGAGTATTCTGCCTACTTTTCCTGTCCTCCAGTGCCAGGCAGTCTAGCTACTTTAGAAAGACAGATTTATGATAATAGCCCAAAGTCCTATGTTAAATATGCCTGGTAAATCTTTGGATCCCTGATTAGGGTCTATTATAGTCAATCCAATTGCTGTTCATATATTTGTGCTTGGAATGCCTCCTTCACAAGGCTTAGCTCTCCTCTTCCCATAGTTCTTTGACTCTCTCAGTCACCGATCTAGTGTACAGTCTCCCCCGCGTTCCATTTCTTTCATCATGGCCTCATGTTGGCGGTGTAGTCCGAGCTTCCCTACCTAGCACTCAGGTCTTCTAGCCTTCTAATGAGAATCTAAAATGGTGACCTGGATAGGTGACTCTATTTCCCCCCAATCCCCATCCCCAATTTGATACCTCCCCTCACCCCTAAACATCTCAAAACGTGTCGATTATCTGCCTACTCAGACCAAGGCACTGTGTATCAGGCGTCAGGGAAAAAGAGACAAAATAAACCCCGTCCCTGCCCTCAGTGAGTTTGTATTATTCCAGGGTCATCAAAATAGAGTGATTTTGAAATAACGATTTACTGGAGATTATAGATTTAAATCCAGAAGGTCCTAGAGATCATCTCTTTAAGGGGCTTTTAACATGGTGTCTGCGGGCTTGTTTATAGAAATAAGAAATATAGAGAAATATAGGAATATTTTGATGATTAGGTTTCAACAGAATTCATTTTTATGTATTTTATTTTATTGTATTATATTGTTTACAAAACATTACTCTGATGGAAGGAAGCATTTCTTAGGTGCCTACTATGTGCCAGGTACCATGTTAAGTACTGGACAAATATTATCTTTAGTCTATGGAAAAGCTTCCTTAGACTGTTTAACGACACACACACAAAAAGAATAAGAACCCCATATCTGGTCCAACACCCTCATTTCCTAGGTGAGGAAACATATAACCAAAGAGTTTAAGTCATTCATTCGTGGTAGTATAGGGCATAATTGACAAAGGTAAGAGTTGAACCCAGGTCCTTGGATTCCAAATCTGATGCTCTTTCTACTAAACCACAGTGTCTTGAATTGAGAAAGGAATGTGTTTCTGTTTGAGTTAATGGCCTGAAACTTTTTTTTTTCTATTTGCCACTTCTTCCTTCATCCTCTCCACTACTGTTCCTAAGCCTCCCAAAGTCAAGACTCAAATGCGATGTTTTTTCAAACTTTAAAATGATATACAAACGCCATCTCTTTTGGTTATTGTTGTTTTTATTGGACCCAAGCACATCCTTCCCAAATGAGGGCTGCCTCTCCAGGGGCATTTTTCTTCCAGCAAAGACAGGATGGAGAATGCGAACCCAAATCAGGGAAGAGCAGGCAAGAAGGGCTAAAGAATGGAGCCTCTTTTTGGCGAGCAGGGGCCATGTTCCATGTATACATGTATACATCCCGTGGAAATGTGTGAGGGCAGCAGCAGCAGCGAAAACAGTAATTGGTGGGGAATTCAGGACACAGGGCAGGTGGGCTCCCCGTGCCAGGAGGGCAGAGATGAAAGGAGCCTGGGAGGGTTTTATAGTGTGACTCAGGTGGACTAAAGCCAGTACCACCGTCTGCTCTGAGAATGGGAAGAAGTACGGAAGGCAGAGAATGGTGGGATTATAAATCCCCATCCTTTTTGCAGGCTCGGGATGTAAAACACGATTCCTGGCGGAACTTGCTGTAGGACAGCTGTTACCCAGCTGTTGATTCCCTTCCTGGCCACCTGCTCTGCCATAGCCCTTCCTCAGGCTGTTGATTCCTTCTTTTTCCTCCTAGGAAGAGTCTCAGGGTTGGCTGAGGGGAAATCAGAATTCTGATATCTTCTCTGGTTTTTCCCAGTTGGTGAGGGTTCTTTTCGCCTCCTCTTCTGCTCCTCCCCCCCCCCCCAAAAAAAACCCCAAACCCCAAAACAAAACAAAAAACCCCACAAGAATGCAGCCTCCTGGCTGAAATTCCAGTTCGCCCTGAGAGAAGAGAGAAAGAGTCCAACCTGTCCTCCTAAAAATCTCATTAGCGTTATCTCCAAGACTCCTGGCGGGGCTGTTGGCAGGATCTCTGAGGGTCACCCAGGGTGAGCTTGTCTTTTGATCAGCTTTCGTCCGGTGCCTCACCCCTTCCAGGACCTGCCTCCTTGTCTGTGGCAGGCACCAGGGCCGATAAGGATCGCACATATGTGTATATTGACAAATTGTTCACAAACAGTAAGAGAAATCCACCAAATCAGGCGAGATCTGGCCTCGCTAGAGAACCCAGACAGCCGCCGCGCAAACTCTCGGGACATCGAGGATAATCAATAGCCCGAGAAGTGGGAAGATTTTCACTAACCTAACTCTGGGGGTATGGAATTACGGGTGACATGAGCCCCGGGCTTCAGGTCAGTGCTGAAAGCAGGGACACTCGGAAGGAGGATGTACGGTAGATCAAGGTATGTGGGGTTCACGTTTTCACTTCGGGGTGAGCCATGCCCAGGGCTGAACTCTCCTAACCCCAGCCCCACTGAGACGGAAAGCCTGCTGTCTCTGGCGTCTTTATTTCAAATAGATACTATGGTAAATTGAAAGATGCATCTTTTTACATTAACTATATATTAAATCGAAACATATTTTCACATTAAATACACTAAATCGAAATATATTTTTACATGAAATACATATAAAATTGAAATGTGTACTTTAAATATATTCAATTGAAATATATTTTACATTAATATATAAAATTGAAGTACATATCTTATGTTAAACATATAAATTGAAATATATGTTTTATGTTAAATGTATGTAAATTGAAATATATATTTTACGTTAAATATATATAAAATTGAAATATATATTTTATGTTAAATATATAAAACTGAAATATATGTTGTTAATATGTAAACTTGAAATATATTATATTAATATATAATTGAAATATATATTTTACATTAAATATAGATTAAATTGAAATATGTTTTACATTAAATATAATAAATTGAAATTATATATATATATATTGCACACACACACACACACACACACACACACACATACACACACACATTTAGAGGGCAGCTAGGTGGCTCAGTGAA
>NC_058135.1:258545189-258562364 GCF_016433145.1 Gracilinanus agilis
GAAGGAAGGAAGGAAGGAAGGAAGGAAGGAAGGAAGGAAAGAAGGAAAGAAGGAAAGAAGGAAGGAAGAAAGGAAGGAAGAAAGGAAGTTACTCTATTTTTCTCTTTTCCCCACAATACCTTGGGTACTGGTATTCAATAAGTCAATAAAGTAGCCTAAGGTAATCTCTTATTTTTTTCCAATTAATATGCATTTATCCATCCTGAAAATTTTAATTAAAAAAAGAAAAAGAAAAGGACCTCAGTTTCCTCATCTGTAAAGTGAGGAGGAGATTGGACTAGATGGTCTTCTGGGGTCATTTCTGTTTCTATCATTTAAGCTCCTGTGTTCTTAGTAGTTCCTGGATTTGCTGAATAAGTTAGAGGTGTTCCAACTCCTTAGGTATGGGGGGACCTCTGGGTCTCAGGCCCCAAGGACCCGATGGCTTGAGTTGGGCTAAGGACAGAACCTCCCACTGGAGTAGCTCATCCAAGCTGTGTTCTGCCTGTCTCAGCTGGAAGATTCTCTCTGTGAAGTCAATAAGAAAGTCTCAGTTCAGCAGTTTCAGCCTCGGTGAATTGAGTTTGCCTTTCTTCTCCACTAAGCAGGGCCAAAAGACAACAAGAAGGCTCAGGGTGGCCCCCGCCCTGAGACTTGACACACCCTCCCAGTTCTCTGGGCAGAGGTTGGTCCCAGCTTCGCCCCCTCAGTCATGCCAGGGCCTCTTGTTCTTTTCAGCTCCACCCTTTGGGTTTGGGGAGGCCACCATCTCTGTCCAACCTACCTTTCTGTTAACAAACAATTGATTTAGCCTTTGCATTGCTTCCCCTGTGAGTTATCCATGGGACCCAGGAATACCCAGAGCTTTAAGGGACCTCAGGCCATCAAGTCCATCCCCCTCCTGGGTCCTGCGCTCTTATGGAGTATAAGAATTCATTTTTTCATAAACTGTATTCAATACTTTGTATTAGCGAGCATTACTGAGTATTCGTGTGTCTGGGGTCTGGGTCAGAGACACTAGAATCCAGCCTACTGCTTTTTGCATTTTCTTTGGCCCCAGGAATTCTTTCCTTTTAAATAGAACTTGGTTAATAAATTGGACCAGGGTTCTTTTTCTGGGTTCCCCTAGATGTAGTAGTTATGAGGGGAAGTGGACAGGCTGATGGAGTACCTCTTAATTAGCTCTCACCAATTAGAGATGTCTTGGGATAGTCAAGGGAAGGGCTGAATAATGAGCTCCTAAAAATCTATTTATTAAGCTGCTGGCCCCAGCTCAGGTCATCTTGATTAGGTGAGAGCCATGGCGACCTATACCACTTTATTGGTTATGATGCTGGCCTAACCAATAAACCTAATCGAATCCATAAACTTCTATTCTTTCTCTCTTTTTTGAACTTTCACCTTCTGCCTTAGAAACAACACTGTGTATTGGTTCCAAGGCAGAAGAGTGGTAAGGGCCAGGCAAAGTGACTTGCCCAGGGTCACACAGCTAGGAAGTGTCTGAAGTCAGATTAGAACCCAGGACCTCCCAATTTGAGGCCTGGCTCCCTATCCACATGCTGCCCCCCAATGAACTATATTTTTATCCCAAAATCAGCCTTTCCAGATAATTGGAATCAGAACAAGAGATTTCAGTTCTTCATCAGCTAGGAAACAAGTGACAAGAATGTTAAATTTGGATTCAGACATGGATTCAAATTCTAATTTTGCCACTGCCTTTATGATTGTGGGCAGGCCATGTCCAACCTTTGGCCTTCAGTTTCCTCATCTGTAAAACAAAGGGCTTGGACCAGGATGACCTTTGAGACTCCTTCTGGCTTGAGATTTATGGCCCAGGACCCCTCTAATACCTACCTTTCTCCTTTTTTCTTTACATTTTTCAACCCAGCCATTGGGTTGGCCAATGCTCAGGGAGAGGCAGCCCCTGGGTCAGGAAGAATGGGTCTAGTCCAGTCTCTTACTGATGTTAGCTTAAGAGTCAGGAAACATAGAGGGGGAAAGAACAAATATTTATTAAGTGCCTACTATGTACCAGACATTATGACTTATCTCATTTGGTCTTCCCTCCCAAAAACCCTGTGAGGGAGGTGCTGTTAATATCCTCATTTTACAGATAAGGAAACTGAGACAAATTTGAAGTCAGTTGAAGTTGTGGATTAATTGAGTGGGTGGTCTTTGGGGAAGGTAATGACTGATTTTACCAGAGTGAGTTTCAAGCTACTGGATGAGCATCCCTAACCTGAAGAATTTGATATTCATTGTGTGAATAGGATGGGATTTGGAGTTGTAAACTCAGTTGAAATGGGGTTATCTATCCTCAGAGCCACTCCTTACAGGGTGGGAATGAACCCAGAGGAGGCCAAGAATTGGAACGATTAGGGGGACAATGTGGATCTGATCTTGTCACTTCTCATCCCCTACTCAATGAATTCCAGTGTTCCCCATTCATCTAGACTCAGATAAACTCTGGCACATGCAGCTTTTCCTGTGTTTATGTCTTCTATGGACTCTACAGTCTTTATTGTCCATTCTTTGATTTGAAATATTTTATTTAATTAATTAATTTAGAATATTTTCCCATGGTTACATGATTCATATTCTTTCCCTCACCACCTCCCACCCCCCCTCCCAGGGGCAACAAGCAATTCCACTGGGTTTTATGTGTGTCATTGATCAAGACCCATTTCCACATTATTAATGTTTGCTCTAGGGTGATTGTTTAGAGTCTTTTATTGTCCATTCTTAATGGGTAATGTCATACAGTGAAAATAATAATGATAATAACTAGCATTTATATAGTGCTTTAAGGTTTATAAAGAGTTTTTACAAATATTCTTTCATCTTATCCTCACAGCAACAATGTTGAGAAGTCTGTGCTATTATTACCCCCATTTTACAGATGAGGAAACAGGTAGAGGTTAAGGGACTTGCCCAGAGTGATACAGCTAGAAAGTTTCCAATTTGAACTCATGTTTTTCTGACTCCAGATGCAAGGCTCTATCTACTAGGGTACCTGGAGCTGCCTCAACACTGGTTTGGGAGTCATTGACTTTTTCTTTATGGGTTTTTCTTGGCAAGAGTTGGCCATTTCCTTTTCCAGTGTGTCCCCAGAGGAGTAAGTAACATGAGGCATGAGGTTTAAGTGATTTGTCTGAGGCTGAATTTGAATTCAGATCTTCCTGTCTCCAAGCCTGGTGCTCTACCCACAGCACTGTCTAGCCGTAGCCAGTGGATTTTGGTTCAGATCCACACTTAACTATTGCTGTTTGTCACACAAAAATCTTGTTGCCTTTGTCCTGGCTGCCCTCCCCCCCATGCTTGAAATACTTTCCCTCCTAAACTGGAATCTCTGGCTTCTTTTAAGACTGCTCCTTCAGCAGCCTTGTGCTAGTCTTCCTGTTGAAGGTAATCTTTCATCTGCTCTGTACGTACATGTTTATGGATACCTTGTCTCTCTCATTAGGTTATGAACTCCTTGAGGCAAGGAGCTGGCTTGGCTTCTTCTTGGTGTCCCCGACGCCTGGTACCATCCCTGGCACACAGAGTAGGCTCTTCATAAATGCTTGTAGTTGGGTAGAATTGTGGTCTTTACAGATCTAGAGTTTGAAACGGTCTCAGGAGTTATCCAGTCCAATACCCTTCATTTTCTAGATTTTTTTGTTGTTCAGCTACTCTTCTTGATCCCATTTGGGGTTTTCTTGGCAAAGATCCTGGAATGGTTTGCCATTTCTATCTCCATTTCATTTTACAGATGAGGAAACTGAAGGAAACAGGGTTAAATGACTTGCTCAGGACCACTCAGTAAGTTCTGAGGCTGGATTTGAACTCAAGAAGAGGGGACTTCCTGGCTCCAGGCTGGCAATATATCCACAGTGCCACCTAGCTTTGCCTCAATTTACAGATAAGGAAGCAAAAAGTCCAGTGACTTGGCCAAGGGCTCATAGGTAGTTACTATCACAGGAGGGATTTGGAATCTGCTACTCTACCTCCAGCAACAGTGTCTTCCTGCTCTGTCATGCTGTCTCATTTGAGAACTTGCCTGAAATGAGCTAAGATTGTATTCTTTATTCTTAATCGTTTTTCCAGTGCATTTTTCTTACATCCTGATCTTTTCTAGAGGAGCACATCGCCTCCGCCCAACTGAACCATTCCCTCTCCCAGAGAAAGAGTTGGTCAGAAATCTAGTGATTTTTGTCTAGCGGTGAGCACAGCATTCT
Source organism: Gracilinanus agilis (assembly GCF_016433145.1). Lineage (NCBI taxonomy): Eukaryota > Metazoa > Chordata > Mammalia > Didelphimorphia > Didelphidae > Gracilinanus > Gracilinanus agilis. The sequence continues at coordinate 258,549,386 of NC_058135.1, forward strand.
GTCCACTGAGAAGAGAAAGGTCCTATTTGCTTGTGTGCTCTTTGGAATCATTATTGGGTTAGTAGTTCCTGGGAGGTCAGCTTCCTTTGAACCATCTTTTGGTTTTTCTGTCCCACAGTTCTCCCTCTAAAAACCCAGGTTGGCACCCGCAAATGTGCCTCGTGACCAGAATGCCCTCCTCTCCCAAAAGCTAAAAATAGATCCTTGCAGGTGGTGATGGTCAGGGTTGGATCCCCTTGGACGGTAATGGCACATCTGCTGCTGGACTGGGTGGGGCTGGGTGGAGACAAGTTCCAGGTGGGGATTGGGGTGAGAGGGAAGGGTGAGATTAGCCCTCCTCTGGAAGCTGTTGCCCAGAGACCTGCCTTGGTCTATGGGGTCTTGCTCATTGCTGCTGGGATTTCGTCGTGTGGTTGTTTGGCTCTTGGGGATACTTTCTCTTGATCATGGCTAGATTCAGCGCCCAAGGCCTGCCCCTTACTTTGTAGATGGGGGAAGCAGCTACAGAGAGGGGATCCGAACCCCCCAGGGGGCATCCCAAGAGAATGAAAAGTCTGGGTTCAGAACTCACTTGCCAGCCAGGAGGGAGAGCTGAGTCTGTGACTGTCTGCCAAGTGATGGACGCCACAGAGTTCCTGCTTGTCAACTTAAGGGGCAGACTCCTGTCTCCAGAACCGTCAGTCTAACAAACTGTCTTCCCTCTGCATGAGCCAATCTCTTGGCATTGTGCAACCCGAGCAATCAAGGAGGGCACCGAGTCAGACCCAGTTAGCACCGGTCTTTCCTGCTCCAGGAAAGTAGCCATGGCACATGTAACCGAACCCCCACCCCCATTGCTTTCCAAAAATCCTTTCCCTCTCACCTTTGAAGTGGATCCAATGAACTGTTTTAACAGCAGAAGCTTTCCTATTATCCTAATTGGGATTTTTTTTTTCTTCGTGGCTCAACATGAATGATTTAATTTTGCATTCCTAGATCAGACACCAACCAGTAAGGAAAGGTGGTCAGTATTGGGAAAGAGGGGAAAACTATTGGGGAGTTAAGAAAGTGCCATGATACATCACTCTTTAAAAAAAACCAACACACCTGGGGGCAGCTGGGTAGCTCAGTGGATTGAGAGCCAGGCCTAGAGACGGAAGGTCCTAGGTTCAAATCTGGCCTCAGACACTTCCCAGCTGTGTGACCCTGGGCAAGTCATTTGACCCCCATTGCCCACCCTTACCACTCTTCCACCTAGGAGCCAATACACAGAAGTTAAGGGTTTAAAACACACACACACACACACACACACATACACACACACACACATACACACACACCTTAATTTCTGTCTTAGAATCAATACTGTGTATTGATTCCAAGGCAGAAAAAAACAATAAGAGCCAGTGGGGGTTTAGTGACCTGCCCAGGGTCACACAGTAGAAAGTATCTGAGGCCAGATTTGAACCCAGGACCTCTTGTCTCCAGGCCTGGGGTAAACCACTCTTGAATAAATGACAGCCGGCATGACTCAGGGTGAGGATTGTTTTCACTTCTGGTTTATATGGGCGGCATGATCCAAGTGAAAAGGATACTGGGTTTGAAGTCAAGGGGCTTAGGTTCAAATCTCTACCATTACTTCTGTGAGAGAGAAACAAATGACCAAAATAATAATGATAATCATCCGCGGGCATTTATTAAATGGGCATCTAGGAGGTAGAGTGGATAGAGTCCTGGGCCTGGAGTCAGGAAGACCTGAGTTCAAATCTACTCCTAGTTGTATGACTCTGGGCAAATCATTTAGCCCTGTTGGCCTCAGTTTCCTCATCTGTAAAAGGAGCTGGAGAAGGAAATGGCCAACTACTCCGGTGTCTTTGCCAAGAAAATCCCAAATGGGGTCAGGAAAAAGTCAGACACCGCTGAAATGACTGGACAATAATTTTTTAAATGTCTGCTATGGGCAAGGCACAGCCCAGAGTGCCAGACTTCGGGAATATCGACGCCAAAAAAATAAAATGAATCTTCATCTTAATAATAAAGTTGATAAAAGGGAGGCAACCTGCTGTAATGGAAAGAGTATTGAATCTGTAGGAAGAAGACTTGAGTTCCAATTCTGATTCTAACATTTATTACCCAAGGGTCCTGTGCTCAGTGATGTCCCTAAGCATCAATTTCCCTTCTTTAAGTGGAGCTGGGCTCGATGACCCCTAAGGTACCTTAGAGCTCTGTATCTATGACTTAAGGAGGAAGTCCATTTGCCAGAATGATTTTCCCAGAGCGGGAAACCATGCCACAGACTCATTCATTTCAAGATGAAACAGCCCATAAAAGTCCAGAGAAGCAGGAGCTTTTAAGATGAGGGTTTGAACTCGGGTCATCATAACCCCAGACCCAGTGCTTGCTCTCTCTGCTGTGAAGGCGAGATTCAAACTCAGGTCTTCCTGCCTTTGAGCACTGGGAAATGAAAAAGATCCTTTAAGTATCCCTTTCGAGAGGGCATTCTCCCTCCCAGGGGTCCCTGGGTCCGGGCTCCGGGCTCTGGGGAAGCCGGTTACTCGACAGACCCCAGTGATCCTCCAATCAGTCCTCCTGTGGGCTCAGATGACCTCTGACTAACCAGGGGTTGTCCTATAAACTCTTTTACAAGTAGTAACCATTTTATATACCCTTTAAATGGGCTCCTCGCCACCCGAACAGCTTTCTCTTCAAAGGGGGGCACTGTGGTTGATGCCTGTTGCCCCATCACCCAGCAGCTCCTGGGCTGGGAGGATGAGGCTGAAGGGCAATGAACATTGATGGGTATTTGATTTCCTTCCATTCATGGGACCTCAACTTGGAATGGATCTAGCCAACCCCGGGGCCATCTTGTTGAACCTTCTTGTTGGTCAGATGGGGAAACTGAGGCCCCCAATTAAAACCCCACAGCCAGTGTTCTCTTTCCATGGCTTTTCCAATGTTTATGGGATCTACTCATTAGGCTGTGAGCTCCTCAAAGGAAGATGCTGGCTTTCACCTTTCTTTTCCAGTGCCTAGCACAGTACTTGGCACATTCATAAAATGTTTTTTTAATTTGTTTTTAACCCTTACCTTCCATCTTAGAATCCATATTGTATTGGTTCCAAGCCAGAAGAGTGCTAAGAGCTAGGCAATGGGAGTTAAGTGTCTGGAGCCAAATTTGGATCCAAGACCTGGTGCTCTACTCACTGAGCCACCCTGCCGTCCCAATAAAAGTTTAATGATTGATTTGTTAATTGTTATCTTCACTAAGAACCAACTATGTGGGCAGCTAGGTAGCACAGTGGATAGAGTACCAGGTCTGCAGTTGGGAAGACCCGGGTTTGAATCGGACCTCAGATACTGGCTAACCATGTGACAATGGGCAAGTCACTTACCCTGAGGTTGCCTAGCCTTTGCCACTCTTCTATCTTAGAATTGGTAAAAGTTAGAGGGCAGCTGGGTAGCTCAGTGGAGTGAGAGTCAGGCCTAGAGACAGGAGGTCCTAGGTTCAAATATGGCCTCAGACACTTCCCAGCTGTGTGACCCTGGGCAAGTCACTTGACCCCCATTGCCTACCCTTACCACTCTTTTGCCTTGGAGCCAATATACAGTATTGACTACAAGACGGAAGGTGAGGGTTTAAAAAAAAATTAAAATTAAGAAAAAAAAGAATTGGTAAAAGTTTTAAGGGTGGGGGAGACTACCATGTGCCAAGCACTGTGGTTTGCACTTTATAAATGTGACCCTCACATCAATCCTGGGAGGTAGGTGTTATTAAAATCACCATTTTATAGTTTGGAAAAATGAAGCTGACAGAGGTTAAGTGACTTGTCCAGAGTCTCATAGTTAGAGTCTGAGGCTGTATTTGAACTCCATTTTTCTCAAATCCAGTCCTAGCAGAGCCACCCCATAGCTACCAGAATCGTGACTCTATAATGGGGAACAGGGATTGTTCCATTTTGTCCCCCTTCGTGCCTGGCCCATAGTGGATTCCCAATAAGTGCTTGTTGTTTGAGCGATGTCAGCAAGGTGACTGATAAAGTAACATGTTATTCTTGTAGAGAAGGTGGGGATGGGAGGCTGGACACGTTGGTCTGCCTCGGCCTTTTTGGATTCAGTGCAGCTCTCAGAATTTTTTCTTACTGGCTGGGTATGGTAGGGGTGGGTAGGGGTGATTTTCCCAGGGGCACCCGTGTAGGTTTGGAGGTTGGGATTACATTATAGAGGCCCAGGTGGGTCGATGCCCAACTCCAAAGGGGGAAGGTTGGGAGCTTGCCAAGCTGCAGAAAAAGGAGTGGGAAGTGTTCGGTTGTAGTGGTAGGTGTGGATGTGGAGGAGACAAGCCCAGGGATTAGCGTGGTGGAGAGGATGGGGATCGAGTCCATCTGACCACCCTTCTCCCCCTGTCTTGATCGCACACCCTTTGGGGTTTAGCTATTTTGGAAACCCCTTTTCTAGGTGAGAATACCCAACCAGATGGAATTAAAACTGTTCCAATGACCAGACACAAAGAGTAGAAATTGGTCCGCCATCTTGAGTGGAGGCCTCCAGGGGATGAGACCTTGGCTCTTCTCTCGGCCTCATTTTCTCCCTCCTCTTCAAAAAAGAGGGGGTATGTCTAAGTGACTTGAGGTACCTTCCTGTTCTAGATGGGGAGCTTGTGGCCTTCTGTAGATGAGTCCTTGGGGCCAGGAAGTTTCTAGGAAGCTGCTGAGTTCTACCACATGGAAAATGCCAATGGAAGCCTTATCTCGCCTTTTCCCACCCTCTTGCCCCAGAGATGGCGAGGTCACCTTTTGCCTTAACCTGCCTGTCTTGGTCTGTGCCCCGTGGTTAAACCACCCCAGCTGGCCAGATTGGATGGAAGAATTTAAAGGGAACCCCTACTGGCCCCCCTCTACCTCTCCCCTAACCCCCACCACCTCCAGCCTTCCCCTTCCTCCAACCCTGGTCTTCCATGAAGTGGAAACCCGCCGAGCCAATCCTTCTGTGCAAACCGGTTGGGCTGCGATCCCCAGACCTTCCCACGTTAAACAGTAACTTTCCTAAGTATGTTGGTGGTAGGTCCAACATGGGCTCAAGAGGGAGAGCCCAGGCCTTGGGTAAATAAGAGTACCAGCCGCCTCCACACCTCTTCCTGCCCCTGCCCCTTACCTCTCCAGCTGTTGAGAAGGTAGGGCAGCTTAGACAGAATTATTTTCTTCTCCGAAAATAACATCTTAAAGGTGAAAACGCTCTTTGGGGTTCTAGTCTAAACCCCTAATTTTTTTTTTACAAGTAAGGAAAGCAGGTCCCACTTAGAGGAGGTAGTTTGCCCAAGTCACGTAGGTAAGCTCATAGGGTGGCAGGTTCATAACAGGCAGGAAGCTTAGAAGACCATCTAGTCGTCCTTGGGTTGTTTTTTGGTTTTTTTTGGTTGTTTTTTTGTTTTTGTTTTTTTTTAAAGATGACAAATCCAAGGCCAGAGAGCAAGCAACCATCTAGAGATGAGATTAGAACCCAATTTCCTGACTTTCAGGTCAGGGTTCCTTCCAATGACACTTCCCTGAGGATCTGGGGATCACCATATGTTCCCTGCCCCATTTTCTTCCTCTTAACTGACTGATAGATATTAAAATCATAAGACCATAGATTTCAAACTGGAAGGGACCTTCGAGGGGGTCTAGTCCCTGTTATTTTACAAAGGGGGAACAACACAGACTACTAGAGTTGAAAGGAACCCTAGAGGTTAGTTGAGTGCTCATGTTTTGCTGAAGATGATATGGAGCAATAATTCCCAAAGTGGGCGCCACCGTCCCCTGATGGGTGCTGCAACAATCCAGGGGGGCAGTGATGGCCACAGGTGCATTTATCTTTCCTATTAATTGCTATTAAAATTTTAAAAATTAATTTCCAGGGGCGCTAAGTAATATTTTTTTTCTGGAAAGGGGACGGTAGGCCAAAAAAGTTTGGGAACCCCTGATATAGAGACTCATGAGAAGTAAGGTGACTTCTCCAAACATAGAGTCAGAATTTGAACTCAGAACCTCGGATTCCAAAGCCAGTGCTCTTCTTTCTACACAATGCTCCTCTAATTTAGCTCCATTTTATATTCATCCCTTAGTACACCAAAGAGGAAGGAAGATCAGTTATAATTTGTGTTTGGGGGCTGAAGAGTGGGGAAGTGAAGGCAGAGCTTCTAAGAAGCAAAGCTAGGCTTGTGCAAAGTCCTAAGTGCCCCCCAAATAGAAGCAGGGCCCAGTGGCCAGAGAGTCCAGCCAACGATCCGCTCCATGGGTCAAGCCCGTGACCAATCCCTCCCCTGTTCAGTGGCAAGTTTGAGTGTGTACGTTAGATGCCCAGGAACTCCAGAAGAGATCATTTCAGGTCAGAATCTCACTGGAAATGCCCATTTCTTTGACTACAAGGTTGTTTTTTTTTTTTTTTTTTTTTAATGGATTGAAATTCTGCTTTAAGAAAAAAAAAAATCACCCTTTGGTGTTTTCACTTTTGTAAACTTGGAGGCTGGCCAACATCTCCTGGTGAGAGGTATTGCCCTTCACTCTGCCTCATTCCTGATTGGAGATTATTCATTTATGAATGGGTGGCTGTAAAAACTTGTCTCATACATATGAATATTGGACATGGAAATTTTAATTGCAGGCGAGTTCTGCCTTTCCAGACAAGGGCTGCGGCAACATGTTCCTGGGTCTGGTGTTGAAGAGCTGACTTTTTTTTTTCTTCTCTCTCTCTCTCTCTCTCTCTCTCTCTCTCTCTCTCTCTCTCTCTCTCTCTCTCTCTCTCTCCCTCTTTCTTTACATTTTACTGGTGGCGCTTTCCAAATGGCATTTGTCAAGAAGGCATTAACTGAGCGACCTGTTGGATCCCCTTACAGATCATGATTTTGGAAGGAAGTGGTGTGATGAATCTCAATTCCAGCAACCATCTTCTCCACCAACAGCCGGCCTGGACAGACAGTTACCCCACGTGCAATGGTAGGAGGACTTTTGGCCTTGGGTGGGGTTGAGGGCTTGGTGCCATTTCCCCACACTCCGAGGGAGTCTGTTCTTTTTCACCTCATGCCACAGTGTCCTGGAAGAGCATAGGTGGAGTGGGAGTGAGTGGGCAGGCAGAACTTTCCTCAGGATGGAATTCCTTGTGAATGATGGCCCAGTGGTTTTCTTTTGGTGATTTTTCTGCGATTTCCTTCCTCCTGTCCTGGCCGATGGTATCTGAGTGGGACGGGTAGAGAGAGATGTTGGTGGGGCAGGTAGTACCTAAAGGAGAAGTTCACGTCTCGAGCTTTCATCCTTCTTTCTCAAGGAAACCAGGACAGGACAGAAAGGAGGGTGGGGGATGCGGATATTGTGTAATCATTCTATTTAAGAATCTCTTGAGTTCTTTGCTGGATTAACAGAATGTAAAGTAGGATAGTGGACACTTTCAAGCCTGTGTGACCCTGGACAAGTCAATTAACCCAGCTTGCCTCAGATTTTCATCTGTAAAATGAGCTGGAGAAGGAAATGGTAGACCACTCCAGGATCTTAGCTGTGTGACCCTGAGCAAGTCACTTGACCCAGCTTGCCTCAGTTTCCTCATTTGTAAAATAAGCTAGAGAAGGAAATGGCAGACCACTCCAGTATCTTAGCTGTGTGACCCTCATCAAATAGCTTAACCCAGCTTGCTTCAGTTTCCTCATTTGTAAAATGATCTAGAGGAGGTATTGGCAGACCATTCTAGAACCTTAGCTATGTGACCCTGGGCAAGTCACTTAACCTAGCTTGCCTCGGTTTCCTCATATATAAAATGAGCTAGAGTAGAAAATGACAAACCACTCCAATATTTTTGCCAAGAAAACCCCCAAAGAGTTGGATGTGACAGAAACAACTGAACAACAAAAGTAGGATGGGAGGTATTCATTTAGACCATTCAATCACTTTAAGAGGAAATGTGGGGAGAAAGCTAGGAGGGAGTTTGAAACACTTATTGGCAATTTGGCCACTAATTTATTTCTCTGTTGTGCTGGTTTAAGTAAACTGAGGCCTAGAGAAGTCAGATGACTTACCCAAGGTCATACATGGGGTAAGTAGTGGAGCAGATGTTGAACTCAGCACTCTGAATTCAAAGCTATTTCCATACCACCATAACTAGCACATGGCAAGTGAGGATTTGCCCTTCCTTTCTGGGTAGGGTGTGCATCTTCTCCATAATTTCCACTCTGCCCACCAGTGACTGATGTCCTGTGTCTTAACTCATGGCTTCCTGGATGTGTATATGACAAGCCTCCCCCATTAATCCATTTCCAGGGTCCTGCCGCCATGCTGCCTCTGTCCAAACTAGTCCCTCCTGCTGGGGAGGGACAAGGGCCACCAAGCCCTCTTTCCTGGCAAACCCACCCCTCTCCCCGCTGGATTGACCCTCGCCCAAGCAGCTGTTCCTCTGGACTCCCAAACCAGCTTTCTTTCCATTACAAGAGCCTCTTTGGCTTGAATACGTTTGATACTGAATGTGGCTTCAAATTCTCTTAAGTCCTAAATCCATGCTAAAATGTCTCAGATAGGGGAGGAGGCTTAGCCAAGGTCTTCAAGGACCTGGTTCCAAACTTGGGAATTAGAATTATGGCCTTTTAAAGGACTTCCTAATATCACCACCAGAGACGTTTCTTACATTATGCCAGGAAGATGACCTTCTCATGGGCTGAGGAATCAGGAGAGAGGAGTGTGAGAATTATATGAGGGCTTCCACTTGCCCCCCACGTCCCTCTGAGAAGGGAGAAGTTCCTGGGGAAACAAGTGACTTTTTAATCTCCTTTCAACCTCGGTTGTGATCATTTTTAGGATGGGAGTAGGGGATCATGGCCCACTTTCAGAATTGCCCTACGGTAGCCACCAATTAGAATGTGAGGGAGAGCTGGGCAATTCTGTTGGCATTTACAGCCTAGAAAGAAAGTAGAGTTTTCCCCGACTTCATCTATGAAATGAGAGAGCTGAACTTCAATGATCTGAGGCCCCTTCTAGATAGAAGTTGGAGGATTACAATAAGGGAACAAATTAGGTGGAGACCAAGTGTCTAACTCCCTCTCCATACAAGGAGAGCCCCCTGTAAGAGGCTCTCCATGCAATCCAGTCTAGTTCAGTTTGGGCCAAACATTGATTTAACTCCTAGGTTAACCAGTGGGAAGAGTGTTGGTCTTGAAGTCAGGAAGCCTCATCTTCCTGAGTTCCAATATAGCCTCAGATTCTTACTAGCTATGTGACCTTTGGCAAGTCACTTCACTCTGTTTGCCTCAGTTTCCCCATCTGTAAAATAAGCTGGAGAAGAAAATAGCAAACCACTCCAATATCTTGGCCAGGAAAACCCCAAATGGGGTCACAAAGAATCTGACTCGACTGAAATGGCCAAACAACAAAAAACATTTTGTGCCAGGCTTTTTGCTTAGGAAGAAAGGCAGAAATTCTACTTCTGTCCTGAAGGAGTGTACATTTTGTTTTTAAACCCTTATCTTCTGTCTTAGAATCAATACTATGTATTGGTTCTAAGGTAGAAGAGCAGTAAGGGCTAGCAATGGAGAGGTCAGGTGGCTTTCCCAGGGGTCACCCAGCAAGGAAGTGTCTGAGGCCAGATTTAAACCTAGGACCTTAACAGAGAAGACGGCGTGTAAATAATTCAGTACAGACAAGATCTATGCATCACCTCAGGGGATGTTACTAGCTTCTCAGGCTCAGAAAATTTCATTAAGGGCTTATTATATGTAGCCACTATTCTAGGCCCCAGAGATAACAGTTCTTTTCCTCAAGGAGTTTGCATTTCCCAGAAAGTACTTGATGCTTCTCAGTATCTGAAGGCTTCAAGGAAAACAGGGATTCTTGGCCAGGAGTAATGGATGGTAAGAGGGACAGGATACGTGACTCTGGATGATTCCAATATTTCTTTCCTGCTCCAGCAAGACTGGACAGTGTCCAGGCCTGAGATGATAATCTCTGCAGGCAGCCTCATGAAGGAATTGGCGACCACGGGCAGTTGTCTGGTTCCCCCAATAATCAGTGAATAAAGTTTTCTTTAGGGGATATAAAGAAACCACCTGGCTGTATCAAGTCAATTATTTATTTGTAATTATTTATTTATTATTTTAAAAGACTTTAGAATCAATACTGTTTGTTCCAAGGCAGTAAGAGCCTTGCATTGGGGGTTAAGTGACTTGCCCAGGGTTACATCTGATATCAGATTTTAACCCAGGACCTCCCATCTCCAGGCTTTGGCTCTCTATCCACTGAATCACCCACCTGCCCCATCAAGTCCATTTAAAAATAATAATGAGCTTTATAGAGGGCTTACTGTGGGCTGAATACTCTTTACATGATCTCATTTGATCCTCACAACAACCCTGGCAGGCAGTATTGACCCCATGAGGCACACAGAGTGACTTTCCCTGGGTCACATAGCTAAGAAGTGTCTGAGTCTGGATTTGAACTTCCTGAGGCCAAGCCTAGTGTTTTAACCACTGTGGCACCTACCTGCCTCTAAGGCTAAGGATTAGACCTTTGCCTTCATTGGTACGGGGAATTCCCAAGTAAGTAAACTTCCTCAATCAATACAGCTCAATAACGTCTCTGTAACCTATAGTCATAGAAAGTTGCCTAAGACATTGGGTCATACAACTGAAGATATCATACATTTGAAACTGAAAGGACTTTATTTTTTTTTTTAATTAAAAACTCTTACCTTCCATCTTAGAATCGATACTAAGAATTGGTTCCAAGGCAGAAGAGTGGTAAGTGCTAAGCAATGGGGTTTAAGTGACTTGTCCAAGGTTATACAGTTAGGAAGTATCTAAGACCCAATTCAAACCCAGTTCTTCTTGTCTCCAGACCTGATTCTTTGTTCATTAAGCTACCTAGCTGCCCTCTTTGTATCAATTCTAAGGCATAAGAACAGCAAGAGCGAGACAGTTGGAGTTGTGACTTGCTTAGGGTCTAAGTAAGTGTCTGAGGTCAGATTTGAACCCAGGTATTCCTGTTGTCAAGTCCATTACTCTCTCGGCCATACCATGCTATTTGTATTTTTAAAATAAAAAGTAAAATGGAAAATCCATTGAGGAGGGACTCCAAAAAGTAAGTCTCATTCCCCAAAGCCATATTTACATGATCCCAGATAGCTGGGTGAAAACTCTCTGAAATAGTCCATTATTTGGGTGCAGGGGTATTGACTGGAGTTTTTCCCCACTTTCACTGTGTGCTGTCATAAAGTCTTCCCATTTGGTTTGACATTCAGGCTGTTTCCCTTCACAAAATGGCCTGTTCCTTCTATATATTGCATTTACTGCTTTTGCTCTGGCTTTGCCCCATGCCTGGAGTGCCCTCCCTCCTGATCCCTGCCCCTTGGCATGCCTGGCTCCCAGCATCTTACAGATCAGGGTGTACCTGATTGTCTCCTTTCTTCCTTCTCCAGGGTTAGTGCTCCCTCCTCCTCCCCCTACTCCTTCTCCTCCCTCCTTTCTCTTTCCTTCTCCTTCCTTCACTCTCCTTCTTTCTCTTTTTCTTACCTTCTGTCCCCCTCTTCCTTCCCCCACTCTGTCTGCCTCTCTCTCTCTTTCTCTCTCTCTCTCTCACACACACACACACACACACACACACACACACAATTACTTTGCATTTATTTAACTAAGCATGTCACTTTCCATCAGCAGAACGTAAGCCCCTTGAGGGCAAAAGCTCTTTTGATTTTGTCTTTGTGTATCTCCCATACTGATCAAGTCCAACTCATGTTTGTTGAACTGAATTTTGGAAGCTGGGGTCCATTTTAAAACAAGATAATTTTGAACTAATTTTACTTTGGAAAGGAACAGAAGGTGGGAGATTGAGTGGGACATCCATCATGGTGCCCATTTTTTTTGTATCCTCCTTCTTTTCTTCTCTAAATCTGATTCCATTCTCTGAAGGTTGCTGAGATCAGTGATAAAATTGGAATCAATCAGTCAAGAAGCCCTTTATTCATTACTCAATCTATGAGGGATAGAGAGATAAACATGGAACCCAAAGAAACTCTTGTGGGCCATTGCCTTTGGGCCTACAGAACCAATTCACAGATGCTACTATTGACATGGCCTGGGCCTGGGCAGAATTTCTGGATTCCACTCACAAGGGCTTAGGCAGCTGTTTAGTGTCCTCCCCACAAACTCTGTCTTATAGTTTGAGACTGGTAGAAAAATTCTGGGACTTGATCTCTTAGAAATAACTTCCCGATTTGTCATTTGTTTTCCCAGTGTTTGGACTTGGTCAACTAGACTCTCCCTTTCTGGTTTTGTTTTTGTTGTTTTGTGAGAGTCCAAATGGGCCTTCCCAATCTGTATATAAAAAACAGCCTTCCTTCTGTTGGCTGCTCCTTGTCTTGAGAAGGGCTGAATTTTCAAATTCCTGCTTATGTTCCTTAGAAGGATTTCTCTTCTCTCCCCACCAAAGTGTTCCCAGTGTACAAGGAGAAAATGAGTTTGTTTGTAGGGTAGCCTGAGGTCAGAGGGGGGCTGAACATAAACTTTCTGAATTCCTCCGGTTTTCCTATGGATAGGAAGTTGACTTTCCCATAATGAAATTTTTATGAATTAGTCATTTGGTAAACTAACGATGTAGACTCATAATTAGAGATTGAAAGGTTTTGGGACATCAGAAGCCATCTGATCCAGCTCTCTCATTTAGACAGCTTATTGTGCCAGATTATTTCTGTTCAGTAAAAGTAATGCTGAGGGACAATCAACTAGGGTAATACTCCCCTGCTTTGGAAGTGACCCTGGGTTTTCAGCATCCAGTAATCACATCTGGGTGCCAGGTACTAGGTCAGAGTCTGGGAACACAAAGACAAAAATGAAACTGTTCTTATCCCTAGACCTAGCTCATCTCTCTCTCCCTTCCTCTCTCTCTCTCTCTCTCTCTCTCTCTCTCTCTCTCTCTCTCTCTCTCTCTCTCTCTCTCTCCCTTCCTCTCTCTCTCTCTCTCTCTCTCTCTCTCTCTCTCTCTCTCTCTCTCTCTCT
>NC_058135.1:258565282-258573868 GCF_016433145.1 Gracilinanus agilis
TCTCCCTCTCTGTCTCTCTCCTTGTCTCTCTGTTTTTGTCTTATGTCTGTCTGTCTCTCCATGTCTTACTCTCTATCTTTCTCCCTGTCTCTTTCTCTCTGTGTCCCTTCTTCTGTCTCTATCTTGTCTCTGTCTCTCTCTCTTCCCATCTCTGTCTCTCTTTCTGGCTCTCTCCCTCTGCCTCTCTCATCTCTCTCTATCTCTGCCTCTGTCTCTCGATCTCTCTTTCTCTCTGCCTCTGTCTCTGTCTTATCTCTCTTCCTTTCTCTTTCTCTGTCTGTCTCTCTCCCCATCTCTACATCTGCATAGATTTGTGTGTATGTATTGTACACACATCCTCATATATGCATATAAACTTATATGCAAAATACAGGATCATTAGGGAAGAGGGAGTAGCCCTGGCCAGTGGGGACATCAGGAAAGGCTTCCTCTAAGGAGTGTTATCCGAGCTAAGGTTTGAAGCAAGCGTGACGTTCTAAGAGGCAGAGCTAAGAGGGTGGGTGATGGGGTCCATCTGGGGTCCTGCGTCAGGAAGAGCACAGAGGCCAGGTTGACTAGACTGTAGAAATGTGTGAAGGGGTCATCAGTCTGGACAGACAGGTAGGAGGGATCCAGATTTCAGTGGGGCTAAAATGCCTGAGGGAAAAGTTTGGATTCTGTTCCAGAGGCAATAGGGAGCCATTGAGGCTTCTTGGGCAAAGAGACGATGCAGCGAGGTCTGAGCTTTAGGGATAGTATTAGTTGGGCAGCTGTGTGGAGAATGGATTGAGCTTGGAGCAGAGCCTGGGAGTCTTGGCATGTTGGCTGAATGTCTGTGTCCCTGGACCAGTAAGGCTAAGTCCCGAGATGGCCAACGCTGGATACCAGGAGGGTGATGAAGGTGTCAGCCACCAGCAGTGCTCAAAGGCTCCTTCTTTGTTATGGAAAGGTGGCCGTCCGCACCAGGGAAGGGCAACCTCACACTGACTAAATCATAGGCACTTGAGGTATTTAAGTAGATGACGGGGGTGGGGGAGAGATGGGGAGTGGGACAGGGTGCAACTAGGTAGCTCAGCGGATAGATAGAGAGCCAGGAAATCCTGGGTTCAAATCTGACTTCAGATACTTCCTAGCTGTGTGACCCTGGGCAAGTCACTTAACCCCCCATTGCCCAGCCCTTTCACTCACCTGCCTTGGAACCAACACCCAGTCTTGATTTTAGGATGGGAGGTGAGGGTTTAAGAACAAATCCCCAAAGTCGATGATGGGATCTTAAATCCTAGCTCTTGAGCTGGAAGGTCCTCAGAGACCATCTAGTCCAACCTCCTCATTTTACAGATGTGGAAACTGAGTCCCAGAAAATTGGATACAACTGCTACCAGCCTTGCATTGCAGAAGCCCTGACTGCTACACCCTTAGGCACAGCAAGAAGATTAGGTGGCAATGGGTGCACTCCAGGTAAATGGAAGTTATGAACACTTCACCCCAGTGCCTCTCATCCAGTGGCCGGCGAGGTCGCTCCTGCCGGAAGGAATGGGAGGGAGAGCCTGTGCCGGGGTTTGGAAGAGGCAAGGAAGCCTTAGTCAGAGCAGGGGACAGGCGGCCCTTTCAGGGTCGGTCCCTCCCATCACCAAGCCTTTCTGAAAGTGCTTTCTCTGTGCCTGGCACCGTGCTAAGCCCTGGGGAGGAGAGAGAGACAGACGTGAGCCTGTCTCTGCCCTCAGGGAGCTTACGTTGGAATTCCAACACTGCTTTGGTGGAAGACGGGGCGACATGTTTGTGTGTGCATGAGCTCATGACTGGGTCTGTGATCCATCAGCTGCTGAAGATATAATAATGCTTTCTCCTTAGCTTTCTGTTCTTTTTTCTTAAACCCTCACCTTCTATCTTAGACTCAATACTGTGTGCTGGTTCCAAGGCAGAAAAGCAATGGGGGTTAAGCAATGGGGGTTAAGTGACTTGTCCAAGGTCACCTGGCTAGGAAGTGTCTGAGGCCAGATTTGAACCCAGGACCTCCTACCTTTGAGCCTGGCTCTCGATCCATGGAGCCACTTAGACACCCCCTACTACTTACCTTTCTTTTAAGGAGGTCAGAACATTTTAAAGGGTCATGTTACTTGTCTTCCCTCTTAAAGCCAATTGGGAACAACATTGTATTATTATTTATATTTATTATTATATTATTAGATCCATTTTACTGGGAAGAGAGTGGAGGCATAGAGAGGAGATGAGTTTGACTGAAGCTTTCCAGAGAGTCAGTGGTCCAGCTAGGCTAAGAGCCCAAATCTCCAACTCTATCTACTGCCTTTGGTTTGCAGAAATTTGGGGGTGTTGTAGCAGGTGGGAGTGCTGAGTTAGGTCAGGAAAACCTAGGTTCCAGTTTTAGTCCCAGTAGGAGAATCTATTAACCTCTCTGAAACTCAATTTCCTCATCTGTAAAATGGGGATAAAAATAATACTTGTAGGGGGAGAGCCTAAATCTGGCTTCAGACACTTCTTAGCTGGGTGGCCCTGGGCAAGTCCCTTGACCCCCATTGCCTAGCCCTTACCACTCTTCTGCCTTGGAGCCAATATAGTATTGATTCTAAGATGGAAGAGAAGGGTTTAAAAAAAATAATAATCCTTATTCAATCTACTTCATAGACTTGCTAGAGGATTTAAAGGAGAATCCATATTAATTTTTTCCCAATTAATATGCTTTGTTCTCCCTCCTACGTCCTTCTGAAAAAAAGAAAAAGGAAAAGGAAACCCTTTAAAGCAAATAAGAGTGGGCAGCTAGGTGGCTCAGTGGATTAAAAAAGCCAAGACTAGAGATGGGAAGTCTTGGGTTCAAATCCAGCATCAGACACTTCCTGGGCAAGTCACATAACCCCAGTGGACCAGCCCTTACTGCTCTTCTGCTTTGGAATCAATACATAGTATTGATTCTATAATGGTAAGTGAGGGTTTAAAAAAGAAAAAGAAATCGGAATCAGTCACAATGAATGCTTATATTAGCCATGTCCAGAAATACATGGTTCATCCAATGCAGGACCCTTTGTATACTTTAAGAAACTAAATAGATGCTCCTTCTTCTTATTTATGCTTGGATGCCTATCCAGGCACTCATCCTGGCTGCCGCCCCACCCACTGATTCTGGATGGATTCTCTTGTTAATATCAGGGCTGGGTACCAAGATGGCCCCGTGTCCATTCATCATCCCCACGTCTATTCCCAGCTCACTCATGGGCTTTCCAATTCCTTTGTTTTTTTTCTTTTCCAGTTTCCAGCGGGTTTTTCGGAGGCCAGTGGCATGAGATCCATCCCCAGTACTGGACCAAGTACCAGGTATGGGAATGGCTTCAGCACCTTCTGGATACCAACCAGCTTGATGCCAGCTGCATCCCCTTCCAGGAATTTGACATCAATGGGGAACATTTGTGTAGCATGAGCTTGCAAGAATTTACACGAGCGGCAGGGACAGCCGGCCAGATTCTCTACAGCAACTTGCAGCATCTCAAATGGAACGGTAGGTATCGCCCCCTCCTCCCACCCCTACCTCTGTGGGCAGGGCTCTCTCTGCCGGGCGCACTGGGAGAAGAGCCCAGGCTCCATTCTTGGGCAAAGAGGACCGGGATTGCCCTCCCTTTGGTTTGACTAAGGAAAGAAATGGCAAGAGGGAGAATGGGAGGTGCCGTGGAAGCCCAGGGGCACTGCCTTTCCTCGTCCCTTTTGATAAACCCTTCAGAGTTCCGAAGAAGCGACTTCCTTCTCATCCCAGTGCTAAATTTTCATGGAAATAGTAGTGAGGGGAAATTAGGTGGCTCAGTGGATTGAGAGCCAGGCTTAGAGACAAGGAAGTCTTGGGTTCAAATTTGACCTCAGATGCTTTCTAGTTGTGTGAAAGAAAAAAAAATATACCTTATCTTCTGTCTCAGTGACTTCTAAGACAGAAGAGCAGCAAGGACTGGGCAACTGGGGTGAGATGACTTGCTCAGGGTCACTTGATTATCTTTATTTTTTTTTTAACATTTTTTAAACCCTTAACTTCTGTGTATTGGATCCTAGGTGGAAGAGTGGTAAGGGTGGGCCATGGGGGTCAAGTGACTTGCCCAGGGTCACACAGCTGGGAAGTGTCTGAGGGCGGATTTGAACCCAGGACCTCCCATCTCTAGGCTTGACTCTCAATCCACTGAGCTACCCATCTGCCCCACTTGATTGTCTTTAAAGGGAGTCAGTTGTGGTGCAACAAAGAGTGCTGATTTTGACATCAGAGGTCCTGGGATCTGCTACCTGTCTGTAGCTCGGACCTCTTGTTTTCTTGTCTGTGACACGAAGGGGTCAACTAGGTGACTTCCGACGTCTCTTCCAGCCTCAAGTGTATACTCACAGGAATTCCTTCCCTGCCCCTTGAGTATTTTTTATTTATACCTGTTGATTTTCTGTCACCTGTATTTCCCAAAGTGTTCTTCCTCTCTCTCCTCCCAGAAGTCCATCCCTTAAAACAAAAAGAGAAAAACGAAAAGTTCAGTAAAACTAGCCACCCTATTGGAAAAGTCTGCCATTATTGAATAACGTTCCACACTACCCTTTGCCCCTTCCCCACCTCTGCAACAGCCCAGCTCTATTATTTCCATTCACTAAATATCTTTCATCCACCCAGAAGATGCTTTGGGTAGGTGGTGCCTGAGCGAGAACAAAAGAACAAAGGACAGCCCCAAACCAGACCCACCCTCAGAGGGCTTCCATTTTCCTGGTCTTGTGTCATTCAGAGCAGAAAGGGACGATCCTGAGACACACCAGCGGGAAGTCATCCAACATGAAAAAACCAAGAATTCTCCAATGATGTGTTCTAAACGGGTCTTCTGTGCTCTTCTCTCCGAGCGTATGGGGCGGATCCAATGGAAGGGAATGGATTTCTTGTGAATGGAGCCTTTGTTTGGGCACTGGGAAGCGGGGACCCCTCAGCCAGGAACGATCCTCAGACTCTGCCATCAGCCCAGAGAAGGAACTTGAGAGCGCTGGTGGGAGCGCAGAAGCCTTCTGCCTCACCACAGCCCCACCGCCATTTTGGATGAGCTCATCTGGCTGTCGCTCCTTCCCTCGTTCCTCACTGAGGCTGCTCCTTTCATTTATGTATTTTTTTTTACTAGAACCAAACCAAACAAGACACTAAAAATAAATCAGAGCACTGAACGATGGCAGATGAAGTAAAAAGTCTTGCTTTCCTTTCCCATCCCCCAATTAAAAGCCACTTTTTTCCAAGCCTTGGCCTGACTGAGCCCAGGGGATGCCATTTTGTCCGAGATTTAAAAGCTGGAAGGGACCTTACAAGTCATTGAACGAACCCCCTCTTTTTTCTAGATGAGGAAAATGAGGTCGAGGTGTATTCAGTAACTTGCCCAAGATCAGACAGAGTCGCAGAGCAGAGACTTGAACTCGGGTCCCTGGGCTCCAAACATCCTTGGACTCTTTCCTTTATGCACCGCTGCCTGGTTGTCCTTGACCAATTGATGATCTCAGTGGGATTTTTGCCTCTGAGATCACAAAAGTCACTTGTAATGTCTATGCTTCTTGCTGGGTTTTGCTTTTCATCCTGTAGGACAAATCTCAATTTATTGGACAATCTCTTGTTAAGTCGGCTCTGTGACTTAACACCGCCTAGCCGTGTGTCGTCTTCTTATGGGAGGAGACAGTTTAGAGTCCGAATGGTCATCTAGAGGCCATCTAGTCCAACTACTTCACTTTACAGATAAGGAAACTGAGGTTCAGAAGGGCTGAGTCTAACTCCCTTATTTATTTTTTTCTAACCCTTTACCTTCTGTCTTAGAATGAATACTTAGTATTGGTTCCAAGGCAGAAGAGTGGTAAGGGTAGGCAATTGGGGATAAGTGACTTGCCCAGGGTCACACAGCTGAGGCCAGATTTGAACCTAGGACCTCCCGGCTCTAGGCCTGGCTCTTAATCCACTGAGCTACCCAGCTGCCCCCCCAAGAGAAGTACTTTCATGAGGAAAGATGCCCACATACTATGGGGGATCTGTGATCCCACACATGGGAGTATATATACTTCCCTCCAATGAAAGAGATCGCCACCCATCCATGTCTGTCCTCCATGCTGGGCAAAATGGTGCCCATGTGCTCATGGAGTCCACCCATTACGCCATCCTCTTGTTCTTCTGACACCTACAGGATAACAAAACACAGAGTATTTTTTTAAACCCTTTCCTTGTCTTAGAATTAAACTATGTTTTGGTTTTAAGGCAGAAAAGTGACCAGGGTTAGGCAATGGAGGTTAAGTGACTTGCCCAGGGTCACTTAGTTTAGAGAGGGTTGATTGTTGCAATAATGGGAACTGTGAAGGCCCCACGAATAAACAAAATGAGGGCCAGGCATCCGAGTTCGAGACTCACAGCTCAGCCTCAGCCCGGCCAGTCCAGCGGCACCATGCGTCAGCTCACCGTCAGAATTTCAAACCCAGCTTCTTTCTTCGGTCTCTTAACTTGCCCAAACTCTCCCCCACAGGCCAGTGTAGCAGTGACCCGTTCCAGTCCCCCCACAATGTCATTGTGAAGACAGAGCAAACAGGTGAGCCACAACCAATTTCCCTGGAGAAAGGATTGACGTTTATGCTGTGACTTTCCACAAATGACCTCATTCCAGCCTCTTGAGAGGGGCTATTAGCAACCCCATTTTATAGATGAAAAAACTGAGGCCCAGGGAAGCTCAGGGACTTCTCCAAGATCACGCAGGGAGCACGGAGCGGAGCTGGCGGGGCTTCCATCCCAGATCCTCTGACTCTAATCCTCAGGAAGTGATTGGGGAAGTGGGGGACGGGGAAGAAGAACCCGACAAGAGCCTGAGTGGGGATTTTGTCCCAGCCACCCAAAGACAGAATTTGGCCCCGAATGCTCTGTAAGGGAGAAATTGGCCCAATGTGTGTATTTATCGTTTATAAAATGACTCCTCCATTATTAAAGGCAACACCAAGAGCAGGCAAACACATTAATGAGGCTTTGCTGGGCATCCGTGTGTCGGGGGGCCTCCCCTGCCCTTGCCTCTGCCCCTTGTCTCTGGCTCATCTCAGAAGCTGGCCGAGCACTGAGCTCCCCAGAAAGGTTAAACCCCTCCATTCAGTGACCCCACGGACCCTTCTTCTGAAGGACCCCGGGGGGGGCCCCATTCTTCCTTCCTGAGCACCCCAACTTTTTTGTGGCACCAGCTCAGCAGAGTTGGTTCTGAAGGGTGGAGAGGCGGGTCCACCCTTGGCGGGGAGAGAAGAGAAGGTCCTGGGAGGGGGCAGCACCCCCAAACCTCCTGGCTTGGCTTGGCTTTCAGAAACAATAGAGGTATGGGGTGACCAAACAAGGAGAGGGCGTAACCCAGAGAGCTAGAGCTTGGGGTGCCCCAACATGTAACTATTAGTTAGGATACCAGCTAAATCCCTGTGTCGTAAACAGGAGCACTTAGGCTGTGAGTCACATTTCATACAACTTAGGCAGTAAAAACACAATGAAGATCTCAGAGGATCATAGACTTAGGCTAGGCCACCCCCTCGTTTGACAGATGGAGGCCCAAAGAGGACGGACCCGGCACCAAAGTCTCATGGACAGGCAGTGGCCCAGGCGGGAGCCAGATTCAGGTCTTCCGGGCTCCACTTCGCCAGCCGAACTCTTCTGTCAATGACAGTCTTTCCATGAGGGAACAAATATTCTGGAAACGGAGGGGTGGGGAAGGACGGATAATATCCTAATTAGTTGCTGGCATTAGCAGAGCTCAAAAACTGGGTGGGGAATAGCTTCTTCTTGGAGATGGGCCAAGGGTTGGGGGATGCTCCGGGCTCAGACTCCGCTTTGGATGGCTAGAAGGGGCTCCATCTGGGATTCGGGAATCTACAGGGACGTTTGTGGCTCAGAAAAAATACTTGGCAGGGACAACATCTGCTTTGTAAAGAAGAACATCCTAGTTCTTTCTAGGACTGATGGCCTTGGCCCTCAGCGTTTTTATTTGCGTTGGCAATCGCTCCTCCTGCTTAAAATGCTGCATGGCGTAGGTAGATTCATTTTTTAATTAAAAGGGATTAAGATTAGTTTCATTTTGAAAAAAAAAATCCTGCTACCCCTGGGGCTAATTGGAGACACTCAGAGGTGTCAGCAAAGCAGGGCTGGGGATCAGTGGACTTGGGCTGATGATCAAACTGCATTTAGAATGAGCGGGCGAGAACCAAAACAATTATAAGAAAATGGATCATTGTAGAAAGACGATTAACCATTAAATTGGTCCTAGAAATGCCCTCCCAGCCTCCTTATATCCCATATGAAAATATGATGATAATTATTTATGCTCAGAGGAGGATAGAGTGTGGCATGTTGGGAACACGGTTGGATTTGAAGGCAGGAGATACTGGAATGAATGAATAAATAGGGCATAATGCATAGAAATCTGGTCCTCAAACCAGGAAGGTCTGGGTTCAAGAGCCAACTTTTGGCACATAAGGGCTATGTCACCCTGACCAAGGTGCTAATTCCAGGCTACTCTCTAAGATGATTTCCTTCTTTCTTTTTCCTCTTTCTTTCTTTCTTTCTTTCTTTCTTTCTTTCTTTCTTTCTTTCTTTCTTTCTTTCTTTCT
>NC_058135.1:258576767-258591453 GCF_016433145.1 Gracilinanus agilis
CTTTCTTTCTTTCTTTCTTTCTTTCTTTCTTTCTTTCTTTCTTTCTTTCTTTCTTTCTTTCTTTCTTTCTTTCTTTCTTTCTTTCTCTCCTCTTATTTTCTGTTTTATAATCAATACTGATTCTAATGCAGAAGAGTAATAAAGGCTAGGCAATGAGGATTAAGTGACTTGTCCAGGCTTGCATAGGTAGGAAGTATATAAGGCTAGATTTGAACCCAGTTCCTCCCATCTCTAGGCCTGGCTCTGTATTTACCAAGCCACCTAGCTATCCATTTTTGCTTATATGTCAAAAGAGCTAGGTTTCTGTATGGGCTAGAATTCCCTGCAGTCTCCCAATCCCAGAGCTCTACCCCTCAAGTCAAATTGATAAACATATATTAAGTCCCTACCAAATACCAGGCACTGTGTTAAGGAATGGAAATACAGAAAAGGGGGCAAAACCAAAATGAATCTAAAGACAATCCCTGCCCTCCAGGAGCTTACAGTCTAGTGAAGGCAACTTGCAGACAAGTGTGTATAAACTAGACAGAGACAGGAGAAACTGGACGTAGGCACCAGGAGGAAGCCACTAGCCTTAAGGATGACTAGAAAAGGCTTCTAGTTGGAGGTAAGATTTTAGTTGGGTCTTGAGTGAAGCCATGGAAGCCAGGAGGCAGAGATGAGGCAGGAGAGAATTCCAGCAATGAGAATGCTCATAGTCTGGAGATGGGATACCTTGTGTGGGGAACCCAAAGGAGGCCAACGTCACTGACATAAACATGGCCCCAGGCTATGTCTTAGTAACTTGTTCTTCTTGAGTTGCTGTGGTCCAGCAGCTAGCTGACCCTCTCAACTTAACTTGACTGAGCCCTGATGACCGACACGCGGCACAGAGCCCCCCTTGAACTTGTGCTCCTTCAGGTTGGCATGGCCTTCAAGACCCCGAGGTCCCCTCAATGCTCTAATGAGACATCTGGGGAGCACTTGGTACAGGACTGAATTCTGTAGGAAAGCAGAGAAAAAGAGGATCCAGAGTTTGGATCCTTCCTTAGATTCTTATTAGCTTTGTCACCTTAGGTGAGTAATAACCTTATTGAGCCTTGGTTTCTGCACCTGTGAGGGAGTAATAATAACACTGACCTTCTCATGAAGAGCAAAGGAGATGAGATAGATGAAAAACTAGAAGATCTGAGCAATTAGGATAATGCTTTTTTTTTTTTAACTCTTTACCTTCCATCTTAGAATCAATAGCATGTATCGGTTCTAAGGCAGAAGAGCAGTGAGGGGTAAGCAGTCTGGGGTAAGTGACTTGCCCAGGGTCACACAGCTAGGAAATTGTCTGAGGCCAGATTTGAACCTAGGACCTCCTATTTCTAGGCTTAATTCTCAATCCATTGAGCCACCCCACTGCCCCACATTTTAGAAAAGAGGTAACTGAGACCCAGAGAGCCAAAGAGAATTCCTCAAGGTCACAGAGTGGTTCAAATCCAGTTCCTCTGACTCCAAGGCTTAGCAGTCTTTCCTTCATGTCACTTTTCTTGCTAGGACTGGCTTGTGTTTAGGGATTATTCTTGATTTGAGGCTCTGCTCTGTGAAACTGGGTTGGAAAGGGGTGGAGTTTGGCACTGAGGTAGTTATGCTCATTCTTTGTCTTGGGCTCCCTAAATATCCCCACAATATCAAGTCCCACCAACAACTCATACGATACCTCGAAGACAAGCTCCTCTCCATTTTACAGTTTTAACTTGATTTGTGTGCCTTGGTTGTCTTTTATTCCCCCCCTTAGTGACAGGCACAAGGCCCACAATGACTCATTCCTTTGTTAAACTAATCTATATGTTTCTGTAGTTACCCAGATCTCATCAATGGTTCCTTTGTCAGGCTGATTAAAATATAACTTTGCATGCCAAAAAAATAAAATAAAATAAAATAGGGATCTGTCTCAGTTTGAAAGGCATCTCTCTTTATAACAGGCATTTATTTGCATTTTTGTATTATTTAAATGAAAAGGAATAATGGAAAGTATGTAACCTGAGTGTATTCTTTGTTCTTCCTCAGCAGATTCATCTGATTTAAAAAAGGAGCAAGAGCACCCAGCCAAATCTCACACCAAAAAACACAGTAAGTGGTCCCTGTGTGACCCAGGAGTCAAGGCCAGATTCCTCTGACCAGCATTTAAAACCCTTTACAGAAGGACAGGTAGGTAGCACAGTGGATAGAGAGCCAGAGGTGAAAATAAGAGGACCTCGGTTCAAGTCTGGCCTCAGATACTTCCTAGCTGGGTGACCCTGGGCAAGTCACTTAACCCCAATTGCCTAGCCCTTACTGCTCTTCTGCCTTGGAACTGATACTTAGAATTCTGTGACCTGCCCAGGGTCACCCAGCTAGGAAGTATCTGAGATGAGATTTGAATCCAGGACCTCCCATCTCTAGGTGTGGCTCCCCATCTACTGAGCCACCTAGCTGCCCTTTCAACCCCTTCATTTTATAGATGTATTGATTCTAAGACAGAAGGTAAGGATAAAAAAAAAAAAAGTCTACAGGATGACATTACCTGACCTAGTTTGGATCAATTACCCTTGCTGAATTGGACCACTTTCTATTCCCCTAATGGACCTGATCTTTCAGGCTTCCTTGCTTTTGTTTGCCTTGATTTCTCTGTCTTCCCTTCCTCTTTCACCTGTTGAATCCTTACCTGTCTTCTAAAGCCCAGCTCAGATGCTACTGATATACATGGATGTCTGATGTGAATGGTCCAAATGAGACTGTTCCTTACTGCTCTAAGTCATAGAAGTCATAGAAGAAGAAGGAGTCATAGAAGAGTGTATCGCCCTTAGCCATGTTTATCTTAGCCCCCTTCTAGACCAAAAGGACCATGCCCAGCAGAATAGGAACATCTTGAAACAAGGACTATTTCCCTCTGGTATTTCTGTCTTTAGGAAAGAAGGAGAATAGGAACACCTTGAAACAAGGACTGTTTCCCTCTGGCATTTGTGTGCACAGTGCCCAGAACATGGTAGATACTAGAGAAATATTTTTTTATATAAGTATTTGTTCCCATCCTTTTCTTGAAACCCTTCCCTTCCATCTTCTAGTCAATACTGCTCCCTCGATGCTCCCAGGTTCCCACCTTGTGTGAGGTGACATTTGGGGGCCAACTGGTCCTTTCCCATAGCTAATCATCATTGGCTTTCCCATATACTTTGCCATGTTGACTTTTAAGGAAGTTATCCAGCCAGTGAGACTTTCTGGGCATCCAGAGTTAGTCAGTCAAGAAGTATTTATTAGGGTTCACTATCAACCAATCAATCATCATTTATTAAGCATCCTTGAAAGTATTGGGAGTAAGAAGAAATGCAAAGATGGTCTCTGCCCTTAAGGAGTTGGCATTTTAATGGCATTGGGGTTCCTTTCTTGGAAACTCTCTAAGAGGATGGCATGAAGTGGGATTTGGGCATGGACAGTCTCTCTCGCTTTTTCTCTGTTGTCTCTCTCTTTCCTTCCTCCCTCTTTCCTTAAGACACTTATACCTTCAGGAAAGAGATGTTTGTTTTCAAGGTTCAAGATGGAGGAGGTAGATTTGGCTCTCCTCTGTGCTGACACATATATGAAGTCATGGACATGGGCTTGGGGACCAGTGGGTGAGAGGAGTGTCAATAGAAGCATAAACTGGAATGTAGAAGTGACTTGATGAGTTTACTATGTGGTCTTCCAGTCCATTTTTCAGTCCTCAGCCAACATTCCTTCCCTCGATGGTGATGAATTATCTCTGCTTTCTTCTTTAGACCCTCGAGGGACTCACTTGTGGGAGTTCATCCGAGATATTCTACTGAACCCAGAAAAGAACCCAGGCTTGATAAAGTGGGAAGACCGATCTGAGGGCATCTTCAGGTTCTTGAAATCAGAGGCAGTAGCTCAGCTCTGGGGAAAGAAGAAGAACAATAGTAGTATGACCTATGAAAAACTCAGCCGAGCTATGAGGTAAACAATTTCAGAGACCTAGAGTGCCGTGAAAACTGAATGACCACTTACAAAGTCATAGCTAGCCCAGAGACCTGGAGGGAGGGCTGAATCTGGAGTGAGAGAGCCTCGATTCCAATTCCTACCCACCTTGGTGGAGTAGTAGTAGGACTGGTTTGACCTCCAGAAAGTCCTCTTTCCTCTCCCTGTCTCAGTTTCTCCATTTGTTAAATGAGGGAGTTGGGCTAGATGATCTCGAAGGTCCTTATAATGTTGTCTCTTGGGGCAAGTGGCTTCAAGGATGCCCTCAGCAGAAGGAGAGGCTAAGAACTTGTCCTTGATATATGAATTGGAGAGGGGGCAGCTAGAGAGACCTTGGGAAACTGCCTCATGGCTTCTATGCACTGGTTGGGGGGGGGACGACAGGTGAGAGAGTTGCTCTCCGTCCGTGAAGGTGCCAAGTTCTTTTATTTGCTTAATTGCCGAAGGACTGAAAGTAGTTTCATCTCCCTCAAATTTTGATGTCCCAAGTCCCAAAGTGCCAACTGCTCTCACCCTACTTACACTCTTGTCTTCCATGCTCACGTGTTTCACCAATTCAGACCTAACCAATCTTTCTGGATATTTTTCTCTTTACAGATATTATTATAAACGAGAAATCCTGGAACGTGTGGATGGACGGAGATTGGTATATAAATTTGGGAAGAACGCCCGGGGATGGAGAGAAAATGAAAATTAGGGCTGTCAGAACATAAGTCAAAAAACCCACACACACCATACACACATACACGCACACACACACACATCCCACACACACATCAACTACAATAAGCCAAGAACCTCTGGACGTAAATATTCAAAGACTACTTTTCTCCTATTTATGCACCATAAGGGAAAAACAATCTACGTCTCATGGGAAGAAGGAACACTACAGTTGTTAAAATTATTTTGTTACTTTGAAGTATGTCCTGTCTGGGGAAAAAACGTACACAGTTTTCTGTGAAATATGATACTGAATGTGGTAGTGATCAGTTTTTGCCTCTGTTGTGAAGTTAATTTCCATTGCAAGAATAATGTGGTTCTCCACCTTTTGCTACCTGCCTAAAGGATGAAAAAAAACAGAAACGAAAAAGAGATCGGAGGGCATTAAATGTTTTTTTTTCTTTTTTTAAATGCAAGATAACTTAGAATAAGGTGATGTGTTCTCTGTGCATGAGGATGCCAAGTGTCCTTCTTGGGAGAGATGGACACAACAGATGGACTGGATTCCAATAACATAGCTCTGGTTTTCTGGGGACCTACTGGATCAAAGGTGATGAGCCTGAAGGATGCTGGGAGACCGGACTTGATCTCTGTGTGATCAGTGATTGGAGGCTGGAGATGATGCTGATTCCACTCTGGCCCCTCTACAACACTAGATGATAGAGTTTAATGGAGAGAGAAAGGTTAAGAGAATCATTGCATCAGGAATTCTGCACCAGATTAGCCTGCTGTAGAGACGACTTTTTCTTGGCTTATTGGTGAGACTCTTCTGTCTCATACCCTTTTCCTTGCTCCCAGATCTAGCACTGCTCCATCCTTGCCTGGGCTCATCCTTGGTTTTATATGAAGTTGGCAGGGTTGGAGGAAACATTGTGTGGTGGGAGTAATTAATGGGTTCATTTGCACCCCAACTTGGAAAGCAAATCTAAGAAGCAATCTCCTTGCCCTTTAGATCAACTACAACTGGAGAGGCTCCAAAGATTGTCTTTTAGGGAGAATCAACTTCTAGAGTCTAAAATAAGAGAAAAAGACATGTAAGAGAAACAAAGGCATGTAGCTGGAATTACAGTCAGACAATTACTGATGGAGTTTTAAAGGGGAGTCACAATTAGTTGAGGGAAGTTACATATGTGTGTTGGGTATGTGAGGTGATGAGAATAATTTTTTTCAACCTTTCCTTCTATGTTAGAAACAATACTATGTATTGGTTCCAAGGGAGAAGAGTGGTAAGGGCTAGGCAATAGGAGTTAGGTGACTTGCCCAGGATCCTACAACCAGGAAGTGTCTGAGGTCAGATTTGAACCCAGGACTTCCTGGCTCTCTAACCACTGAGCCACCTAGCTGCCCTCAATGAGAATAATTTTTGAAAATAAAAATTTCTCCCAATTCTTTTCTCTCTTGGTTCAGTTCTTCTGGGTTCATCTTTTCTTGCTCTAACCTGGATGGCTGTCATTCTACATTTTGATAAGGAAATGACATGACCAGAATGGGCAACATGGTGTAGTAGAAAGGATGTTGGAGCTAAAGTCAGAGGGACTTGGGTTTGAATCCTGACTTGGCCACTTAATGCTTGAGAGATCTTTAGCCAGTCATTTCCTTGTCTGGGCCTCAGTTGCTTCATCTATAAAATGAGGGGTTTAGACCAGATGTCCTTTAACATTCGTTGTAGGTCTCAATCTATGACCTTTTAATTTTTATTATTGTGACATGTTACTGGGGGCACTTGTAGCTGTGGGACTGGTTCTGAAGTGTCCAAAAAAGCTAGGTCATGCCTCAAATGGGGCAGGATGGTGGAGTGGTAGAAATGATCTCTCAAAATGGAGCCAGGTGAGCTCAAATCTCCCTTCCAGTTCCACTTTTTGACTTGTCCGATGCCCTTGACCTTCCCTTAATTTTTCTGCCCCATTTTCCAGATCTGTGAAATGAGGACCAAAATGTGATGCCACCAAGATTACCAGGACCTTAATTCTCTTTTATTCCCAACACAGTGGGCACTCAATAAACATTCACCAATTTAGTTTTGCAAATAGGATGGAGGCATGAGGACTGTGGCTTGTCTGTAAGAGAAACCCATTGGGTGATCTTGGAGCTGGAGCCTGGATGATCTCAATTTTATTCTTTGGCTCGGTGGTGCCACAGTCTGGACTGTAGTTTTGTAGTCTGTAGTTTTTCCATGAACAATTATTGGGTGACTGAAAAAAATGACAGTGTAGCTCTAGCCAGGGCATCAATAAAAATAATAGCTAGCATGATGTAGCCCTTTAAGACTTACAAAGGTCTTTACCTCCTGCATATTATTTGATCCTCACAACTGCCTGCTGAAGTGGGAGGAAGGAAATGATTATTAAGCTCATTTTATGACTGTTACTTGGGAGAGATGTACAGACTTGCCTCTGGTCCAATGGAGGATTTAGCTGAGTCAGGACTTGAATTCAGCTCCCCAGACTCAGGAGAGTCCTATCCCCTACATGACAGCATACTTCCTTCTCCTTGAGGTTTTCTACGTAAAGAAAAGACTTCTAAGGGAGCCTGCCCTCCCTTTACTCATTTTAAAAAGAAAATACATAGCAATATTTTAATATCTAATTGTCAAAAAAATAGGCATTATTATATATATCGGGAGTGTTAAAATATGTAGAATATAAGCTCCTTGAGGGCAGGGATGGCTTTATTTTCTGTATCTTCCCAGGACCTCATACAGGACTTGGTATATATTAGATGTTTAATAAATGTTTATTGAATCAAATTTATCTTCCACAGAAGACTCAACTTGCCCAATTCTACTCTTTGGCCTTTTCCCTCACTTCTTGCTGATGATTATCATCCCCTATTGCCAGAGCACCTAGTTCTCTGATTTAAAAATAGCATTTTAGGCAAAGCCTGATTTCCTTCTTTCAGATGGAGCCTTTCTTGACTTTCTCTGAGGCGGGTCCTCATTCTCTGGGCTAATCAAAGCTCCGAGCAGTAACTGTAGGTGTTCAGTGTCACTAGAGAGTGCCAGCCTGGTGCCAACTAAAAAGGTTGCTTCTCATTTGTTGGGAGCGTTCTCTCCCTTGGCACTGGGCTCCTTTCTGAATAGGTTGGAGTATTAAATTCTCAGTTTCTCCCCCAGTGGTCTCCATTTGGATTTTGTACATTTTTTTCTGGGTTGGCTGTTAGTGGCTTGGAGATCCTAAAACAGGCAGTTGTGCCAATTTGACTGCCAAGGGCGAAAACTGAGTATTTCCCAGTATAGTGCCCAAAAGAGAGGGAGGAGAATCCTAGGGTTGTATCAGAACTCAGTCCTCCTTGGAGAATTGGCTAGACTCCTAGATTCAGAGGTTAGGAGGGATCCTAGAGGACCGACTTCCTTGTTTTGCAAAAGAGGATATTGAAATCAGGGAAGGATGAATGGTTGCACAGGTGGGATTTGAACCCAGTTCCTCTGCCTACAGAGAGATCTCAGGACTGAATGGGGCTGAGGATGGTTCATCCCTGTGAGCCTGGTACCTTCTCCTGCCTGAAACTTTTCCATTGATGCCCTGAACCCACTCAGAATGGAGAGAGAATTCTCATTCAAAATACTTCCCTTTGGTCTTCTTTTCCTGAGGCAATGAATGCTCTTAACCCTCTCAGATCTCCTGAGACCTCATTGGTTGAGTCTGGAGGTACCTTAGCCCAACAAAGTATAGAAAGGGCTCTCTCTCTCTCTCTCTTTGAGTTAAGGGGCCTCTGATTTCTTAGAAGGGAGCAACATGGCGGCCGTCTCTCGTGCATAGATAGACTCCTCATCTTTTGAATGGCCCAAGTGTAACTTAGGAAATATCAGATGCAAATTGCTTCATCTTTGGCTAGCAGGATGATTCTTTTTTCCCCCA
Source organism: Gracilinanus agilis (assembly GCF_016433145.1). Lineage (NCBI taxonomy): Eukaryota > Metazoa > Chordata > Mammalia > Didelphimorphia > Didelphidae > Gracilinanus > Gracilinanus agilis. The sequence goes on from NC_058135.1 coordinate 258,585,326, forward strand.
AAGAAAAGTCATTAACCTGTGAGCGTGGCCTTATGGGATTTCAGCCTGGTCTTGCAGGAAACCAAAGACACTCATCCTTGTCAAAGAGGAAGACGTTGGACACACGAATTCTACTACCTTATTTAAAACTGTGATTCTTAACCTGGTGTGCAAAGCAGCAATGAACCTTTGACCAGTCTTAACCAATGAAGAGATGTGTTTATATGATGTAAATTGCTATTTAAATGTAAAGCATTTCTAAGCTCAAGTATTTTTTTTTAATATTGAATAATTTTTTTTAGGGTTAGCAATAGGACTTTTAGCGAGGATGTGTAGCTTTTGCAAGCCTGTAGTCTTTCTAATGTATAATACATTAAAAAAAGCATAAAATGCTCAGTGCTAAAAACTGTTCTATGATCCTTAAGAAACCAAACCAATAAATATTTATTGAGCACTTACTATGTGCCTAGCACACCTAGAATCGATTTACTGTATCCTATCCTATGCACATAGTAGGTCCTGAATAAATAACTTGTTGAATGGACAATATTGGAACAGAATTCTCTTTCACGTTTGCTGTCAGGAACATTTTCTTTGACTGGAATAAGAGCAGTTAAGATAAAACTGGCTCCTTTACATGGTCTCCCATTGGTTGCTGAAATGTACGCATCTTCCCATACTTAGTGAACCTGGGATTTGTCTTTCTTTACCAAATTGGACAATTCTCACTTTTCTTCCCCTCTGGATTCTCTGTTGACAATTGGGGGGCGAGGGAGCAGCCCCATGGCCGCTGTTTCATTAGGGATCTTGCTCTTTAAATGGAATTTGTTAAAATTGTTTTTAAAAAATCTGTATCGCCAAAGCATTGTATTTCTCAGCATGATGTCTCTATTTTTACAGTTGCCATAAGTGCCTTAATTAAAAAAAAATACAAGCAAACATGGGAACTCGTCCACAGATGTGTGTCATTCTTGAACTGGTGATGTGAAATTTGCTTGAACCTTTGCAGGGGCTGGGAGGGAGGAAGTTTGCTCAGTGAATTGAAATGGCGCCAGGTGCCTTGTGCTGTCATTGCTGGGTATCCATTATCTGGGAGGACCAGGCAAAGGAGGGTAGGGAAGACCTCTCCCTCAGTCCAATTGTCAGGCATTTTTTAAATGAGATCTGTGATTTCTTGGGGTTGAGAGCTCCTGGTGAGGAATTTCATTTACTATTGCAGATGTGTATCTTTTTTACAATTTACTGTCTTAGCTGTTTCTGGGCACTGAGAGATTGACTTGCCCAAGGTGTCTGGGTGGTGGTACCTGTCTTAAGTTGGACTTGAACTCAGATTCTTTCCTGACTTAAAGGCTAGCTCCCTACTATGCCAGGCTACATCTTAGTAAGTCAATATTTGATTTTTTTAAACCCTTACCTTCAGCCTTAGAATCAATCCTATGTATTGGTTCCAAAGCAGAAGAGCAGCAAGTGAGAAGCTATGTTGTGTTGAGTCTGAATTTTGTTTTCATCTTCTCTCTAACTGGCTTCATGACACTGAGATTTGATTTGCTTAAGTCATTGCACCCTGAGGTCCCTACCATCTCTAACATTCTGCATGTACTCTTGCTCCTGTCTTCTTCCTTCTTCCCAACAGACTGCCACCCTTCCAACTCTTTACTAGCCAGCTCCTTGTTACCTATGAACCCTCTTGGCTCCCATTTCCTTAAAACCCAAATATCTCTACCACCTTGTCACACTTCCATCTTCTCCATCGCCCTTCTATAGACAACAGCTACAAAACAGTCAAAGGCAAAGTCAAAATTCAAATCCAGGTCCTCTTGACTCCAACTCCATCACTTCCTACTGTACCAACCCACCTCCTTTAATGTTCATGAACCTTGATTCTGTAGTATCTGCCTTGAAAGATGTGTGTGTAGGAAGAGAGACAGGAAAAGTTGATGGAAAAGAAGGAATGAAAAGAAAATTGATATTGAAAAAAAAAACACCAGCAAGACATTGCTTTCAAAGATGACCTTGGATGAAGCACAGAAGAGCAACACCCATTGGCCTTTGGTATTCAAAGGAAATAGATCTGTATTTCTTGGAATAGTGACAGAATCTGCTAACACAAACCAGTCTGAGAATGTGATGGGAGTTCTTGAATGGGAGAATTGGGTTATTTTCATACTGTTTCAAAGATCTGTGACTATCCAGTGGGAGGTTTTGAGCCAGAGTCATTGTCCTGGATGGGATGATAGTAGATCCAGATTGGGTTAGGGTAGGCAGGTAGCTGCTCTTGGCTACAGCAAGGATGGAGCGAAGAGATAAAGACACTAAAAGTACATTTTGTAATAAATGAAAATTCCAGTCCTTTGAGATGTGGATATTTGGGGAAGTCAAAGTGAATGTGTTATAGTTGAAGCCCAACATATTTTGGCCTCACTGCACCAATCTAACCTTAACAAGAGTATCAATGGCCATTGATGCAATTTTCTGACCTTCTTCANCCTTCTAGCTATCTGCATTAATTTTTAATCTCAGTTGATTTGAGATTCAGCATGACCCGACATAGTGGATAGAACTAGCCTTGGCCAGGAAGGCTTGAATTCAAGTCTTACCTTTGCCTCATGTTGGCTATGTGTCATTAGACAACTCAATGAACCACTCAGTGCTCTTGGCTACCCTCTAAGATTATACATTGGAGAAAGGATGCTGACTCAAATTGGGAGGAGGTGGTTTCCTCATCCAGTAGTTCCCCATAACAAGCAAATGACTGATCTTGTCCCTCTCAGTCTTCATTCCTCGTATTAGCCTGTCAAGGTTTCTGTGAATGCTAACTTTCATTCAGGATGCTAATGATTTCGCCAAGCTTTATGACATCTGTAAATCTGAAAAGAGTGTCTTTAATTCACACCACTGAAGAAACACGAAATAAGTGGAACATTAGTAAACCTTATGCTATCTGACTTACATTTCCATCAGTTTCCTGGAAATGTTCTTTAAAAGGTCACAAATGACCTCATGGCCAGATATAATGGCCTTTCCAATGTCTTCCCCCTCCTTGCTCTCCTCTCTTCTTGGCCTCGCTGACCACCTCTTCCATTTTTATGGAAGGATTGTTATGAGGATCAAATGAGAGAAAATATATACTTTGATTAGCACAGTACCCGGCACAGAGCAGGAACCTAATTAGTGCTTCTTCTTTTCTGATCTTAATCAGACCTATATTTATTAATTTTTAAAACCCTTCCTTGACTTTTGGGACACTTTATTTTCTTTGGTCTCTAATATGATCCCTTTCCTCAGAGGTTACCCAGTTCCTTAAGCTTCAACTCTCTTCAGAATGCTGACTTCGTTACCTTTGTTCTCAGCTAAATTCCAGGTCAGTCGATCAATCAGTCAACAACTTAGGAAGCTCGTGCCAAGCACTGTCCTAAGCCCCAGAAGTCCTAATCTCCAATTCCTTACTGACCATTTTCACTTGATTGACTTACCGTAATCTCAAATTCAGCAAGTCCGACACAGAACACAGTGACCTGAACAGAGAGGTCATTTAATAAATGTTTGCCAAGTGGCATTTAAAACCTGATTCATATTCTTCTCCCTAGAACTCGCCCTCCTTCCCAAGCTTCCTTGTTAATGGCACCATTATTCTCCTCGACACTCAGGCTTGAAACCGTGGCATTATCTTTCATTCTTCTTCCCTTCTTCCCTGTCAGTAATGTATTTCTGTTGAAACAGTAATTCTGTTGAAGCTTCTTGGGTACGTAACCATCCTAGTATCTTTGCCAAGAAAACTCCAGTTGGGGTCACGAAGAGTCAGACATGACTCAAGTGACTGAACCACAACAACGTCCATTCTTATCCACTGTTGTCATAAAGACCCTCCTATCTAAGGTCCCTTTCAGCTGTTAATCTTATGAGATGTGTGTCTCTGAAAGGGATCTTAGGATTGGTCATCAGTCAAAAAGGGGAAGTAGAAGGGCATTAAGAGTCTAGATACAATGGTTCCCAAACTTTTTTGGTCTACCGCCTCCTTTACAGAAAAAAATATTACTTAGCCCCCCCTGGAAATGATGAAACTATTTATCGAACTCAGAATAGAAGGTAATACAATAAAAGTGTGGCCATCACCGCTCTCCCGGATCGCTGCAGCACCCACCAGGGGGCGGTAGCGCCCACTTTGGGGAATCACTGATCTAGAGTAATTCCAGAGGAGGGCAACCAGGATGGTGAAGAGCCTCAAATCTTTATGATGGGTTGAAAGAACTGGCGATATTTCACCTGGAGAAGAGAAAGTTGGGGCTGGGTGGGAGATGATGGCTGCCTTCAAGTACTTGACATGTCAAAGAGGGATGACAATGGCTCTACTTGATCAGAGAGGGCGGAACTATGAATAGAAGCTACAAAAAGACAACTTTAGACTTTGTGAAAGGAAAAAAAAATCGCAAACTTTCTAAGAATAAAAAGGTGAAATGGATTATCTCAAGAGGTGATCGATTTTTCTCCACTAGAGATCTTCAATAAAACTCCAATAAGCACTGGCCAAGGGATACTGTCGAGAAGATTCTTGTTTCGGGATAAATGGGTCCTGAACTCCCTTCCAGCTTGAGAAATTTGTGACTTCACAATTTCTTTTCTAATTCATTTTGGTATATCATCTTCTTTAAATCTGCTCTCAATCAGCTACTTCTCTGCTCAAAGACCTTCAGGGACTTTCTATGTTCTACCATGTCAAATCTATTCTTCCCTGACTTTCAGGGTGCCATATTCTAATAGGGCAGCTAGGTGACACAATGGATAGAGTGCTGGCCCTGGAATCAGGAGGATCTGAATACAAATCCAACTTCAGACCCTTCCTAGCTGAGTCACTTTACCCTGCTTGCCTCAGTTTTCTCACCTGTAAAATGAACTGGAGAAGGAAATGGCAAACCACTGCAGTGTCTTTGCCAAGAAAACCCCAAATGGGGTTACAATAAGTCAGACATGACCAACTGATAAACTAACAACAATATTCTTTTCCTGGCAGCCCTGTCCAGTTTTATCTCCCCAACACTACTTGACCATCTACTCTTTCCAGATTGAACTCTTCCCAGTCACACGAATTTGCTGTTGTCAATCCTTCCTTGGTGCCGTAGGAGGCATAATGAATAAGGCACTGGATCTGGAGTCAGGAGGACTTGAATTCAAATTCAGCTTCATATACTTACTAGCTGTGTGATCCCAGGCAGGTCACTTAGCTTCTGCTATCTCAGTTTCCTCAACTGTCAAATGGGAATCATAATAGCACTTACCTCTCAGGATTCTTGTGAGGATCAAGTGAGATAAAATATAAACTGTGTTTAGCACAGTACCTGGTACAGAGCAGGAGCCTAATAAATGCTTATGATTTTCCAATCTTAATCTGACCTATATTTATTTACTTTTAAAACCCTTACTTTATCTCTTAAGACCAATACTATGTATTGGTTCCAAGGCAGAAGAGCAGTAAGGGCTAGGCAATGGGGATTAATTGAGTTGCCCAGAGTCACACAGCTGGGAAGTGTCTGATGCCAGATTTGAACCCCAGACCTCCTGTCTCTAGGCCTGCCACTCAATCCACTGAGCTACTTAGCTGACCCATATTTAAAGGTCCCAGTTCAAGTCCTCCATTTTATATTAAGCCTTCCATGACTTTTCCAGTCCTCATTCATAGGATCAAAGAATTTAGAATTCTAAGGGACATAGAAACCATTTCCCTCATTGGTCTTTGCCTCACCCTTTGAGTTTCTCCAGTATTGACAGGTACCTTACATAATTCATCCCCAAAGTGCATCCTGCCTTGAATCATTCAATTATTATTTTATGTGTGCTACTCTTGTCTTTCAAGTAAGACTTGAATCTTCTGGAGGGCAAGAACTATGTCTGCTACTTTGGTATCCCCTGAAGTGCTGAATATACAACAGTCAATTAAAAGCAGAATGGTATGGTAGTAATAAGCAATAGTTCTGGAATCAGAGGAACTGAGTTCAAATTTCACGTTTGCTACCAGTGTGACCCTAGAAAAATTACAACCTCTCTAGGTTTTAGTTTCCCTCCTCTCCTCTCCTCTCCTCTCCTCTCCTCTCCTCTCTTCTTCTCTTCTCTTCTCTTTTTTAACCCTTACTTTCCGTCTTGGAGTTAATACTGTG
>NC_058135.1:258591507-258597622 GCF_016433145.1 Gracilinanus agilis
CTCCTCTCCTCTCCTCTCCTCTCCTCTCCTCTCCTCTCCTCTCCTCTTCTCTCCTCTCCTCTCTTCTTCTCTTCTCTTCCTTTCCCTTCTCTTTTCCTGTCTTGTCTTGCCTTGCCTTGTCTTCTCTCCTCTTCTTTTCTTTTTCCCTTAGTTTCCCCTTCATCTTCCATCTTAGAATCTATACTAAGTAATGTACGAAAGCAGAAGAACTATAAGGGCTAGGCAATTCAGATTAAGTGACTCACCCAGGGTCACAGAGCTAGGAAGTGTCCGAGGCCAGATTTGAATTCAGGAAGATGAGTCTTACTGACTCCAAGCCTAACTTTCTATCCATTGCATCATCTAGCTGCCCTATTTGCACATATACCACTTTAGAAAATGTTTAAAAAACATAAACATGACATCATTATGTCATTTGACCCTTACAACATCGTTGAGAGGCAGATGGTTTGGTATTATTATGTTTCCCATTTTACAGATAAAGAAACTGAGGCTTAGAGAGATTTATAATATGTATAGTAAGAAGAGTCAGAATTAGAACTCATAGCCTTTGTCTTTAAATCCATGAAGCTTTTCAAGGAATTACAAAGCAACCTATCAACAAACATTTATTAGGTATCTAATATATGCTGAAATTGTCCTAGTGCTGGGAATACAAAGACAAAAGTGAGACAGTGCCTACCCTCGTCGTACTTGGGTGAATGGGGAGTCAGTGAGTGGCAATTCACAGGGAACTGGTACTAGAACCATCTGAGAGTTTTCAAACCAAAGAATCATTTAATGCAAGTCTCCCATTTTACCCACGGAGAAAGCTGAGAGGTCCTGAAGAGTCCAGAACCATAGAATCTTTGAACTAGAAAGCCATCTTGTTTAACTCATAACCAAAGCAAGAATTTCTGCCATAATATACCCAACAAGTGGAACTCAATCTTAAGTCTTTCCGACTCTAGATTCTGTGCTCTATTCATTCGCTCTGATTAAAATGAACTCAAGTGACTGAATTTGGGTAGGAATATAAGTTTGTTGATTCTACCAGGCTTCTTGGTTGGGTCAGCATCATGACCAATAGTGATACACATCTCCAAGGCTCTCTCAGGACCAAGGAGGACCCAAGCTGGGTCGGGCAGCCCAATAAATAGATTTTTAGTAGCCCATTAGTGTGTCTTTCTCTTGAACATCTTAAGACACTTTTAATTGGTTATAGCTAATTAAGAGGTGGTCCTTCAACCTGTCTACCATTCCACATCCCCGCTGATGGACAGAGCACACACATCAGGAAAAGACCTTCCTCTCCTTCATGTATTAACCAAATTTTGTTAAAAAGGAAGACATTCCTTAGGATTCCCAAGGACAAAGAAAATGCAAAAAAAGGAGTGTCTCTGACCCAGATCCCAGATACAGAAATATACAGCCATTCTCTCTGATATATTGGGATCTATCTATATTCTATCTAATAATGGGAATTAATATAATACATGAAAAATAAATCTTGTTTATTTTTATGTTTTATGTTTATTTATTTATTTTTATGTTTATGTTTAATCACTGTACTGTCTAGCAGAGCTAAAGATAACACAGATTTTGCTGAAGAAGATCTCAAAAGTGAATGGGTGCCATGTTGGAGGCTATGTGGTCTGTCCAACAGAATATTAATTCCTGAGATGCTCAGTACACTCTGCTCCAATTTCCTCCCAGTGATGTCTGGGAAGAAATTGTTCATCCTTCATTTCAAAAGGGACCAATAACATCATGGGTTTTCCTCTACACATATGTACAAAGTATGTAAAGTGCTTACATATACATATGTCCTGTGTACAGATATATACAAAGTGCTTACATATAAAGCCATACACATACAATGAATATATATATACATATGAAGTGTACATATGCAAGGTTCTTGCAGAAATATGTAGACACAGTTTGCATCCACATATATACACAAATATATATCTCTACATCCAACCATCTCCATATACATTTGCATATATTATCTAATTTAATCCTCTCAAAATTGTATTGAGTTTCAAAATTAATATCCAATATTCTAAGTATTATATTTAATAAGATTTATTAATAATAACTAACATAAAAAGCTAGAGCAAAAAGCCACCTTCTTCAGCCCTGCATACAGGGGGAAAAAAATCAAGAGGCAGAGTTTCAGAACTTACAAACAATAACATAAAGACACACATTAAATGAAAGGAAAAGGATGCTGGGAAATACTGAAGGACTCCTGGGCAATGAAGTCCAGGGTAGAACATTCTAACCACACATTATGAAATAAGTTGTTGTTCATTCTTTTTTGAAGAGGACAAATGACATCATGGGGTGATGTCTTCACTCTGGCATTAATTGGATTTAAGTGAGGCAGAATTGCACAAAGTCATCTTCACTCTCTTCCAGAGTCATGGAAGTCCAGTTCCAAGACAAAAGTCAGGATGACTGGTGATGGTGTGGGGTTCAGTGGATGACCTTGGTGTCTTCCATGGTGTTACACAGCTCCTGCTTCAGCTGCCTTTGTGGTCATTGGTGCAAATTGTTCTCATCTGCCCATTCTACCAGGGAAAGTCTTCACGTGCTTGAGGTAGACACCCTCTAACTTACCAATAGGTTTGAGGTCTGTCTGTCACCTACAACCTGGTTTAGCCCATCAGCTGAGAGGGGTTTGCCAGAGTGTAGCTGCTGCACATGGTACAGTTTCTTGGCGCCCCAGATGAGAGTTGGGTGAGTGGTAGACACCAAAGGTGGACGAGCGGCTTGGAAAAGGGCTCAACAAATGCTCACTCTAGAGGTGTTGGTCTTCCCTGCACATCCCCTATACTCTTGGAGAAAAATACTACCATGGCTTCTTAGTTATGTAAACTTGGGTAAGTCACAACTCCAGTTACCTAGCCCTTACCACTCTTCTGCCTTGTAACCAATGAGTAGTATGGATTCTAAGACAAAAGATAAGGTTTTTGTCATTATTTTTAAAGAAAGAAGTATTTCCATGGGCTCCAGCACCACTGAGAAGTGATAGCAAGGCAAGATGGGAATCCCAGATTGTTGACTGGGAAACTAAGGGGATCACCTGAAGTGATAGACCCATCCATATGCCAAACGGTAGCAGGCAATGTTTCCCCATCCTGCTGCTGTGTGAGGTGTAGATGATGGGTTAGTATCTATTACAAAACCCACTAAGCCATTCATTGCTCAGTCTCTTCCCATGCCCACATTCTCTTCCTCAAGTCCTCTCCTCCAAACTTCCCCATTTTTGTGAAAGACGACCAGCCCTCTCGTCACCCAACTTAGTCGTCTTAGAGTCCTCCTTGTCTCTTTTCTCTTTTCTCTCCTCCATGTGCCTCCACTTCATCTTCTCCCAGCATCTCTCAGATCCATCCCTTTGTCTCTCTATGTACATAGCCTCTCCCTTACTTCAGGTTCTCTTTATTTCTCACCTGGATGATTACAACACCCTCCTGTCTAACTCCTCTCTAATCCATTCTCCACACAGCTGCCAACACCATCTTCCTAAAGCAAACAACACTCCCCTGTTTAAGAATCTTCCCTGGTGGCTCCCTATGGGATAGGCTCATAAATTCCGAGCTGAAAAGAACGAGAGAGATCTGAGGATCACAGATCTAGTGCCAGGAGGAACTAGAGAGGCCGTTTAGACAACCCCCCTCATTTTACAGATGAGGAAACTAAGGTCCAAAGAAGTGAAGTGACTACCCCCTGGTTACCCATCTAGTAAGCATCCGAGGCAGGTTTTGAACCTGGATGCTCTGAATTCCTGGGTGATTGTTCACTCTACTTAACCACTCTCTCCCCCTTACCCCTTGGCTCAAAAGCAAATGCCTTAGCTGGGCATTTAAGGCTCTAGGCTATTGGCCTGCTTTCTGTTCCCCAGATTCAGCATTCCATATGCTCTTCTCTATTTCATAGAACTCATTCTTCCTTTCTTCAAGGCTCAGCCTATATGCCTCTTCTGGAAAACCTTTCTTCATGCACTTAATTGTTAGGACTCTCTCCCTTCTCAAATATCTGTTTGTATACTTCTTATTGTTAATCATTTTTTCATGTGTCCAACTCTGTGATCCCATTTGGGGTTTTCTTGGCAAAGGTCCTGGGGTGATTTGTCATCTCCTTCTCCAGCTCATTTTACTGATGAGGAAACTGAGGCGAGCAGAGTTAAGTAACTTGCCTAGGGTCACCCAACTATTAGTGTCTGACCCCAGATCTGAACTCAGAAAGATGAGTTTTCCTGACTCCAGTTCCAGTGTTCTTCTATCCAATGTGCCACTTAGCTACCCAACCATTTCTATACTTAGCTGTCTACATATTTTACTCTCCCCCTGAACCAATAGAATGTTAGCTCTTTGAGGACAGGACAAATTTTATTATTTGCTCCCTGTTACCTAGCACAGTGCCCCACACAGCAAGCACTGGCTTCCCTTTCGATGTCTCCATTCCTGCTTCCCTTTCTCTTTTCCCCTCTGTTTCTCCTGCTTTCTCCCCTTTCCTTTGCCTTCCTCTTCTTCCTCCCTTTGCCATATCATCATGCATTTGCCCGCTAGGGAAGGTAGGATGGCAAGAAGAGGCCGGGCCCCTATCAACAGGGACATTACCTTTAGAATCTCCAGCGATGGCAAGGACAGCTGACATTTACAGGGAAGTTAAATGCCACACAACTGTTCTCTCCTTTGCTATTTAGGCAAGTCACTCAGTAAGCACAGTCTTTCCGATTGTAAATATTAAAAGAAAGAAAAATAAACAGTGCATTCATGCTGGGTAAAGTGTGTTGATCCCTTCCAAAAGTCATGAACTGGAAGAAAATTTTGGGTCTACTTTGACTCAACCCCACCCCTTAACTGGCTGGGGAGAGAAGAGAGCCTCAGCCAACTTGGACGATCCTCTGGGGTGCTACTTCTCTGGGAATGTCTTGTTATTCAACAATAAGAAATTATTATTGTCCAGTGGAACAAGAATCATTCTCATTTCTAGGGTTTTCAAAGGTTTTCAAAACATTTTTTCGAGGGCAACACGGTCAATGAGATGGATTGTACTAGCATTGTTATTTCCCTTTTACAGATGAATAAATGGAGGGCAAGAGACTTGCCCAAGGTCACACCACAAGCAAGCATCAGAGCTAGGATTTAAAACTTGGGTTTCTCCTGCCTTCAAGTCCAGCATCCTTTCTACTACTGTGCTTTTGGGGTGGGAAGGGTGGGGTGCAGAGAATCTCATTCTAGCCTTAGGTCTGCCACTATGATGTATAAATTTGGGCAAGTTCTTTAGCTTTTCCAGGTCTTTCTTTCTCTCCATTGTAGAATGAAGGAGTTGGGATATGGGGTAAATTTGCCTTCCCAGTCCTCAGTTTCCTCATTTATAAAATGATTAAAATAGTTAAAACAGCAGCCCACCTTCCGCAATCACTCCACACCTTTTGCTTGTCCTTAATATTTAATTATCTTTGTGCATGTTGTTTTCCCTTAATTGAATACGAGTTCCTTAAGTGCAAGGAATGTTTTATGCTTGCATTTGTGTCCACAGGAGTTGGCCCACAGGAGACCCTTAATAAAGGCCCACTGAATGAATGAATTAATCATTATAACCCTGTGAAGGAAGGAAGTAATAAAAGTATTTATTACCCTTGTTTTACAGATGAGGAAATTAGGACAGTTTAAAGGACTCACTTATGTTTTCACAGCTAATGAGTGTTATGGGGAGAAAAAAGGGGGTGCAATGATCACTAAAGTCCCTTCTAGCTCTCAAGTCCTCTGAATCTATGCAATTATGCTGCTGATTTGGCCTAAACCATAGAGGCAGCTGGGAGTACAGTGGATACAGGGTTGGGTCTAGAATCAGGTAGACCTGAGTAGGATCCAGCCTCAGACATTTACTAGTTATGTGGCCCTGAGTAAATCATTTAACCTTCGTTTGCCTCAGTTTTTCTCAATTATAAAATGGAGATTTCTAAGAAAAGTTTCTACCTTCCAGGTTGTTGTGAGGATCAACTGAGATAACTTAGCATAATGCCTGGCACATAATAGGCATTTAATAAATGTTTCTTCCCCTTCCTCCTCCTTCCCTCTCTTCCTCTCTCCCTCCTTCCTTCTTTCCTTCCTTCCTT
>NC_058135.1:258627568-258654617 GCF_016433145.1 Gracilinanus agilis
TAAATATAAATATATATATATATACATATATATAAATCATATATATATATAAATATATCATATTATATCATATAAATACATCAAATAAAAGAACTTGAGATTTATACATAAATCTCAAGTTCTTTTATTTGATAGAAATTGCCATTCTTGGTGTTTTACCCAAAGGGAGTCTCAGAACTGGATGGCTCTGTGTGATGTGTGTGTTGGCTCTGTGTGGTGACCAACCATAAGAGCATTGTCTTCCTTGTTCTGGTTAAAGATGTGTTCTTTAATAACTGCTTTGGTGGTTCTTTGTTTTCTCAGGTTGACAACATGTACATAATGAGGCAGACGGAAATTAACATAATCTTGAGAAAAAGCTACACAGTGATTAAGTCGGTATAAATGAAAACAACACCCAAAAGCAGTTGAAATTAGATTTATTGCCTCATATTGGTCTCATAGAAATTAGAGAGGGAGGTGGGAGACTTCAGGAGCAGAAGTTTGAAGATACTAGTTGATGTCATATGTGTATGTATGTATTTGATGGTTTTGTTTAGCTGTTTTTCCTTCTTGCAAAACTGAATTCAATAAGGAGCAGGGATATATGAGGAACAGATTGTGGTATTAAAAAAATACATTAGTAATGCTTCTTATTCTATTGATTATATTTTAGAAGAGTGTGAGACAGAATTGAGTGTGCTGTTCTCAGAATGAGTATTCAGCTTACAAAGTCTAGTTTGTTACCTTTTGTTGACTGAGGTCTCTGGGACAAGCTTGGGAGTGAGACAGATGAAGGACTGAAAGGGCAGTGAACAACTAGGTTGCTCCCCTTACCTCACCTGAACTGCTTTGGAAACACAGGTGTTTTGGATTTGGGGGGCTGGCAGGGGAGGGGGGAAGAACCTTATGTTGGAAACTTGTATATATTGCCTGTTTGCTGCCTAGTCAGTCTGCATTTCTTAGCCCATCATTGAAGTGCTCTCTTTCATGAAAGGGAATAAATAGCTTCCTCTTTTTACTCCTACCTTCTAATTCCAGGTTTTGTTTACTTAAGTGAGTGGGTCACTTACTTTCATCATTTTTTATCTCACACAGAAGTAACAAGTTAGGGGCAGAAAATTAAATGGAAACTAAAACTGGTCTTATTCAAATTTTTAATGAGACATCCCCTCCCTTTTTCACTTTACCCTCCTTTTTTGCTTATTCCTTTTATTTTTTTCGGTTCTATGTAGAAAAAAAAAATTTAAATGATTGTTTTCTGACATTTGTAATCCAAGTTCTCTCCTTTTCCTTCCCTTCCCTCTTCCTACAGAGTAAACAATCTGATAAAGGTTATTCCAAAGTTGTCATATAATACAAATTTCCATATTCTTCATGTTGTGAAAGAAGCCATATATCCCACATGCAAGAAAAGACTAGGAAAAGAAAGAAAAAAGAAAAAAGAAAAGAAGGAAATAAGATGAGAAATGGTATGAATTAATCTGCATTTATACTCTGGCAGTTCCTTCTATGGCTATGGAAAGTACTTTTCATCATAAGTTCCTTGGAGTTAATTTGGATCCTTGCATGCTTGATAATAGTTTAGTCTTTCACAGTTTTTCATCATTCAATATTTTTGTTACTGTATACAATGCCCTTCTGGTTCTGCTTACTTCACTTGCATCAGTTCATATAAGTTTTCCAGGTTTTTCTGAGATAATTCTGTTTTTTGTCCACTTTATCCTCTTTTAGGGGTAATGTCTTTTCTCATTCCTGGACCTAAGTGGAACTAACTAGTGCTATCTACCTGTCTATCTATCTATCTATCTATCTATCTATCTATCTATCTATCTATCTATCTACATACAGATATATAGAAATTATTAGCAATTATGTTGGAATAAAGTTTTGAAGTAAGTTTGTTGAATCAAAGATGACCATGATATTCTATAAGAAGGAAAAGTATTTTGCTTTCTAACTACTCTTAGAATACTATTATTTGTTGTTGTTGTTCAACAACAAATTGTTCAGTCATGTCTAAATTTTTATGAACCCATGGAACCCAGGCCCTTCTATCCTCTATTATCTTCCAAAGTCTGATCAAGCTCATGCTTATTGTTTCCATGACACTATATATTCATTTCATCCTCTGCTGCTTCCTTTTCTTTTGCCTTCAGACTTTCCCAGCATCAGGGTCTTTTCCAGTGAGTCCCTTCTCATTATGTGAACAAAGTATTTAATCTTCATTTTTAGTAACTGACCTTCCAAATATTCCTTCCTCTCCTCTTCCTCCTCCTACTATCGCCACCACCATCACTACCACCACCACCATAACTGCCACTACCACTGCCACCACTATTACTACCACTAATTCTCCTACAACCACCAAACCCACTGCTACTACTACTACTGCTGCTGCTGCTGCTGCTGCTGCTGCTACTACTACTACCACCACCACAATTACTAAACTGAAGGTTTTATACTAAGTGATTATTCAGGTCCCCTCTAGTTCTGAGGTTCTATGATTTGATAACCTCTATTATAAAGGATTGATGTCTTGAGCTAAATTTCCTCACTCACAGTGGTTAAGTATGCATCCATGAGGGAGAAGGGTCAACAGCTATCTGTGAGGAAAGCCCTGAAGAGAGGGAGGAAGTCAAATAAGTAGCACCCATAAAACAGTTGCTTGTCCATAAAAGTGGCTTTGCTTTTGCTTCAAGTCAACTCTCAATTATCTGCTACATTAATAAGGGAGTAGGGAGGAGCAGTGACTGGCATCATGGGGAATCCAAAATAATTTACATTTAGCTTTATAATGTGTGATCTGCCTTTTTGGGGGGAGCATCACATTTCCCCTCTTAATTATAGTTTTTCAAGGTTAAATTAAGAAGGAGCTGGCACCCCATTTATGAATCAGAGATGGAAGGGGCTTTTCCTGATCCCTCTGGCCAAAATTAATTAATTTCTTATATATTTTGTGTATGTATATGTACGTGTATGTGTATCTACATATTCACATGTACATACACATATCCCATTATATCTCATTGGTTATATTCATCACACACTATCATACATATGTGTATACATGAATATATATGATTAACTCTGTGTTTCTGACATGTTGTAGTTATTCAGTTGTTGTTTGGTCATGTCCAATCCTTCATGACCCTTTTTGGGGTTATCTTGGTAAAGATACTAAAGTGGTTTGCCATTTCCTTTTCTACCTCATTTTTACAGATGAGGAAACTGAGACAAACAGGGCAAAGTGACTTGCCCAAAGTCACAGAACTAGTAAGTGTATGAGCCCAATTGTGAACTCAGGAAGATAAGTCTTCCTGATTCCAGACCCAATGCTCCGTCCATTATGCCACCTAACTTCCCTTGCTGTCACATAGTTGGGACTTAATTTGACTGTAAAATTTTTTTAAAAAGTATACAAGTTGACTTCCTCCAATAGGGTGAAAGTTGGACTGTGCCATTTTTTGTCTTTGCATCCCCAGGACCTAATTTAGTGTCTAGCCTAAGGCTAGGGACTAGACCTGTGATTTTATTGGTATAAAGAAGACCCAGATAAGGAAATTCACTTCTCAGTTCAGATCTATATAGTCGTAGAGAGTTGGTCATAACATCTAGAGGTTAAGCAACTTACCTAGGGTGATACTGCCAGTGTATCAGAGCTAGATTTGCACCCAAGCCATTCTACCTCTTTGGCACACAGTAGGCACTTAAAAAATATTTGTTGAGGGGCAACTAGGTAGCACAGTAAATAAAGAGCCAGGTCTAGAATCAAGGTCCTGGGTTCAAATCTGACTTCAGATATTTCCTAGGAGTTTGACCCTGGACAAGTCACTTAACTTTGATTGCCTAGTCCTTACTGCTCTTCTGTCTTATAGTTGATATTAAGACAGAAGAAAACGTTTAAAAAATAATTCTTGTTGACTGACGGAAAGGAAGAGGAAGTGAGGATTGAACAGAGCCAAAAGGTGCAAGATAGAGTTTTTAGGATAAAGGTTTTTAGGATAAACAAGATTGATGGAAAATAATCCCTGAAGATGGGAAGCCACAAGTGGAAAATGGAGACTCTAGTATTTCCTTTTTTCCCTGGTGGAGCTCCCAGTACATTTTCCAGCCCTGACTCATTCTCTCATACCTCTGGGAGGTCTCTCTGCTTCATCCCATTACATTTGCCAATATGTCATCAGCTATTCGGCTTTTAAATTAATTTTCAGGAACGGCTAAGGAAATGGTAGGGTGAATGTTTTCACAAGCTACAAACAAGCCAAATTAAGATGAAAATGATAGGCTGGGAATCCTGTTGAATGATTCCAGGTAAATCTCTTACACTGGGATTTTCTCTACAACTATGGCACTGGATGATACTTTGTCACATGAATTCTATTTTAGAGAATGTGCACAGGTGAGTTGCACTTCTTTTTACATCTCTTTCTTGATAGTTTCTTGGGGGTTCACTCAGTCAATTTGATTCAACAGTAATTATTAACATGAAATTATTAAAGGCAGTTAGGTAGCATAGTGCCAAGCTTGGAGTTGGGAGGACCTGAGTTCAAATATGACCTCAGACACTTCCTAGCTGTGCGACCCTGGGCAAGTCACCCTGATTGCCTAGCCCTTACAGATTGTCTGTCTTAGAACTGATACTAAGGTAAGGATTTAATTGTCCTTTACAACCTGGTTTTGACCTACATTATCAACATCGTTACACACTGCTCACCTTCATGTGTTCTCTAGTTCATCCCAATCAGCCTTCTTGGTGTTCCATATTCACTACCCCATCTTCCATCTTTGCTTTCATAGAGGTTCTCTCTCATTCCTGTAGGTACTTCTTCCTCAACTCTGCTTCTTAGAAGCCATATTTTCCTTCAAAGCTCACCTTCTACACGAAGCCTTACCTCCCCCAGCTCTACTCCCTCTCATCACCAATATTTTAAATTAATTTTTATGTATTTTATAAAAGAAATACAATGTTTCAGGGAGGCTAGAAAAAGGGAGAGCCTCACAATCAAGAGACCTTATATTTTTATAAGTCCAATTCAACATGTTTCCTTTATAACCTATAGGTTTTATTTTATGCATTTAAAAACATTATTCTGAGAAAGTTCATATAGATTTCCCCAGACTGTCTGCCAAAGGAGTCCATAACATACACACCAAAAAAGGCTGAGAACTCATATAAAATGAAAAGGGAAGAGAACCCAGGACAGAAACTTGGGAGGCAGATCTAGTTAGTGGGTGTCATATGGATGTGGGAATTGGCAAAGAAAGCTGAGAAGAAGCAGCTGCACTGTTAAGAGGAGAACCAGGAGAGAGCAGTACCCCAAAATCCTAGAGAGGAGAGAATAATCAGAAAAAAAGGCAATGGACAGTGGCAATTATTCTAATTCTGAGGTCAAGGAGGAAAAGGATTCTGAAAAGGCCATTAGATTGGGCAATTAAGAGATCCCTGGTAATGTGGAAAGGGCAGTTTCAGTTGAATGATGAGGTTGGAAGGTAGATTGAAGAAGGGTTTAGAAAAGAGGAAGTAGAAGGATCAGCTGGAGACAGCTTTCTCAAAGAGTTTAGCCATGAAGGGGAGGAGGGATATAGCTAGTAGGGAACAAGGAAGGCTTTATTTTTTTTTAAGGATGGGAGGAATATGTGTACATTTGTAGATGATAGAAAGTTGGCTAAGTAGATAAAGAAAGATAGGAAGGAAGGAGAGAAGGAGAGAGATACACACAGAGAGAGAGACAGAGACAGAGAGAAAAGGATAAGTGACGAGAAGATAATCTACTGGAAGAAGATGGCAGGAGTGGTGGGGAGGTGGGGAGAGGAAAGAGATGGGAACAGGAATGCACATAGAAGGTATTGCCTTTGATTCTCTATATCTGAGATGGACCTGAAGGAGAAGATAGTATGGGAAGGTGTCTGAATGATGTGAGATCATGAAGAGACAAGAAAGGGAAGATCTTGGTGGTCACCTCATTTGTGTGTGTGTGTGTGTGTGTGTGTGTGTGTGTGTGTGTGTGTGTGTTAAAAATTTTAGACAAGGTTCTTGGCAAAGAGTGTGGGAGGCAAGGACCTATGGGAGGTTGGAAGAGAGATGATGTTTAGAATAGCCTCTGTGGTGAGTAGTTTAATAAATTGTTTTTAAAAGGAATAGAATATTTGCCTTGCTACAGAGAGGGATCAACTGATACAAGATAACACATTTGATGTGGGTCCATTTAACATGGTTTTCTGATTTCTTCTAGCTCCATTCAGCAACAAATGAATAAGATGAAAGATAAATAGTTAGCTCGATAGTATATATACATTCATAAAACATTTATTAAGTGATAGACAGGTAAGTAGGTGGCTCAGTATAGGGAGCATGGGGCCTGAAATTGGGCCTGAGTTTAAATGTGGTCTCAGACACTTACTAGTTGTGCATTCTTGGATAAGTCACTTAACTCTGTTTGTCTTAACCTACTGGAGAAGGAAATGGCCAACAACTCCAGTATATTTGTCTAGAAAACTCAGTGGAAGAGGTATAAGATGAAGGGAGGTTTGCCAATAACTAAAATGGAGATTATTAGTTATATTAAATAATATATTTATTATTTTATTTATTATATATAATATAAATAATACACTATAATAATAAAATTATTAGAAAGTATATCCCATTCTTTTCCCCTGTTTTGCCTAAATAGAGGCTTGGTGTTGAGACTTGAGGAGTCTGATCTGAGAGGCCAGGCTGATTTGTATTCAGCCACATATACAAGAATTATTTATATTATTCATATTTTATTTAACTGGTTTCTCCCCTTCAGCATAAGAAGGCCAATGAATGATCAGTAGGGCATTCTGAAAGTTGTTTTCATGTTTAGAAACAGGGCTTGTTAACTCTGGGAGGAGGAATCTGACTGAGGGACAGAACTCTGAAGTAGATGTGGAGGATTTGAAGTAAGGACCGAAGGTTTGCTTGGTGTTGGCTTGGTTGTCCTTTGGGAAGGGTATTTTTATTCCTCCTCTTTTTTTTTAACCCTTACTTTCTGTCTTGGAATCAATACTGTGTATACTGTGTACTGTGTTCCAAAACAGAAGTGTGATAAGAGATAGGCAATTGGGGATAAGTGACTTGCCCAGGGTCACACGGCTAGGAAGTGTCTGAGGCTAGATTTGAACCCAGGACCTCCCAGCTCTGAGTTTGACTCTCAATCCACTAAGCCACCTAGCTGCCCCCTATTCCTCCTCTTAGGACAAAGAAGATCTTCATTTTTTTCAATACAAACATTTTGAAAAGTTTGACCTGACTCAGGCAAGATGACCAACTCATCATCTCTTATAATAAAAAATAGGGCTGCCACCTTTTGTTTACAAAATAAATCATTGTTAGCGTGATTTCCCATAATGCACCATAAACTTAAGGTGAGCCCTGATCTATGCTGTTGCCCAAGTTACTTCTTGGCTCTATTGGGAATAGAACAAAAAGGGAAAATTAAGCTGCATTTAAGCCTTTCTTTTCCTAAGCTAAGAACTCCATCTTTGTTCAAAGGAGGTTTCTACTAAGGTTGGGGAGGAAGTCAGAGGAAAGTAATGGTGGTATTTTCATTTATTTATTTATTTATTTGTTTGTTTGTTTGTTTATTTATTTATTTATGTATTTATGTATGTATGTGTGTATGTATGTATGTATGTATGTATTTGTTTATTTATTTATTGATTGATTGATTTTAAACCCTTAACTTCTGTGTATTGACTTATAGGTGGAAGAGTAGTAAGGGTGGGCAATGGGGTTTAAGTAACTTGCCCAGGGTCACACAGCTGGGAAGTGTCTGAGGCCGGATTTGAACCTAGGACCTCCTGTCTCTAGGCTTGGCTCTCAATCCACTGAGCTACCCAGCTGCCCCCAGTAATGGTGGTATTTAAAAAAGGATATCAATAGAATATTTTAAAAAGACTTTGCACAATAGTAGCTAGATAGTTCAGTGGATAGAGAGCCAGGTCTGGAGATGGGAGGTCCTAAGTTTAAATCTGAATTCAGATACTTCCTAGCTGTGTGACCCTGGGCAAGTCACTTAACTCCCATTGCCTAGCCCTTACCAACTCTTCTCCCTCAGAACCAATACACAGTATTGATTCTAAGACAGAAAGTAAGGGTTTAAAAAGAAGAATTTAGATCCAACTCTGGGCATACATATAGAAAAAGCCAGATAGTCTCTGCACAAAGAACTCAACTTCTAATTGGAAGAGATGACATATAAAATAGAGGGTAGTTACAGGGAAGAGGGAAAGGCAAGAAGTCCTAAGCATGCTATGGTGGCATGGAGGTCTCCTTAGGTTAGTTAAGTAGTGAAGATGACAGTTCTGGGAACTTATAGAACATAGACAAAGGTGAGCTAAAAACAGAACAAACAAACAAAAGAATTCAAAATTAAAAAGGGAAGGAATTGGCCTGAAGCTTACAGATGGAATCAAAAGGGTTTTACTGTTGAAAAGAAGAAAACTGTTCATGACCATAACCATAAGGAATAAAGGAAGATTGGTCACAACTAAATAGCAATTTCATTGGCCCTTGGGGCAAGCAACACAACTGAGATAAGCAACACTAAATTGTCCTCCAACAACTTTGTAATTCACAAGGTGACAATTATACAAGAAGTAATTAAGCCAAATTCAATTGACTAGAGGGGGAACTAGTCCCTGTAATGACTCACTCAGGGGTGTTATCAATGTGTAGCCATCTGGCTTCCAATTTTAGCTAATTAATTTTACTAATAAGGTGCTGAGCTCAGTTGTTAATTTTTGTACCCTGAGACAAAGCACTGGTTTTCCTCACCACCCTACAGGTATTGGCAAGAAACAAAATACAAGTAAAGAATCAAGAATAAAATCCTTTACTTCAGTTATCTATACAAATATGCAAAGCTCGAATAACAAAAAGATAGAAGAGAACCTGAGGAAAAGAAGAAAATTTAATTCCATAGATACTACTCCGGCTGGGTAGACTCAGTCATGAATGGAATGTGGCTCTAGGAGTAATAGGATAGATCAGAGATGGATAGGAGTATTCTATATTAAAATAAAAAATAAAAAAAATTCTATATTAAAATGAAAAATCATTAAAAATAAAAATTCTATATAAAAATAAAATATAATATTTTATTAAAATAAAATAAAATAAAAATGTGTTCCTGTGAGCAAATCTAAGAATCCAAAAAAGCCTATCACAGAGCACTTAAGTAAAGATCAACAGAGGCTTAAATAGATGTGGTATTGTCACTGACCACTTGGACCACAAGAGGAACTAGATGAAGAGTTTGGGAAATAGATGACAAATCTGTAATGGAAACAAGGAATAGTAGTGCTAAAATACCATTACATCTTTTCTAGTTCAGTCTTTGCCTAAAACAAAGAAGCCAATATTTTCCTGATTTGACTTAACAACCATTTTGTTCTTTGAGAGATTACAAAAAATGTTTTTCTGAATCTGGTTCTTATTAACAAATGGGATCCAGCAGTTGGATTGGAAACAATGGGTGCCATTCCATCTTTTTATTTTTCTTAAACCTTTATCTTCTGTCTTAGAATCACTACTGTGATTCCAAGGCAGAAGAGTGTCAGGGATAGGCAATGGGAATTAAGTGACTTACCCAGGATCACACAGCTAGGAAGTGTCAGATGGCAGGTTTGAACCTAGGACCTCCCCTCTCTAGAACTGACTGGCTTTCAATCCATTGCACCAACCAGTTGCCCCTGCCATTCCATCTTTAAATTAGAAAAACATAAAGCTGGGCACAGTCTGATCTACCCTCTAGATCTTGAAGGGAAAGATTTCAAAGGGTTCAGAGAAAAAAAATCGATAGGATCCCATGGGCTAGATTTCGTTTTTTCTTTTTTTTTAATGAATTTTCTTTTTTGATTACACATAGAAACAACTTTTGACCATTGTTTCCCAATATATTGTGATTCAGATTCCCTGCCCCCTACCCACTTCAGGCAATAAATAGTCTGATAATAGGCTATATCAGTGCTTTCATGTAATATATATTTCCATATTCCCCATGTCCTGACTGAAGACATATATCACATGTACAATCAAAAATTCATGAAGGAAACAAATGAAGGAGGTATAGCCTAGATTTCTATAGGGGAAGTTAGTCCAGAAAGGATAAGAAACTTAAGAAGGAAATTCTGAAGGCTCAAAGAGAATCATATCTTATAAAGAAGAAAAAGGGGAGTTGTCTCAAGAGTTCAATAATCATAGATATAAAAGGGAACCTCTAGAATTGATTGAGGAGGAGACTGACAGGTTAGGATCTATAATTTAGGAAAATCATTTTGTCAGCTATGCAGAGGATAAATAAAAGTACCTGGTCAACAGTGGTGTTCTTGACAGAAATAAGATTCTGAAAAGGGTCAGATTTAACAGAGAAGGGAATAAATTCTAGTTCAGACATAATGGATTTCTTTCAAAAAAATCATTTTTATTCACTTGACCCCCATTGCCCACCCTTGCCAATCTTCCACCTATGAGACAATACACCGAAGTACAAGGGTTTTAAAAAAAATCATTTTTATTAATTTCATTAAATATAACATGTAATTTTAAAAAATCATTTTAAAAAATCAGATTCTAAATTTTGTCTTTCCTTCCCACCCTTCCCCCTCCTCAAAAAAGCTAGCAATTTGATTTCCATTATACATATGAGTAGACATCTTGAATTTGTGATATTTATGAAATATGTAAATGGAGATGTCCAGCAAGCTTTTGTTGTGTAATCTGGTGGTCAGGAGAGAGAGGGAGATTAGGGATAGATACATGAATCTTTGAGTCATCTTCAGAGATGACAATTAAACCTTTGGAGGCTGATGTGGCCATCAACAGAGAAAATGTAGCAAGAGAATAGAAGATAGCCCAGGACTAAGCCTTGAGGAACAACAACAAATTAGGAAATGGAGGATGACCCAGCAAAGGAGATTGCAAAGGAGTGGACAAATAAGTAGGAAATGCGGGAAAGCAATATTACAAAAGGCAAAGGAAGAGCAAATATCCAGGATGAAGGGCTAGTCAACTGTTACAAAAGCTGCAGAAAGATCAAGGAGGATGATGGATGATTTAGCATTTAAAGATATCAGTGCCACTCGCGACTTGTGACACCTTGGGCTAGCTGCTTTGACTTGTTCGATTTAAGTTTTGTCTTTTATAAAACATGATACGTCTACACAGTGACGGCAATATTTCTTGATGAACAACTGTGAATAACCTAGTTATTCTCAGCAATGCAGTGATCCAAGACAATCCCAGAGACACATAATGGAAAATACCATCTGCCTTCTGAAAAAGAATTGATAGTATGAATGCCAACTGAAACATACTAAATTTAATTTTGTCGTTTGTTCCTTTCTCCTTCTTCTCCTTCTCCTTCTTCTCCTCCTCCTCCTTCTCCCTTCTTCTTCCTTCTTCCTTTTTCCTCTTTGTCAAGAGTTGGACACAACTAAACAATGACAACAACATATAAAAAGATCAATATGTTACTATAAAGTTTCTAAAGGACACAGGCAGTTAAAGAATGGAAATTCTCTTTAGGTGGTAGTAGCTGGAAAAGCTCTTGAATCAAAGAGTTGAGAGCTATATTCTTATATAAGGTTGGATACCTTAAGTGTCCAACTCTTTCATTTTACAAATTATAGGACCATATAGGACCATAAATAGGGAGCAGCAGAAACAAGATTTGAACCTAAGTCTTTCATTTTCAGGTGATAATAATACTTTCATATATATCAGTGGTTCCCAAACTTTCTTGGCCTACCGCCCCCTTTCCAGAAAAAAATATTACTTAGCCCCCTAGAAATTAATTTTTTAAAAATTTTAATAGCAATTAATAGGAGAAATAAATGCACCTGTGGCCATCACCGCTTTCCTGGTTTGCTGCAGCACCCACTAGGGGGCGATGGCACCCACTTTGGGAATCACTGATCTATATCCTGTTTTAAGGTTTGCAAAGCTTTTTACATATAGCATTTCATTTAATTGTCACAACAACCCTTTACAGTTGAGGAAATAGGTTGAAGAAGATTAAATGACCTGTTCAGGGTTACACAGAGAGTAAATATCTGAGGCAACATTTGAACTCATGTCTTTCTGAAACTTTTCTATGACCTTCTAACACTTGAAGTCCAGTACTCTATTCATACTGCCACCTAGCTGCCCCTGTGGATTCATTCCTGTTGCCATTTTCCTCTGCTCCTGAGATTTTTGCCTGGAGGGGGAAGGGAGAGCAGGACATCAATAAGCAGAGAAGAAGGAGAAAGTTATTTCAGGCTTAGGAAAGATGTAAATGAAGGTATGGAGGCAGGAATCTTCACAGTGTATTCAAGGAACAATGAGTGGACTATTTGATAAGCTGAGAGTTTGAAAAGGAGAGTAGTGGGAGATGAATTTGGTGAGAGACATTGGACCCATTTGGGTGTACCTTGAATGTTTCCTGTTCTAAATTGCTAATGGAATGAACTTGGTTCTATGATCCATAAAGAGATAGGAATTATTGGGTGGGAGGGGACCCTAACATGAGTAGCTTAAATAAATCTGAAATATTTCAGCTGCAGAGCCTGGAGGCAACTGCTGTGGTCAGTCACTCTGAGGAGTGTCCCTCTTTCTCCCCTGTGCTCAATTTACCTTTAGGAAGTAAATAAAGGCTGGAAGAAGCAGGGCTTCTGACAGAGTTTGCAACCTTTAAAATAGCTCCCATGGAGCAGCAGAGATGGGGGAAGTCCTGGGTTCAAATTTGACCTCAGACACTTCCTAGCTGTGTGGCCCTGGGCAAGTCAATTGACTCCCATTGCCTAGACCTTCCTGCTCTTCTGCCTTGGAACCAATACAGAGTATTGATTCCAAGATGGAAGGTAAGGGTTTTAATAAAAAAATAAAATGAAATAGCTCCCATGACCAGTGTCAGAAAACAAGATGAGTCTGAAGGAGACTCAGGGCAGGACTCTTGATGCAGCAAATGACTGTCATGAACAGAGATTGCAAGAATTATGGCAGCTATTTCAATCCTGCTGCTCAGGTTTCTCCTGAAATAATCAGTAACTTAGAAATCCACCTCCTATATAAAGGAGACTTATATGATGACAGATGGGAGAGAAAGAGACAAAGATAGAGACAGAGACTGGTAGAGACAGAGAGATAGAGACAGAGGAGGAAGGAAAGAAAGGAAGGATGAAGATAGAGATGGAGAGGTATAGATAATACAGAGACAGAAAATCTAGAGAGAGATATAGGTGATAAAGAGAGACATAGATTATAGTTATTGTCCTAAACTTATATTTCCACTCAATTACAACAAAATACAGCAATAGGCATGAATAAGCATCTACAAAGTGCAAAGCTAGGGTTGCTATAGGACAGCATCTGTGAAGGTTTTCAAATTCGAGTGCCCAAAGGACAAATTTAAGCTGTCTCCAGAGAGAGCTGAGGGAGAAGGTGCTTGCTTTGGGCAGCTGGAAGAGAGGTGGGGGAGGCAGGGTGGCATGCGTGCCAATACTTCACCAACACTGCTAAAAGAGATACAACATTTGAGTAGGACAGAGTCTCCACTCTCTTGAAGCTTATAGTCTAGTAAGAAGTTTTTATTTGAAATTTTTTATTGATTTAAATTTAAAATTATTCAAAAATTTATTTTAAAATTCAATTTAATTTTAAAAAGCACCAATTAGGGTACACTTCCAGCCAAGAAGTTTGCCTGAACAGGAGGTTCATCAGAACTTCATCAGAACTACAAGTTCACAGCAGACTGAATAATGATGAGGAAATCCAATGAGAAACTTCAGTGACATCATCCACCTCAGAACTACACAGAAGCTTAAGGGCGATAAGAAAGAGCACCCCCAGGGGCACCTAGGGGGCTCAGTAGCTAGAGAGCCAGACTTAGAGACAGGAGGTTCAAATCTGGCCTCAGATACTTCCTAATTGCAAGATCCTAGGCAAGTCACTCAACCCCAGTTGTCTAGCCCTTACTGCTCTTCTGCCTTGGAACCAGTGCTTAGTATTAAGCCTGTAAAACAAAAGGTTAGGTTTTTGTTTGTTTGTTTTTTAAATAAAAGGACACTCCTTCCAGTTACAGCACAAGGTAGTTTCCCAGCAAGCCAGAGACTCAGAGAAATTCTCCTGTACCTCATAAAGTTCCTCAGTGGTCAGAAAATCCCAACATAGGGACCTTGGAAGAACTAGGGACAACAACCAGCTCAGACTAGAACTCTGAAATCCCTAAAATTCTTTCCTAAAATACCAGAGAGACTCCTGAAGAGTCAGAGCTCTGAACCTCAAAGATCCAGGGGGAGCCTTCACCTAGGGAGGTGCTGGGCAGCACAGGAATCTAAGGGTACAGAACAAAACCAGTCAAAGTCAGCCCACCCACCAAATAGGACAGATGACCCTGGCACAAAGCCCCAATTCACTGGAATTCAAAGGAAACATTAAGAGCAACAAAAATGAGACAGTAACTTTTGTAACAACTCCAAGCAGAAACTCATAGGATAAAGTGTATTTTCCCCAAGGATGGCATGAATATCTAGAAGAAATGAGGCAGTGAGATCAACAATAAGATCAAGGATTTGGAGGAAAAAATTTCAAGAGAATAAATATTTTAGAAGAGAAAGTGGTAGATCTTACCCAAGTAGTGGAAAACTGGAATAGACCCAATAGAAAGAAGTGGCTTCAGGATGCAGCAAGAAAGAATAGAAAAATTGGAAAAAAAAAAAAGAAAGGAAATAAATAGATTTAGAAAAATCTGATAGAAAACAACTGACCTGGAAAATCCACCATAAATGCAAACTAAAGCAAATTTGAGGTTCTATCTCATAACCCTGAGATTGAGAAAACTGACAAAAAAGGGAAAATGACAAAAGTTGGAGGAGCTGTGGGATAACAAATATACTGATGCACTATTGGTGGACCTCTGAATGGATCTAGACATTCTGAGAAGCAATTTGGAATGATAACTAAAAAGGGCAGCTTGGAGATTCAGTGGATAGAGAGCCAAGACTGGAGACAGGAGGTCCTGGGTTCAAATGTGGCCTCAGATACTTCCTAGCTGTGTGACCCTGGACAAGTCACTTAACCTCAATTGCCTAGCATTTACCACTCTTTTACCTTGGAACTGACATTTAGTATCAATTCTAAGCCAGAAGGTAAGGTTTTTGTTATTTTTTTTTTAAGATACAAAGTAGTTTCCCTCTTATATCTATGGTATGAAATAATGATATAATGATACAATAATATGGTAATAAGAAATGCTGAATCTCAGAGAATGAATGACTAGAATCAGAGAATTTCAGGACGACTTGTATGAACTGATACAGAGTGAAGTGAGGAGAACCAGAAGAACATTTTGTACAATCACATTCTAAAAATGAGCAATTTTGAAAAATTTAAGAACTCTGATTAATTCAGTGACAAGCCATGATTTCAGAAGCCCAGTGATGAAGAAAGTTATCTACCTCCTAAGAGAAATGAGATAGATGAAAACTGACATGAGACAAATATTTCTTTTGGACATAGGCAATGTGGGAATTTATGTGATTTCACTATCTATATTTATTACCAAGGGGCTTTTCCCCGCAGTAGAGGTGGGGTGGGAGGATGAGAAAATTAACGACTGCTAAAATAAAAATCAATTTTTAATAATCCAGAAAAAGATAATCATACATGAAAATTATGAATTTCAGTTATGCATAGTCTTGCTTTTAAAGGTTATTTTAAAACATATATAATTTTTTAAAAAATCATTTTTAATACATGCTGGACAAAATTCAAATGAAATGGACATTTCCATTGTCCTCTCCTCTTGCCTCCCCTCCCCTTGCTATCCTTACCCCTTTTTTAAAAAAAATCTTTACCTTTTTTTTATTTAAAACCCTTAACTTCTGCATATTGGCTTATAGGTGGAAGAGTGGTAAGGGTGGGCAATGGGGGTCAAGTGACTTGCCCAGGGTCACACAGTTTCTTTACCTTTTTTTAATCTTTTTTTTTAATCTTTACCTTCTATCTTGGAATCAATACTAATTATTGATTCTAAGACAAGAGTAATAAGGGCTAGGCGATTGGGGTTAAGTGACTTGCCCAGGGTCACGCAACTAGGAAGTGTCTGAGGCCAGATATGAACCAGGCTTGGTGCTCTCCACTATGCTACCTAGCTGCACTTGACAGCCCCCACCATTCCCCACCCCAGGCCTCCCTTTTATTTATTTATTCATTCATTCATTTATTTATTTATTTATCTGTTCACTCACTCATTAACTCATTTATTTATTTATTTGTTTATTTGTTCGTTCATTCAATTAATTAATTAATTATTCATTTAAAAATTTTTATTTTGAATATTTCCCCCTAGTTACATGTTTCATGTTCTTTCCCTTTCCCCCCAGCCCCCCTAATCTCCCTTAGGAGATGCACAATTCCACTGAGTGCCCCACCGCCTTTTATTGAAAAGCCTCCCAGTAACTACTATGCAGAATCAAACAAAACTAAAGATCACTGACTATGTCTGAAAATGTGTCTAAATCTGAATCCAGAATCCGTCTCCTCTCTCCCTGGAGAGAGGGACTGTGCTTCATCACTACTCAATAACAATCATAGATTGCCACTGCATTGATCATATTTTCTAGTCTTCAGAGTGGTTTTTCCTCGTAATACTGCAATTGCGTAAGTTATTTTCTTCGTTCTGCTCCTTCCAGCGCTCTGCCCAGCGTGTGTTAAGTCCTTAATAAATATCTGTTGTCTTGTTGTCTTGACTTCACCCTATATCAATTCCTGGATTTCTTGGAAACCGTCTATTTCAGTTTCTTTTCCCAGAACCAAAGTATTCCACTCCATTCCTATGGCTGTCATAACTCGCTTGGCCATTCTCCAGTTGGTGGCTCCTCTTTGGTTTCCGGTTTTTTACGGAAACAACCAAAAAGAGCTGCTCTAAATATTTTTGTCAATGGGGGTCTTTCCCCTCTTTCTCCCGTCTCTTTAGGGTCTAGGCTCGGTGGTGGCTGAAGTTTCCCGAGTCAAAACAGGAGTGCCAATGCCAGATTTGTGCTTGAAGGATATTGCTTTGGCTGGTGGCTAGAGGACCGGTTGGCGATCGGAGGCTAAAATTTTCCTCAAGGAGAGAGTGAGCCCATGAAACAATTAAGAATCGGTGCCAGGTAGTACATAATGAAGTGCCAGCACGAGTGGTACAGACAGTAAGTACTACAGGAGTTCAGAGAAGGGCGAGATGGCTTTCTGGCAGATGCCATCCAATTGCTCAATATTCGCTGTGGATGCAGCCTCTTTTAACCTGAGGGTGGATGAGATGCATAATTTAAGATATGGGAGCTACTTACAGAACCAACCGGTTCCTGAGGGCTTTCTACACTGATCAGCACCTTATTGGGGGGGGGGACCTCTACTAGTTGACCTCTCCACAACCCCTTTAGCCTGGGTGCAGAGATACTCCCTCCAGAATTACTGAGCAAGCTATTACTTGCCTTCTTGAAGAGATAGATAGGACCCTAAATAGCCATCACCGATACTGGATCTCCTCCAAATCGTCATTTGAGTCTTCTGAAAAGGATGCTGTAGGAAGCCAAGATTGGGAGAGGGTTGGGGATGGGGAAACTGGTTTGCATTTGGGCAGAGTCTCTTTATTGGCTTGCCATAACTAGTTCTACCCTTTTCTCAATTTATCCTTTTGGTTAAAAAAATTTTTAAAGGAGGCAGCTGGGTAGCTCAGTGGATTGAGAGCCAGGCCTAGAGACGAGAGGTTCTGGATTTAAATCTGGCCTCAGACACTTCCCAGCTGTGTGACCCTGGGCAAGTCACTTGACCCCTATTGCCCACCCTTACCACTCTTCCACCTAAGAGCCAATACACAGAAGTTAAGGGTTTAAAAAAATATAATGGTGGGGGTGACAGCAAGGATGCTCAATGGATTGGGAAAAGGGAGATCCTCCATCCAAGTCTGGCCTCAGTCAATTCCTAGCTGTGTGACCCTGGGCAAGTCACTTGACCCCCATTGCCTACCCTTACCACTCTTCTGCCTTGGGACCAATACACAGTATTGACTCTAAGACGGAAGGTAAGGGTTTACAATTTTTTTAAAAATTAAATTAAATTAAAACATTTTAAATAAGGAACAACGGAAAGAGGACTGGATATGGAGTAAGGGACATGAGTTCAAATCCATCTTACTACAGGTAGGGTATGGGGCAAGTTCTTTCAACTCTCTGAGGCTCAGTTTCTTCATCTGTAAAATGAGGGAGTTGGATGAGATTATCTCTAAGGTCCCTTCCCATCTCTGAATCTATGATGCTACAACTATGAGATTATATTGTGAGTCAATGGTGATCTTGAGATATGGAATCAAAAGAGTACAGATTTAGAATTAGAAGATACTTGGAAGTCACTGAGTCCAACATTCTCATTTTATAGACTTCCGTAAGTGACTCCTTGGACCCCCTCTAAGCTAGAGTTTCTTCATGATTTTGTTGCTTAGTCATTTTCAATCTTGTCCAACCCCATTTGGGGTTTTCTTGGCAAAGAGAGTGGAGTGGTTTGCCATTTCCTTCTTCAGTCCATTTTACAGAGAGGGAAACTAAGGCAAAGAGGGTTAAGTAACTTGCCCAGAGTCACACAGCTAGTCAGTGTCTGAGGCTGGATTTGAACTCAGGGAGTTGACTCTTCCTAGTACCAGACCAGGCACTCTATCCACTGTACCACCTAGGTGCCCTTTCTTTAGCATAACAACTAGCATTAATATAGAGCTTTAAGGGTTGCAAAACACTTTACAAATATTATCTGATTTGATCTTTACAACCCTGGGAGGTGGGTGCTAGTATTATCCCCATTTTACAGAAGAGGAAACTGAGAGGAAATGACTTGAGCAAAGTCACACAGCTAGGCAGTATCTAAGGCCAGGTTTGAACTCCAGTTGTCTCTACTCCTGAGCCACCTAGCTGCCTTTTTATCAACCAGAAGATGAAGGGTTTGGACGAGATAACTTCTAAGGTTGCTCCTCGCTCTGAATCTATGATAGGATAGTGGGGACAGGCGGAGCTGAAGGCTCTGGGGCTCTCTCAGCAGTGGAGAGGCAAAGTAGCTATCAGATGTGGACACTGAAATGATCTCTCCAGATTCTCTTTCTCCTTTGAAGGCAGGATTTCTGCTCAGATTTTCACTTTATGTTTTTGAATATATGTTTCCTCTGGAACATGGACTCTTCAAAGGCGAAGACATCAACTTAAACTTAGAATATGACGTAGTACATGTTAAAAAAAATAATCAAAAGCCTAGCATGAATAGGGCATTGTTAGGCATGCAAAAGATGTAAAGGTTAGCTAAGACTCAGACTCTGCCCTCAGTGGATCCTTGAAAATCCAGTTCTTTGCCAACATTTTTAGAAAATGAAGGCTTATTATTAATTTTTAAACTCTTACATTCTGTCTTAGAATTGATACTAAGTATTGCTTCTAAGGCAGAAGAGGGATAAGGACTAGGTAACTGGGGTCTAGTGACTTGCCCAGGGTCACAGAGCTAAGAAATATCTGAGGCCAGATTTGAACTCGGGACCTGCCATCGCTAGCCTGACTCTTTATTAACCATGCCACCTATTAAAAAAATTAGAATAACAAATGAAAAATGGATATAAACCATACTTCCTAATTTTGTATTTGGTGATGTTAGAATTCCAAAGCAACCATGTTTAAATGAGAAGCAATGGGGAATAGAGGATAAAATCACTTCTGGACTGAATTAAGGATCTAGTCCAGGGGTTCCCAAACTTTTTTGGCCCACCGCCTCCTTTCCAGAAAAAAAATATTACTTAGTGCCCCTGGAAATTAATTTTTTAAAATTTAATAGCAATTAATAGGAAAGATAAATGTACCTGTGGCCATCACCGCCCTCCCTGGATCCCTGCAGCACCCACCAGGGGGCAGTGGCGCCCACTTTGGGAATCACTGATCTAGATGATACAAGGGTGGTATAGGGAATTTTAGATGATCAGAAGTATCTCAGGGTTAGGGAAGGCCAACAGGATAAAGCTTACAGGATACCCAAATGATATTAAACAAGGTTTATTTAAGAAAAGGGAAGGAAAGGAATTGGGATGATTTAGCTAAATAATATAAATAAACCTCCCCACTGAATCTAGTTGTTATCTTCTGCCGGTTGGTATCTGCACTATCCATTACCTCTCTACCTAAAAGTCTCAGTTCCTACCATAAATACTCTTCACTAACCAAATTTCCCCCCTTAGATGATAAATACAAGTGGTAAGGCTGGAAGGTAAGCAGGAACAGGACTAAAGGGAAAAGGTTCTCCCTGACAGATGGCTTTAGGTGTCACAAGCAGCTCTGTTGGAATATCTATCTGTCAGCAACAACAGAATACACACAGGAACAAGTAGCTGGATCAGAGGAAAAGCCACAGGAGAGGGAGAACAGTCAAACTCACGAGGTCCACCCCAGGAGTTCAGACACACTCAACCTACTCCTTCAAAGATCTCAAACGCCCTGTCACTTCCCTAGAATTCTGGAACGTTCCTGCTTCAGCCTTTCCAGCAGCTCCTGCTCCTTCTCTTTTCTTATTTCCATATAACAGTTTCCAGGTTCAGGTCCTCAAATGAATACTTGGTTACTGTCATTTCAATCTCCCTGAGCCTTGGTTTGCTCATTTCTAAAATGAGAGAACTGGATTTGATGACCTCCAAAGTTATTTAACCTCTCTGTGACTCGGTTTCCTCATCTGTAAAGGGAGGGCAAGGGGATGGACTTGATAGTCTCAAAACCTATGAAATTTTTTTTTTAAAACCCTACATTCTGTCTTTGAATCAATACTGAATATAAGTTCCAAGGCAGAAGAGTGGTAAGGGCAAGGCAGTTGGGTTTAAGTGACTTGTCCAGAGTCATACAACTAGGAAGTGTCTGAGGTCAGATTCGAACCCAGGATTTCCATCTCTAGGTCTGGCTCTCTATCTACTGTTCTCCAACCTCTGAGCTTTGAAGTATTTCTTCTGTAACACTAAAAACAATCCTCTCGAAATAGGTCAGAATAGATGGAGAGCCAGCCTTGGAGTCAGGAAGTGTCAGCCTCTGACACTTATTAGGTGTGTGACCTTGGATGAGTATCTTAACTTTTTTCCCCAGGTAACTCTCTAAGACTCAGCGTTGCTCATCTACATTCACTGAAGTGTCCCTTCTGGGAGCTTCCTTCTACCAGTGAAATCACAGGTCTCCATTCCCTTCCCAGCCTCCACCCTCCAACCCTCACTTCTCTTGAATATTGTCTTGCTGCGGAGAAGCCGAGCCAATAACTTTTCTCAGCAGCTGAGAACAGGCTCTAGCCTCACAGGTTGAGAAAGAGGCAAAACAAAGCCCTCTGGTCTAGCAGACAATAGGTCTTCTCCTCCACTATTTGCCTGCGTGGCACACAAGAGAGCCATGTGCGTGGGCTGTTGGTTGTGCATTGTTGGCAGCCCCATCTTTTGAGTTTTGCTTTGGCTGACTGATGTAGGGGCAGCTGACCTAGTTGAGAGGAGCAGGTAGAAAGAAAGATTCTTCCTGTATTATGTGGCATGGCCTCGGGTCCCTTTCGGGATTGTGCAGAGAGCTATGACCTCATCAGGAGACCCAGCTGCCCAAAGTATCTGTGATCTGGCTGAAACTGGGGCCAGGAAGGCAAGATGTAGAGATGGTGAGCCATTCGGGTCTCCACATCTCTTTTCCCAAGAGAGTTGGAAGAAGTGTCCCAGGAGTGTGAGGCTAAAGACAAATGGACTTTCCATCTCTTAGGAGAGTAGACCAAGAGGACGTGAGCTTAACGCCCAGCAAGAGGAAAAGAAGTTTGCTAGAGGGAAGGCTGTTAGATGCCCTGAGATGAGAGATATACTATGTGGACCGTCAGGATGGATCTGAAGTCTGAAAGCCCTCGGTTTGATTGTCTACCTCAGGCACTTATTTGGGGCAAGTTATTTGACCTCATGTGGGCCTCTGTTTCCTTCTCTGTAAAATGAGGTGGCAGGAGTCTAAGGTCCTCCTACCTTTGAAGCCATGATCTTCTCAAGTATTTTGAACTATAGATGAGATATTTTTCTTGCCAAGACTGGTGATGGCCTCTGGGAGGTTTTGATCTACAAAAGGCTATTGAGTCCATCCCCCTTGCCCTCTCTTTACAGATGAGGAAACTGAGTCACAGAGAGGTTAAATAACTTTGGAGGTCATCAAATCCAACTCTTTCATTTTAGAAATGAGTGAATCAAGGCACAGGGAGATTTGAATGAGAGTAACCTAGGACCTGAACCTGGATCCAGAAATGACTTTATTCTCTATTCCCCACTGCCTTTCATTTAAACTTGGTTGCTTTGGGATTTTAACATTTGGATGCAGTGATGGGCAAACTTCTTAAAGGGGGGGCCAAAGGAAAGGAAATGCTCCTCTGACAGTCTGTTTCTAAGGCAACTCTTTCGAAGTTTCATTGTATTCTGTCCTACTCATTGTATTCATCAGATTAGGAATAATGGTCCTGCAGCCAGATAGAACATTTCAGGGACTAGTTTGCCCATCACTGGATTAAGGGCATTTTATGAAGAATATGGACTCGGTGATAAAGATGATGGCTTTTTCAGCAGAGATGAAAATGATGTTCCTCACCCTACCATGCATGGCTTTTGAGGTATTATACCAATGGCGGGGATTGAAGGGTGCAGAGACAACTGCGCTCTCTTTCATTTTTCTTCCTTGTGACCATTTATGAGATGGGCGGCTGGGCCTCTAGAGAAACAACTAATATCCAGCAGTGGAACTGGACCCATTACCTTTGCTTCATTCTCATCATACTTCATCCAACTAAGCTAACCCATCATAAACACGACCATCCTCTTCATCTCATGTCTAAGATCACACAACTAAAAAGAAGGTAAACTGGAATTTGAACCCAGGTCCTGCACTTTCCTACTGTCCCACAATGGAGATGAAAGACATAATTGTCTGAAGGCAGTGAAGTATAGTAGTTAGAGGGATGGCCTTAGAGTTAAGAAGATCCAGGTTTAAGTCTCACCTCTGACTGACACTGACTTTGATCCTGGGCAAGGCTTAACTTCTCAGTCACAAGGACAATTCTCTAAGTTATAGATTAGATATTTATCTACAACCTTAAAGGGAATTCCTACATTCTCTATCCTGATAAAATTCTATGTCTGGGCCACATTCGTACATCTACAATATAATATACACTATATATATATATTATATGTGTGAATGTGTGTATAATCCTCAGTGCTCACGCCTGTGTTGGCAAACTATGGCACACGTGCCGGAGGAAGCTGCTCTCTTCCCCCTCTCCACTGCGCCTGAGGATATTTCTCACATGACCCACCCCTCTGCCCAGAAGTCCAATGGGAGCATTTCCTCCCTCCCCTGCCTGGGATAAGGGGGTGGCTCACATGTGGTGTGAGGGTCCAGTTTGGCACTCCAGGAGATACAACATTTCTGGAAATATTGGCTTTTGGATGACCATTTATCAGATAGTACATAGAGGAGATTTTTGTTCAGGTAGGAATTAGATCAGGTGGCTTCTAAAGTCTCTTCCAACTTTTTAGTTCTGTGCCATGATGGTTCCTGTCCTTGTGGGAGATTGGAGATGGCTGAGCTTGGAAGGGCTTCATTGTCTGATGGACTTGAGAAGTCCCAGGTACCAGTCTAAGCTCTTGTTGCTTGTCTTTGGGAGTTAGACAGATGACTTCACTCTCTGAGCCTCTGAAATGGGGAGGCTGCACCAGAAACTCAATTCTTTTCCAGATCTAATGCTATATGAGTTGGTGTTCGCTTTCATATTTTTTTCTTTTCCATTAATGAACCACAAGTTATAATTACCAAGGCATTTTACTAAGGTGTTCTGTGCCTACTGGATTCTCTAATTAGCCTCCCTTGTTTTAATTAAACTAAGGTTTTAATCAGCATAAGACTCATTCAGAACTAAACCCAGGACTGAAAACCTTGGCTACCAAGAAAGGCTGGTGCGGTTGGCATATACAAACAGGCCATTTTAAGTAATCAGTAGCAATCTGATACCCATGTTGTAATGGTCTGGAATTAGGAGTTTAAGTCTCACACCCAAGGCTGCACCCATAAGGGATAACTCGCTAATCGTTGCCTAGAAGCAAGGGTCTGATAGTCCAGGAGTTTCGAGACAGGCAGGTCACGCAGATGCGAGGCATCAATCAGGAAATTCAAAAGGACCCCCAAATAAGTCCCTAGAGTGGGATTTAGCTGAATCCACTCAACACCTAGGGGGAACAGGTGAAAAAAAGACCATTGACTGAGAGCCATTTTGTATCTTGGTTTCATGGGTTGCTATGGCCAAAGAAGTCATCGCCAAGCGACCAGCCTATTTGTTAGGTGAGGGTGTGGTTGCTTGTAAGTGTATCATAGAATTTTGTGAGGGGATATTTTGCACCAACTATAACTACCTTAATAAATCATCTTTTCTTTTTCTTTTGCTTTAAACCCTTACCCTCTGTCTTAGAATCAATACTAAGTAGAAGTCCCAAGGCAGAAGACTGATAAGGAATAGGTAACTGGGGTTAAGTGACTTGTCCAGGGTCACATAGCTAGGCAGTATCTGAAGTCAGGTTTGAACCCAGGACCCCTCTCTCTAAGCCTGTCTCTCTATCCACTGAGCCACCCAGCTGCCGCCTATAAATACTTCTTTCTAAAAGCCACAAGTCGGGTTGATGATATCAGTCAATCAACAAGCATTTATTAAACATTTTACCGTGTGCCAGGAACTGGCCATGCAAAAAAAGTGAAAAACTGGATCCCTGTCCTGTAGAACTAAATGATTCTCAGCTGATGGATTGTGGGGAAGCTCATTGGTTGGGTATTCAGTTCTAATTTAGTACTAGAAAACCATCTCGTCACTTCTCTGAGATCGGAGGGGTCTGATGCCCAAACTCGTTATGGTGAATGAGGGCATATTCTTAGATAATGTATTAGATTTAGGTAAATCGTAGGCTTATCCTGCTTATGGGACTCTATCTGAAGCCCTTCTAACATTTCAGAAACTTCTAGGGCTTGGGCTCCACTGACATAGCCTAAGAGAACCCTGGGGCCATTTCACATTGAGGTTTTAGAATGGTCACCTCCAGAGAAAGGACTGATGAACAGAAACAAGGAAAACATAGTTTTTAATATATATTATATTATATTACATTATATTTATTACATTACATTATATTATATTATAATTTTTAATATATATTATATTATGTTATATTATTTTTAATATATGTTATATTATGTTATGTTATATTATTTTTAATATATGTTACATTATATATGTTATATATACATTTCTGTTAAATGGTATCTTTTCTAGTATGAGAGGGGAGAGAGGGAGAGAGATACTTGGGACATTTAATGTAACAACATTAAAAAAAAACAAAAATGGAAAAAATGGTTCAACCATATATAAGGAAGGATGGGGGAGAGCAAGCAATTCCATTAGGGGTCTTTGATCTAATGAGAGCTAATTTTGATGGTAACATTTTAGAAGAAAGAGCACCGAATTTGGAATTAAAATAAGAAGAGTTTAAATTTTAGATCTGTTGTCATTACTTATGGGCAAGCCATTGAACTTCTCAGAATCTGTTTCCTCACCTACATCATGAGGGGTTTGGATCAGATGACTTTAGAAGTCCATTCTAGTTCTTGATCTATGACCTTATGATTCTGATCTCTCACCTTTGTGGACCTCAGTTTCTTCATCTGTCAAATGAGGGGGTTAGACTAGATAACCACCATGTCTATGATTCAATGAATCTGGAGGTACCTTCTGGGTCTAAATCCTTTGATCCTAGTCATAAGGTCTGGGTCCTTCAGAATA
Organism: Gracilinanus agilis; assembly: GCF_016433145.1. Lineage (NCBI taxonomy): Eukaryota > Metazoa > Chordata > Mammalia > Didelphimorphia > Didelphidae > Gracilinanus > Gracilinanus agilis. Next base: position 258,653,427 of record NC_058135.1, read on the forward strand.
GTCGCTCTTCTAAATGTCACATATTTAGAAGTGGCTTTTAATCTCAACTCAAAGGCCCAGCTCCTATAGACTCCATTGAGGGGGCTAGGGCTTCCCTTTTTCAGCTGGCTCACTTGAGCTTCAAATAATCAACTACTTTGCCATTGCCCCACATTGGGGATTGGGTTGTTTCCCACTATCTGAAGTCAATGGATGGGTCTAAAAGTCCTTCTCAACCCTACTTCTCTTAGGAAGTGAGGAGGTTGCAGGGAGGTATAGGAAGTACGTAGTAATCATCACTCAGTAAGTCAGGATGCCTTGACTTGCCTTCAAGGGAAACTCTTGTTGGTTACTGCTTCCCCATCTTTTTCTACCTCCTTGAAGGCTTCTAGTTAAAGAGAAAAACCAAGACCTCTGATTTGTGCCTGGTGCCTCTTATACTGGAGCAGGGTCTTTATTTAAATAAACTGCAGAGTGTCTGAGATGGCAGGGACTTCAGAGACCATCTCATCCAACCTCCTCATTTGACAGATGAAAGAAGCATAGAAGAAGGAAATGACTTGCTCAAGGACACAGAGTGATAAAGTGGAAAGAGTTTTGGCTTTGGAAGCAGAGAACATGGGATAGAGACTACCCTGCCCTGCACCCCAACTTCTTACTGGCATGATCTTAGGGAAGCACTTTTCTTTTGTGCTGTCTCATTTTCCTTCTCTGTCCAAATGAGGTTGGACTACATGGTCTCCAAATCCCTTCCAGCTCTAAAAAAATGATTTAAACACTAATGATAATAATAAGATATCCACAGTAAAGGACATTCCAACCTAGTTCTTCTGAAAAGAAACCCCCAAATCCTCTCCATTCCATCAGTGCTTCCACTTAAATGCCACAAAACTCTTGCATTGGTGCTCATGATGTTACTGACCTCACCTCCCCTAAAGAGAGCCAGCTTAGCTCTGAACTATTCCACACTCCCCTCAAGGTTTGGGAGTAGGGAGTAGAGAGTAGATCCTAAGGACTGGCCTTCAGTGGGGCTTTCAATGGGAGTTCTTCCCTTTCCCTTCTCCCCCCTTCTCAAACCTCACCCCACTGTGGCGTAACCAGGTACGACTGGGTCACCAGACTGGTGAAACCTGAACAGTTGGAGACCAAAGGAAGCACTTGATGACAAGAGGGTGGGGTGCGGTAAGCAGGTAAAGGGGGAGCAGGGGGACT